>NC_067401.1:475966448-476331448 GCF_016432865.1 Antechinus flavipes | reverse complement strand
ATCAGGGAAAGAAGGCAGGGGGAATGAACATTGTCTGAGCTTATCAGTTTTGGCTCTAAGAGGGAATAACTTAATCATTCAGTTTGGTATAGAAATTTATCTAATCTATAAAGAAGTAAGAGGAGAAAAAGAGGAAAAGAAAATGGAGGGACAGAATAGAAGGGAGGACAGAAACACTAGGGCAAAAGATAAGAAAAGGGGAGAAGGGGGAATAGAGATAAAGTAGGGAGTGAGATGGGTAAAAAAAAAAAAACCACCACTAAGGACAGGATGAAAAGAGAAAACAAAAGTATATAAAGGGTAGAAAATAAGATGGAGGTTAGTTAGTATAGAGCTGGTAATCATAATTATAAATATAAATGGGATGACTCTCCCATAAAATGGAAGCAAATAGTAGAGTGGATTAAAAAACAGAATCCTACAATATATTGTATGCAATGAAGACATTTAAAACAGTGAGTTATAGACAGAGCAAATGGATGAATAATTTACAAAAATGTAAATTGCCCAGATTAACAGAAGAGGAAATTATTTAAATAGTCCCATTTTAGAAAAAGAAATTGAACAAGTCATTAACGAACTCCCTAAACAAAAATTTCCAGGGTCAGCTGGATTCACAAGTGAATTCTACCAAACATTTAAAGAACAATTAATTCCAATATTGTGCAAATTATTTGGAAAAGTAGGTAAAGGGATCTTACCAAATTCCTTCTATGATACAAATATGGTATTGATACCTAAACCAGGAAGAGCCAAAACAGAAAGAAAATTATAAACCAATCTCTCTAAAGAATACTGAGGCAAAAATTTTAAATAAAATATTAGCAAAGAGATTACAGAAACTTATCAGCAGAATAATACACTATGACCAACTGGGATTTATACAGGAATGCAGGGCTGGTTCAATATCTGGAAACTATTGCCATAATTGACCATATCAAAAACAAAACCTACAAAAATCATATAATAACCTCAATAGATGCAGAAAAAGCTTTTAACAAAATACAATATCCATTCCTATTAAAAAGACTAGAGAGCATAGGGATAAAAAGAGCTTTCCTTAAAATAATAAGCAATATCTATTTAAAACCAGCAGCAAGCATTATTTGCATTGGAGAGAAGCTGGACACATTCCTAATAAGATTAAGGTTAAAACAAGGATGCCCTTTATCACTACTATTATTCAATTCTGTACTAGAAATGTTGTCTTTGACAATAAGAAAAGAAAAAGAAATTAAAGGAAGAAGAATAGGCAATGAGGAAATAAAACTACCTCTTTGCAGATGATATGATGATATACTTAAAGAATCCTTGAAAATCATCCAAAAATCTATTGGAAACAATGAACAGTTTTAGCAAGTTGCAGTATATAAAATAAACCCACATAAATCATCAACATTTCTCTATATTATTGACAAAGTCTATCAGTAAGAGATAAAGAAATTTTAAAAAAATTGTAGACAAAATAAAATATTTAGGGGTCTACCTGCCAAGACAAACTCAAGAATTATATGAACACAATTATAAAATACTTCTCACACAAATAAAGTAAAATCTAAACTGGAAAAATATCAATTGCTCATGGATAGGCTGAGCCAATATAATAAAAATGGTAATTCTGCCTAAATTGATCTACTTTTTCTGTGACATACCAACCAAACTGCCAAAAAAAATCTTCTAGAACTAGAAAAAATAATAACAAAATTCATCTGGAAGAACAAAAGGTCAAGAATATCAAAGGAATTAATAGAAAGAATACAGATGATGGTGGCTTAGCAGTACCATACCTAAAACTAAATTATAAAGCAGCAGTAATCAAAACCATCTGATACTAGCTAAGAAATAGAGTAGAATAGATTAAATATACACAATACAATAATCAAAACGTATAGTAATCTAGTATCTGATAAACTTCCAAACTCTACTTCTGGAATAAGAATCACTATTTGACAAAAATTGCTGGGAAAACTGGAAAATAATATGTCAGAAACTCAGCATAGACCCATATTCTCATACCCCATACCAAAATAAGGTCAAAATAGGTACATGATTTGGGCATAAAGGATGATACCATAAACAAAACAGGAGAACAGGAAAGAGATAATTTACCTATCAGATCTTTGGAGAAGGGAAGAATTTATGACCATAGAAGAACGAGGAAGGCAAAATACACAACTCTGATTACATTTAATTAAAAAGGTTTTATACAAACAAAACCAACAGAAACAAGATTAAAAAAGAAATACAAAGCTGGGAAAAATCTTTACAGCCAGTGTTTTTGATAAAGGTCTCGTTTCTAAAAGATATAAAGAACTGTGTCAAATTTATAAGAATACAAGTTGTTTTCCATTTGATAAATGGTCAAAGGATATGACTAGACAAATTTCAGATGATAAAATTAAAGTCATCTATAGTGATATAAAAATGCTCTAAATCATTATTAATTAGAGAAATGCAAATGAAAACAACTCTAATGTACCACTTCATATCTCTCAGATTGGCTAAGATGACAGGAAAAGATAATGATAAATGTTGGAGGGGAAGTGGGAAAACTGGGACGCTAATGCATTGCTAGTGGAGTTGTGAAATCCACCGTTCTGGAGAGCAATCTGGAACTATGCCCAAAGGGCTATAAAACTGTGCATACCCTTTGATCCAGCAGTGTCTCTACTGGACCCGTATTCTAAAGAGATTATTAAAAATGGGAAAAGGACCCACATGAGCAAAAATGTTTGTAGAAATTCTTTTTTGTGGTAGCAAAGAATTGGAAAATGAGTAGATGCCCATTAAGTGGGGGAATGGCTGAACAAGTTGTGGTATATGAAAATAATGGAATATTATCATTCTGTAAAAAATGATGAACAAGTTGATTTTAGAAAGTCTGGAAAGATTTACATGAACTGACGCTGAATGAAACAAGCAGAACCAGGGATACATTGTACACAATAACAGCAAGAATATGGGATGATAAATTGTAAAAGGTGTAGTTCTTCTCAGTGGTTCAATGATCCAAGGAAATCCCAATATACTTTAGACAGAAAATGTCATCTATATCCAGAAAGAAAATTATGGAAATTGGATATAAATCAACACATGATATGATCACTTCTTTTTTTCAGTTTTTTTCCTCTCATGATTTTTCTTTTTTGTTCTGATATTTTTCCCAACACAATTTATAAAGAAATGTGTATTTAAAAAGTTAATACACATGTATAATCAGGAAAAAAACAATTAATAATAAAAAAGAACTGTAGGACAAAACTGAGACAGAATTGTAGAGTTATGTTATGGGCCAGAACTTGAAACAAGGAGATAACTCACTGGAATTGATAGAAACAATGCTTAAGTTTATATCTTTGAGAGTTCACCCATTAGCTCACACATTAGAGTTCACAAGTTTGGGAGATTCACAAGTCAGAAATCCACAATTCCACTCTCTCAGATGAGGAGTCAACCTTTGGGTTCACACCTTTAAGAGATCATATATAAGGAGCTCCTGGAGTCAGTTGAAAGGAGAACCAAGATTCAGAGAGAGCTGGAGGCTGAAGCTGGCAGACAAGCTGCAAGAGCTCTTGGAACCAAGGAGAGAGATAAACCTCAGAAAACTAACCAGGCTATTTTTGAAGGAGACAATAAAGGATTTAAACTTTTAACACTTGGCTGCATTTGAGGTGATTATTACACAGAACTGAAACTAAGGCTGCTTCCAGAAGCCCCCCACAAGAAACCTGCTCCCAGAGAACCATCATATTCTAGAAAAGAAAAGAACATTACAGAGTCAGACCCTGGGAGCATAAGAGGGTCACAATCTATTGCTCTGACACTACAGAAAAGATTGTGAACTTGAACTCACTCCCTGTACAAAGGCCACAACATTGTGAATCTTAACCCAGAAAGAAAACTGAGATATCAGACATATTTCTGATGAGATCTAGATTTTGGGATTCTCAGTCAGGGAACCAAATGATGAGATTAAGGTTTCTGGTAGTCAGGGAGTTAAATGATGAGGTCAGTGGCAGGTTTGGGGTTCAGGGAATCAAATGAAGAGGTTGGCTCCCCCAAACCCCCTTAGAATTGGCACAAGGTAGGGAGTTTGGGGAATCCCCCTTTTGGCGACACAGCGCTCCTTCGTAAAGGAATTTACGAACCCAAAAAGCTAGACGGATAAAAAGAAGTTTATTACAGGCATTAGGAAGTTAGCCTTTGCTATGCATGAATAGAAAGGCTGAATTCCTTAGTGGCAAGGTCCCGACAGAGAAGTAAAGTTTCTAGTAGAGAAATCCTGACAGAGAGGTATAAAGTCTTGTTAGGGAAATAGGTAAGGATAAATAGAGGGTAAAGCTGAAAGAGAATATTATTCCAGCTGTCAGAGTTTTGCTAATATGCCAGGGATGCCATATTTGCTCCTCTCTGAGGTTTGGGTTTAAAATTGCCATTTTTTATAATAGAAGCCTTTGGCTACAAACCAAGGCCTGCTCCTCCTCCCAATGAGGCTGGTGGGTGGAGTTTGAGCTGGAATTGAATAGAAAATTTTAGAATTGAATGGGTGTTTCTCCAAGTCAAAGGCGTTAGAATCTTCAACTTCAGACTCAGCTAGCCCCACCTAGATTATGAATGAAATGAAATTAAAATGAAGCTGTTTGTTTGTACTTAGGTGGGGGGAGGGGGGAGGGTCTTTACAGAGGAAGATTCAAGGAGAATCTGTTCTTCAAGGAGTTTTAGAGAGTGTTGGGGCTCCCTTCTTCATTTCGAGTATATGACCACCACTATGTCATTCTAACCCTAAAGAAAAGATCTCAGAGCCCCAGAAAGAAGAAAAGGACTTATCTCTGATCCCAGGAGCAGAGGAATATACAAAGGCCATAACAGCACAACCCAAAATATGTAAAAATCTGCATATTGCAAATTCCCAGTCAGAGAAGAAAGTCTGGAAAAAAGGGTAAACAAAAAAGACAAAGAGTAGTTGCCAGGAATGCCCAAGACAAAAACCCAGAAAAGGAAATTAATTCCAAAACACATTGAGACAAAGCCTCAAAGAAAAACAAAGATTGGCTAATATTCATTAGAATTCTTAGAGGAAATGAGTTGTAAAATAAAATTAAATAATAATATTATAAATGAAATAACTAGAGGAAAAAATAAGAAAAGAAATATAAATTATAGAAGAAAGACTTGGGAAGAAATTTAAAGTTTAGCAACATAGTCTTAGTAACTGGCTCTCTGAAAATTAGAATGGATCAACTATTTAATAGCTTCACCAGACAACCAGAAATATTAAAACAAGTCAAAAAGAAACAGTAGAAAAGTGAAAGATATATCATGTCAAACAAAGTTAGACAGAAAACATATTAAGGAAAAGTAACTTAATACTATTTGATCGACCTAACAGAAAACATATTAAGGAAAAATAACTTAATAATATTTGATCAACCTAACAGAAAAAAAGAACCTAGATATCTATTTCAAGAAATCATGAAAAAAATCTGCTATTTTAGAATAAGAAGGCTAAGTGAAAATAAAAAGGATCCACCTCCTGACAGAATTTTCAAAATGAAAATTCCTAGAAATGTCATAATCAAAATCCTGGACTTTCAGTTGAAAGCAAAATAGAGAAAGCAGCCAAGGGAAAAAAATACGGAACCATAGTTGGGAATCACACAAGAATTTGCAGTTATTGTTATAAAAGAGTTGAGAGCATAAACATAATATTCCAAAACTCAAACAATAAATGCCAACAACTAAGAATAACTTGACCAGCAGAAATGAACAAAATCCTACAAGGGAAAAAATGGACTTTCAGTGAAACAGAGAATTTCCAAACATTTCTAATGAAAAGACCAGAGCGGAATAGAATCTTTGAAATATAAACACAAGAGTTAAGAGAAACATAGGAAGGTAAATGGATGTGAGCATGCAAAAGAATCTCTTCCATTCTGGGGAAGATCATGGAGGAGAGGATATAATACTAAGGTACCTTCAAAACCCTAATGTCACTGGTTTCTCTCATAAGCCTCTCCTTTTCCTAGTTCTGGGCTGTCCCGCATTCCTAGAATTCTCTCTTTCCCTATCTCTGCTCTTTGCCTTTCTCAAATTCTTTCAAGTCCCATCTAAAAGTGTGCTTTCTACAGGGAGTCTTCTTGATTCCTTTTAATTCAGGCCTTCAGTTGCCTGATTATCTCCAGTTTATCCTGTGTATAGTTTGCACAATTCTTTATGTGTTGTGTCGCCCATTACACTATGAGCCCCTCAAAATCAGGAACTATCATTTGCCTTTCTTTGAATCCCAAGGGCTTACTTGAGTCTATCAAACAGCACCTTAAAAAACTGTTGGCTAGTTTTCTGTGAAACCAGGGAAGTCAAATAGAGGTTATCTAGTATAGGAAGCCTGAGACTTTTTTTTTTTTTATCTCAGACCTCCTTTCTACTTTCTACTCTTAAAATTTATTGATGTCCCCTCCCAAGAACTTTTGTTTATATTGGTTATATTTCTCAATATCTATTATACTAAGATGTATAATGCCTTATATGAGAATTATTCTAAACTTGTGCACTTCCTGAAAATATCATCAAGGATTCACTGATCATACTTGGAAAACCACAGATCTAGTCCAAACTCCTCCTTTGATAAATGAAAAAAGTGAGACCCAGAAGGCTGAGAGACCTACCTGAGTTGATACAGCCAGTAAGGACCAGGGTCAAGATTCAGACATATGCACACTGCTATACAGTATGGGAGAGGGGATGGAGCAGTCAGCCCTAGTTGGGGTAGGCCAGGGCAAATGGATAAGTTCAAATATTGGGGGAGGAGTGTACAAATCACATTAATATGAAGCTATAAATAACACAGACATGGTAATAATGCTCAGTAATTTTAAAGTCTATCTGGAATTGTTCCTAACTCAAAACTCCGAGGGCCTAAGATTTCACAAGGATGCATCTCTCCCTCTTCCATTGTTCCACCTCCCACCAACATAGTTCTCATCCCAGATGCCTTTTGCCAAGAGGTATTCATAGTTGCTAAAATATTAGGACTCTGCATCTCCTTGGGCTGGGCCTGGAATCATAGACACATCATCAAGCCTTTTCCAAAATACTGACTTATTTAGGAAGACTTGACTTTAGCCATGGCGTCACTGGAAACCAAAGCACTGAGGGGACATCAGTGGAAACATCTGTCATTGTTGGCGTTTCGTATTCTAAAGTCGCACATTTTCCTTTAATGATGAAAGGTACATTTCCATTTTTATTATTCTTCTGTCTGACAGACTGCTGAAGAATGTCAACTGTATCCTGGGACTTCCTTCAGGTATCTGTCTGTCCCATTAACTGATATAGCTCATGGTTTGGGCCCCCTTGTTTAAGCTCTATTTTGCTGCCTTTATGGAGCTCAGACTGATATTTCAATATTGACATTTCCAATGTTACCAAATGGCTTTTTAAAAAATTACAATTACAATATTTTATTTAAGAGTCTGGCTCTTCAATGTTTATTTCATTTCATCTGATCAGAGAGCATTTTCCCTTGTATTTCAAAGATTTCCAGCTTTTTTGTAAATTAAATATTAATCTTTCTCAGTAAATGTCAAGGGATATTTAAATGTTCAGCGGCAGATAAATGATAATTCATATTAATCTTCAAAATTCATGGCTGTTATTTTTTGTATGATATTTAAGAAAAAACGATGGATGTCAAAACAATTCAGCAAACAGAGAATATGTTATTCTCCCATCCATGAATATGACCTGAGGCTGAAAGAAAAGGAGTCAAATCTAAAGTGTGAGAATACTGATATTCCCAGCAAACACTGCACTCATCAGGCTATATTTACAGAACTGTTTCTGATTCTGGGTCCTACATTTTAGAAAGGACAGTGAGAAACAGAAGTATGTCCAGAGGAAGGTGACTGAAATAATGAAGAATTTAGAAACCATTCAACAAAAGGCACAGAGCAGGAAATTACTCAATACTTGATGACTGATTTGACTACTTATTTAATCGATCATTGATTGTTTATTTGATTTAAAAAATCAGAAATGTTTATCCTACAAAAGGGAAAGACTAGAGTGGGGGAGGAGAGGGCCAGCAACAACCACAGAATGCTTCCAGAGCCTGCAGTGACTAAGAGCAGTTAGATGACTTTCACTGACACGGAGCAGACCAAGAGGAAATGAAAGGGGGGATGGACAAGACAACAGTTACAAATGCAGCTGCACTCAGTATTTCTTTAAGATTTCCTAGATTCCTAGCTTTATTCCTAGCAGAGTTCTATTTCTCTGACACAGACTTCATGCCCTCTAAAACTAATAGCCACAACCATAGAATTTTAAAGTTTTCAAGTACTTTAAGTGGATTTTCTCATTTGACTTCATCGATGGCTTCAAGAGTTGCCACAGGCAAGAAGTCTATCCTCCTAGAGCCCAATGACTTGCCCCTCCAAATCTGAGGAAGCTGATGCTGAAGGGGCAAGGTCCCATACTTGAAACTTAGCAGCAGTTGAGTTCTGCTGCCATAGCTCTCCAGGACTCAGTTCACTCTCATAGCTATCAGGTACCAGAGTTGATGCAGATTTGAACAGAGTCAGAAAGTCATGAGTTCTAAACCTGCCTCAGACATTTGCTAGTTCTACAAGCCTGGGCAAGTCACTTAACCTTTCTCAGTCTGGTTTCCTCATCTCTAAAATGGGAACACTAACACTACATACCCTTCTTGGACTGTTGTCAGGATCAAATGAGATAACACACATACAACATTTTGTAGACTGTAAAGTGATATATAAATGTTAGTCATTATTATTACATAAGAAGGACACAATTAAAACTAGAGTTCAATAGAACATTTATTAACCAACCATCTTCTATGTACCGCGTATTGAGACTTCAAAATAGAAAAATGAGCTAGTCTCTACTCTCAAGTCACTCACATTCTAACAGGGAACTAGAAGAATGAGGGAATAGTGAACAAGAAAGGGCGGTCTAGTCTTACAGAATTTGGAAATCTAACTCTAGGGTAAGTAGATCATTCTGCCATTTCCAGTAGCAGTGGGAATTGTGATTTGATTATTAGGAAAAGTTGGAAAGCCCCACAAGGGCGGAGGCAAACACAAAGCAATGGGGCAGATGATGACATGGTGCATTTCTGGACTGAAGCATAATGTGAGACTCGTTAAATCTGGAAACCAAAGTGAGAACTAACTCACCGACTTTCATTCCAGAGTAAAGCCCAAAGTGGCACAGAATAACAAGACTCCAGCATGGACAAGGTCTCTGGAGATCTAAGACTGCAGGGTCGCTGCTCCTGCTGTAGAGAGGAAGAAGTGCAAAAGCAGGCAGAGAGATGCCCAGACCAGCGGGATTCTGGTATCCAGGTAGATGACAGCTCCAGGGCATTCATATGAGAAAGATGCCTCCTCATTGGAAACTGTTCTGCCCACTGAGTTCTCAGGATCGCTGGCATGGTGATCGACATGAAGCAGGAATCTGTGGGTGGGTGATGTGTTCCCTTCAAAGATATCATATGTGAAATTATGTATTTATATATCAAAAACACTTAATATGAGGAGCATTTCCATGTGGAAATGAGCTTAATTTCCTATATTTCCCTACAAAATTATCCTCCATCAATAAGATTCTAGGATAAACACACATCTCCAAGAATCCTTAAGCAATATGAATGGGTTCAATCAATACGTTACAAGCAAGAAAAGTGTTTCAGGACAAAATTGTTTTGACAAACACTGATAAAAGCTATCAACAATGGAGCAGGCTACCTCGGCAAGCCCCCAGCTGGCAGCAGAAATAGCAGGACCACTTGAAAAGGACATGACAGAAGTGAGTCATGTTTTAGAAGGTAGTTCATAAGGCAGAAGATCACAGGACGTAGAGCAAGTGAGGAGATGAAAAGGCATCTCTTCAAACCTTTTACATAAGAAAATAAAGGCCCCCAAATCCTACTGGATCAGGCGGCCACATGGTAGAGCGGTGGAGAGATGGCTGTCCTTGGGAGCAGCCTCAGACAATGCAAGCTGTGTGACTCTGGGCAAATCACTTCACCTCCTGCTGCCTCAGTGTCCTCATCTGTAAAACAGGAATGATAATAGTACCAACCTCCCAGGATCAAATGAGAGAACATTTGTAAAATGTTTTGTAATCCTTATAGGGCTGTGTGTTGTTAGTGGCAATATCACTAATTCCCAAGGTCATCTAATTAGTCCCTATTAATGGCAAAAGCCAGGGTTCGAGCTAAGGTCACAGGATCACAGAATTTAGGTTAAACACATAGTTGTAGATCATCTTATCCAGATCCCTCATTCTATAGAGAAGAAGCTGCCTCGGGAGGTTAAGTAATTTGTCCAAAATCACACAAGTTTGAAGAAGCCCACCCGGGCTTCCAAGGGGAGGCTTTTGATTCCAAATCCTGTGCTCCATTCACTCCACGCCTTGCTAATACCTTCAGTGACCTCCAAACTCCCTTCCAGCTTTAAGATTCTGAAATTTTATAATTTGTTCTACATTAGTCTGAGAGGCAAAAGAATTACTGCTTCTGGGAGGTGCTAAGTTTGGGGTCTCAAAGAGAGTCTACCATGAATTATGACATCAGTGAGCTAGTGTGAGGATGGCAAATATCTTGAAGTTAATTTTCATTAAAAACCCCCTCCGGCCACTCAGGAAGTTTTCTCAAAGATGAGAGCCATTGTCACACTAATAAAAGAAATAGGAAAATAATATCTCATCAAAGGCGGAGGCTGTCAAGGTCATAAATCAAAGCAGAAAAGTCCAACACGGAGCTTTGTGAGACTGCCAAGGGCCCTTAGCAGTAGGGGCCGAGCGTGGCCCCCACACCCACACAGACCCACACATACACACAGGACAGAATGCCAAGCCTGCACCCAACTGTACATGGCTGGGGAGGACCTCTAGCTCTGCCAGCTGCCAAGGCGATTCCCTGGATGAGAAACTATTTCAGCACCAAGGACAGGGTGAGAAGACGGCAAACAATTGCTGTGGGAATGTCCTCTCTCCAATTCAAAGTCAAACAGATTGAACTTCATCTTCCTGCCTGGGCTGGCAGAGCCTGGCATTAAAAAGAATCCCTGCCGATAACAAGGGAATCTGAACCACAGAAAAGAGTGTCAAGTAAAATCCTTCGGAAGCTTATAAAGCAAGTGTCATTTATATTAGCTTTGGAGAGCACAGGCAGGACTCGGCATGTTTGCTGGGCCACTGGAATATGCATCAAATCCCAGATTCCGGAAAAGGGCCTCAGGAGAATCTACCCCGATTCTAACCTGGGCCAGAGTTTTGTAAAACATCTCTGCTGACGTGTGGCTCCTCCAGCCTACACCGAATGAGCTCGGGGCACAAAGAATCGACCCATTCCACAGCCACCATGACAAACTCACGTCAAGCCAACACTGGCTTCTCTGCCCCTCCGCCTTCCACCCTCGTGGTTCCCTGTTCTACTATGCAAGCTAAATCAAAGGAAGGATAACAGCTTCTACATGGCAGTCTTCTCTGCCTCTGCCATTTATATAGGATAAATATCTTCAATTTGCCGGGTCATTCATAAATTCAAACTTTTCTCAAATTCAAGTCAACATTTATTAATCACTTTCTATTTGCATGACACAGGCACTACTTGTTTACAATAACACATTGTGGAGCATTAGACCAGAAGTCAAGAGACCCGAGATCCAGGCTTGGTCCCACATAATTAATAGCTCTACCCAAACACCTTGGGTAGTCATCTCAATAAAAATTCAACCGATATTGCGTCTAAAACAACACAGCCCTAGCTAGGCACAGAGGGGAATACCAAGACAAATGGGAGAGAATCTCTGTCCTTCTAGAGCTGCCCAGTAAACAGATAAGATTAAATATAGATGAATAGGATATAAAAAGGAACACAACAAATGGAGCCTGATCTACAAGAGGCCTGCACTGGGAGATGGAAGCTCTGCTTCTCTTTACTGAGACTCATCCACAAAAAGGAAATGAGAATATTATACACATGGCTACTGTGAGAAAAGCCCATTATAAACCACAAAGTGCCAGATAAGTGAGTTATTTTTGTTATCATTATTACAAGAGAAGTACAAATAAAGTGCAGGGGAAAGTTCAAGGAGAAAAAAAAATCCTTTTTCATGAACTTTCTCTGGGCCTGTTTTATCCTCTTTATATAAAATAACAAGTTGGACAAGATGATCTCCTTCAGTTTCTAAGACCTCTTCTTTCTGACCTTTTTTCCTCTAAGGTTCCTCCCAATAAGTCAGAAAAGAAGCATGTAAGTACTTCCTAAGTTCTAGGCCCTCCCAGCCCTGACATTCCCTTTTCTAAGCTCCCTCTCAGTCCTAACATCCCCTGTTCTCAGGCCCCTCCCAGCTCTCACATTTTCTGTTCCAAAACCCTCCCAAAGGTTTCTGACTCTTACTCCCCCTCTATTAATCCAAACTGTTGCCAAATATTGCTGTTTCTACCTTCATGTCTCCCATATACTTCCCCTCAATTCCAGATAGTTCTCACCCTAGTTCAGTTCTTCTTGATCTCAAATCCAGACTATCACAAAAGCTTCTAACTGGTCTTCCTGCTGCCAGCTTTCCCACATCCCTCTCCATCCTCCACTCAGCTGTCTGTAATGTTTCTAATGCATTAGCCTGATCATGTTACCCTCTCCTCCCGGCTCAATAATTGCCAATACTTCCCCATTACCACAGAATCAAATAGAAAGTCCTCCATTTGATGTTTAAAGCTCTTCAAAGCCTGGATTAAGCAGATCTGTCGTGTAGATATGTCCCCGTGACATGGAGGGGGTGAGGCAGGCAGGCCCCATAGTCTCAGGGGTGACCTTCTCTAACCTGAGCATCCTCAAGGGGGAGAGGGAAAGGCAGGAGAATCTAGAGCAGAAATTGGAGCTTCTCACTTTAACCCCAAGGAGCAATTCTATCTCAGGAAGGTAATTCCATCTCCCTGGGAATCAACAGTCTAACCTATAAAATAAAGGGATTCCAGCAGGTCTCATCCAGCTCTAAAATCTTTTTATTCCCACTTTTCTTAACCTCGGGGCCTTCCTGTTCCAAATAAGAATAATCGAGCCTCCCCTTCTTACCTTGTAAGTTCCCAGGACACTGGGAAAGTCCTCTAACCTCTGTCTACCTCAGTTTCCTCATTATTAGACTCGATATAACAATACCATCAAACTCTCAGTACTCTTATGAGGAGAAAAATCAGATATTTGTGAAGTATAAACATCTATTATTGTTGTTTTTATTTCACAAGATATTGTGTGTGAAGTTCTTTGTAAACATTGAAACTGTGTGGAAAGGCAAGTTCTGAGTGCTCAGTCAGAGGGAAGGAGTGAAAAGAACTTCATGCATGGATTCACGGAAAGGCAGAATTCCCGAGCCAGAACTCATCTCAGAAGCACCAAGTCCAGTAGATTCCTAAAAGGAGACGATCCCCAGCATCCCCCCAAACCTGTTTGAAAACCTCCAGGGGGAGGGAGAGTTCCCACTCCCCACCAAGGTAGTCCACGCCACTTGGACATGGCGGAACTTCCCGGCAAGTCTTCTGTCCCCGACGCCGAGTTAAAGTCCACTTCTGTGTGCATCTCTTCGCAGTGTCCTTGCTATCAGGAGCCCAGCACTCCTCCCCGAATAGTCCCTCAGGTACTTAAGAAAGAGATCCCATTCACACTCAGCAGCCCAGCTCCAAGTTCACTTTTCCGAAGCCCAGTCCTAGCCATTCTCTCACTTCATCTTCGCTGAAAGCCTAAGTGCTCCGAACTCTGAATAATGGAAATAAGACACTAACTGCCTCATAGGGAAGCTGGGATGAAAACAGTCCTTAAAGGCAAAAACCCTTCCACGATGTACCTTACGATCAGATTCCTTTTGGCAGCCAAAGCGGCTTATGGACAGCGAAGGGCAGGCCAGGGTCCCCAGCTGGCCTGAGGAGGCCGGGGTGCGAGTGGCCAGACTGCCTTAGAGCAGGATCCTGCCCTCGCAGCCTCCAGAGTCAGGAGGGGCCCAGGGTCATCAAATTGTCACAGGTAAAGAAAGCTGGCAAGGCAATTGGGGCCAGGGAAGGGAAACTGGCCCAGTAGGGGGGTGGGGGAGAAGGTAGGGGGGAGACATCATCAGGCTACCACTGAGTAGCGTCACTTTGGCAGGCGAGGGTGCGACCAGAGGCCGGCGGTTCCCTCGACAATCCATCAGCAGCCACTAAACATTTATTTATTAAGCACCTACTATGTGACTGTCACATAGTCACAAAAAAGACTGACCCAGTTCTTAAGACAAGGTACAAACACAAACGATCTATAAACAAGAGCACTGGAAACAAGTCCGAGAGAGGTCCTGATGGGGGGCGGATTTTATTTGGGGTTTGAAGGATCCAGGAGCCAGAGTCTAGGGGAGAAGGAAGATTGGCCAGAATCAGGAGCCCTTCAAATGGCAGTGTCCCCAAACACAGGAGGGGCAGAAATGGGGAACAAATAGTTCTGTTTTAGGGTGGACTGAGATGCTTCTGGGATAACCAGCCGGGAATGTCTCATGGGCCCTTGGTGACGGGAGGCTGAAGCTCAGGAGAGAGACTGGGGCTGAGCACAGAGAGGGGCGAGCCCAGGAACCACAGTTTCATTATATGAGGAAACTGCCCCCCAGGAGGCAGCTCCCTCTCTACCAATGCAGCTGGCACCTGCTCTGCACTCCGCACTTGTAGGAAGTCGCTTAGAGAGCTGAGAGATCAAATGGCTGGCCCAGGGTCTCACAGCTCATGTTGGGGGGTCTTCCTGTCTCTGAGGACAAATTCCCATCAGCCAAGCTGGTGCCACACCCTCTCAATAAATACAATAACTGAGTGATGGAAGTTGATGAGGTTGCCAAGAGCATAGAGAGAAAAGAAAAGAGAGTGTCAGAGACTTGCAGACCCCCTCAGTGAGCTGGTGCAATCAGGCTGGTGATCCAGCAGAGTGCCCTGAGGAGGGGGGTCAGTCAGGGAGAAAGAGAAGGAGGGCAGAGCCAAAGGAGAAGAGAATGGTGTCCAGTGTCAAAGGCCACCCCGACATCAAGGAGGAGGAGGTCATGGAGGAGGAGGCTGAGGAAAAGTCCATGGGCCTGGAAGTGGAGAAGCAGCCCCGGGGGCTCACTGGTCACCCAGCCCTGACTTCAATATTTCCACTGAGGGGAGCCCAAAGCCTCTTGAGATACTTCAGGCTTCCAGACTAAAAGCCCTCAGTCCTTCACACAGGTCCCACACATGCAAGTATCTGAAGGGCTCCAACAGGGAAGCATTGTGTATCAGTCTTTATGAGCACACACACACACACACACAATAATAGTCACCAGGATGTGGGGGAGCAGTCCCAGCACTCTGTGCCCCGCAGGGCCCTGGGCTGCAGTCCCAGGAGGCTGGAAGCCTGCCCCTCTTAGCCACCGTTTGCCCTTCTCTTCACCTCATTTAAGTCCTCCCTGGTCCCCATCACAAGGCTGTTGTGAAGCATTACAGGACACAGGCTCTGCACTGTACATTCACCTGCCAGCTCTATCAGACGGCCAGCTGTTCTCACTGCCCCTCCCAAGGGGAAGGGCCTGTGGGTCCCGACAGGCCTGAGAGGGTCTTGCCAACCCTGAGTTTCCATGATTTCGTGAAGCATTTTACCCAGGATCACACTGTTCAGGAACAACAGTGGGCAATGACTCTTGTTGAACTCCTTTCTTAGATGTGAGTCTGGGCCTAAGCGACCATGGTCCCCAGAGTGCTTAGGGTCCCCTTGGACAGATGGATAAACAAATGGATGAATAGATGATGGAGGGGAGGAAGGAGGAATGGAAGGAAGAAAAAGATGGAAGGAGAGGTGGATGGACAGATGGACAGAAGGATGAAGGGATGGACAGATAGACAGATGGATAGAAAGACAGATGGATGAACCCAGGAGAGTCAGATTTTAGGAGCGAGTAGATAGATAAACCAAAAGAAAGTTAAAGTTTCAGGAAACCAGATTTCATCTCAGCATGAGGATGAACTGCTCCATGACAAAAACTGTTGAGCAATGGGGCAGGCTGCCTCCTGGGGAAAGAATCCCCATCATGGGAGGGAACTGGTCTTCCATATGCTAAAAAAAAAAAAAAGACACCTCCTTTTCTCATTAGCTAGGTGACTCTGACAGTTTCTCCCGGGTGTGATAAGGGCTTTTAATGGGATCTACCACAAGACAGTATGGAGAAATGACAGAATTAGCCAGAGACTGATCTGCATTAGGTTAAACAAATGGCACCCATCTACTCCCAGGGCCAATCTTGCCCCACATGGAAAAGCAACATCAAGTGAATTATTTATCCCCAGAAGTCCCTGAAAACACACTGGGCTCCTTTTCTGGCCATCCCCTGGGCCTTTAATTCAGTCGACTGATTCCCATACCAGAAAAAGAAAATCCCAGACAGCAGAGGAAGCCTGCTTGCTCCTAGTCTGTGTCAACGGAGAACACGTCAGGACACACCTCAGGGGACCTGAGCCAGCCCTCGGCAGCACTCAGTGCCCACCACTTGGCTCTGAGAAAAGACCTTCTGCCATCTGGCTTACAGAAACATTCAAGATGAAGGCTAAAGTGCCCACTTCACTCGCTTAAAAGCCCTGCGGATACATGGGCTTGCTACTATTTCCTGTGCCCTGGAGTCTCTGGGGAGTTTAACCCCAATCTTCCCACTCATTCTATGAAAGTTCCAGAGGAAGAGAAGCAGCCAGCATAATGGCGCTGGCCGGGGAAGGAGAGGGCCAGAGCTGGGCTCTATTCTCGCTTCTTCTGGCCTGACCGCCTCTGCAAAAGGGGGACAGAGAAAGCTAGACAGACCACAGAGTCCGATATGACTGCTTCCCACAACCTTCCCATTTTACAGATGAGGAAACCGAGGTCAGGAATGGTCAGCATACAAGTCAAGTCAAATCAGTCAGCATCTGTTAATGCTCCTACTACGTGCCAAGTGCTAGGGATACAAAGGAAGGTCAAAACTTGCCCCTGCTCCTGTCTAATGGGGAATGACCTAGACAATCCCACCAAGACCAGCTGGGAATACTCAGATGACCTGAGAGGGAAGGAGGAGAAGGGGGAGCATAAGGCCTTTAGCAGAAGTGGGATTTTAGCTGCACCCCAAGGGTAGCCAGGAGACAGCGGCCAAAGAGAGGGCCTGGCCAGGGAAGGTGCCCAGAGCCAGAGAGGGAGACCCTGGTTCCAGGAAAATGAAAGAGGCTGGACGCTGTCTCACAGACTACGTGAGGAAAGGGGGAGGTGCAAAGGAGGAGGGAAGAAGACTGGAAAGGGAGGAAGGGGTCAGGTGGCGAGGGCAGAACTTGGCAAAAACCCAGCTCCCAGCTGTTTTTCACAAGAAAACAAAACAGAAGGTGGTTCTTAAACTGTTACCAGTTGTCCATATAAATGGTGACCTTTCCATATAAAGCTCAAGGCAGCTTTCTCTTCTGAACTCACAGTACTCACCTCTCTGGACTTGAATAACTCCCTGACCCAAAAGAATCTGGTGTTCCCTTCCTGCTGAATAAAGCACATTCCAGGCTCTCTCGAAGACAGCCCTCCTTCCCATTTTCCACCTGCAGTGGCTCATGGGAAAAGGGAGGCTGGAGCTGCGGCGATTGTCCAGAGTCTGTTCCCCATTCTCGGACTTTCTCCTAATGTGATATTAAGGTTATACTTTGCTCTTGCTGGCTCGTGGTTTGAGGGTACACAGAAACCAACGCCCCACTGGGAACATTTTATTTCCTGTCTTTTACCTAGAGGAGTCAAATTCAAGTTAGAAATGGGGGCAGAAATACCACACGTGAGCTAAGGGGTGCTGTCCTGCACAGAATGCTCAGTCAGGAAGCCTCATAGGCATGAGTTCAAATCTGACCTCAGACACTTTCTAGTTGAATGACCCTGGACAAGTCATTTCACCCTCCCTGCCTCGGCTTCCTCATCTGTAAAATGAACTGGAGAAGGAATGGCCAACCGCTCCAGAATCTCTGCCAAGACAAGCCATGACAGATCTGGAAGAGTGAAAAATCACCGACTATGCATAAGAATCACTGCAGGTCATACACTGGTTTAGAAATTTACAGGTTTTCATTTCTAAAATATAGAAAGAATTGACTCAAATTTATAAGAATTCAAGGCATTTTCCATTGATAAATGGACAGACAATTTTCAGACAAAGAAATTGAAACTATTTCTAATCATATGAAAAGGTGCTGTAAATCACTACTGATCAGAGAAATGCAAATTAAGACAACTCTGAGATACCACTACACACCTCTCAGGTTGGCTAAGATGACAGAAAAAAATAATAATGAATGTTGGAGGGGATGTAGGAAAACTGGACATTAATGTATTGTTGGTGGAATTGTGAATGGATCCAAGCATTCTGGAGAGCAAGTTGGAACTATGCTCAAAAAGTTATCAAACTGTGCACACCCTTTGACCTCACAGTGTCTCTACTGGGCCTATATCCCAAAGAGGTACTAAAGGAGGGAAAGGGACCTGCATGTGCCAAAATGTTTGTGGCAGCCCTGTTTGTAGTGGCCAGAAACTGGAAACTGAGTGGCTGCCCATCAGCTGGGGAATGGCTGAGTAAGTTGTGGTATATAAATGTTATAGAATATTATTGTTCTGTAAGAAATGACCAGCAGGATGAAAGGCCTGGAGAGACTTACAGGAACTGATGCTGAGTGAAATGAGCAGGACCAGGAGATCATTGTACATGGCAACAACAAGAATATATGAGGATCATTTCTAATGGTTATGGCTCTTTTCAACAATGAGATGATTCATACCACTTCCAATTGTTCAATGATGAAGAGAGCCATCTCACCCAGAGAGAGAACTGTGGGAACTGAGTGTGGAAAACAACGTAGCATTCTCACTCTCTCTGTTGTTTGCTTGCATTTTATTCTGCTGCTGCTTCCTTTTTTAACTGGTTGGATTTACTTTTTCTAGTGCAGCACAATATTTGTATAAATATGTATTCATAGATTGGATATAACATATTTCTATTATGTTTAACATCTATTGGACTACTTGCCATCTAGGGGAGAATATGGGGGAAGGGAGGGAATTGGAATACAAAGTTTTGCAAGGGCTAATAGTGAAGAATTGCCCACACATATGTTTTGAAAAACAAAAAGCTTTAATAAAAAATAAAAAGTAAAATAAGTTATGGTATATGAATGTTCGGAATATTATTGTTTTATAAGAAACAATCATTCTGCTCTCTTTCAGAGACCCTGGAGAGACTTACATGAACTAAGGCTAAGTGAAATGAGTGGAACCAAGAGAATATTGTACAGAGCAATAACAATATTATATGATGATCAATTCTCATGAAGATGGCCCTCTTCAACAAGGAGATGATTCAGACCAGTTCCAATGGTCTCATGATGAAGAGAGCCATCTGCGCCCAGAGAGTTGTGGGAACTGAGTGTGGATCACAACATAGCATTCTTACTCTTTTTGCATTTTGTTTTTATTTTCTCATTTTTTCCTTTCAAATCTGATTTTTCTTGTGCAACATGATAAAATGTTTAGAAGAATTGCATATGCCTTCTAGGGGAAGATATTGGGTGAAGGGAGGGAAAAAATTTGAAACACAAGGTTTTGCAAGAGTGAATGTTGAAAATTATCTATGCATATGTTTTGAAAATAAAAAGCTTTACTAAAAAAAAAAAAGAAAGAAAACCACAGGCTTATATGTTTCTTTTTTGTTCCCATAGCAATACATTGAAATCATTTTGATCTAGTCTGGGCTGTACTCAGCAATGTGGCGAGTCCCATACAGGCCAGGCTTTGGACACCTCTCTCTTGAGATACTTTAAACTTCTTTGGTATTTATCATGCCCAGCACCTTATAACTTCTTCTGAAAGAAAACATTTCTGACATGCATAGTCGATGTGATGTAGTAGCCTATGATCCTTCTCTGTGCCCACCTTTATACTGAACTCACCAAGCATCAGAGGATGTTCTAATTTAATTTAGTGACTGACATTAAGTTCCCTCATTTATTCACTAATTCAATAGCTTTTGTTCAACAAACACTACAAGAATAACAGTCTCATGAAGATAACTTCTAGAAGCAGAGGGAGGGTCAGGTGTACCGGTGCTAACAAGGGACTGACAAGATCCTCCAATTCATGATGATGTGCCCACTGATATTTGGTGGCCAGAGTGCCAAGGTAGCACAGAGGAAGATATCAGTACCAGTTTGGCCATGGAAAGCAATGAATGACATTATAATTAATGGAACTGACAACACCTTAAAAATTGGAAAATGACTAGTTGCTCATGTGAGGGGAATTTTAAAATCAAGAATCTATATATGCAATCGATTCTTGAACCAGTAAGCACAGTTATTCCAACCCAATCTTTTTAAACAAAATGATGACAAGAACAAAACCTCATTTTTTAAGAAAAGCCCTTCAAGACTGACAAAGCCCATTTCTTTCAACAACTTTGCTAGCAGCAGTATTATTGCTCCCGTTCTATAAATCAAAAGAGTGAACCTCAAAAGACTAAGTGATGTACCCAAAGTGACCCTGGGATTCGCATCAAAGTCTACAAATTCTAAGTTGAAGGCTCTTAAGTACAAACTACACTGATGAGTCCCAACAATCCCAACAGCCCCCTTTCTTTTCTTTTCTTTTTTTAAAGCTTTTTTTATTTTCAAAACATATGCATAGTTTTCAACATTCACTCTTGTAAAACTTTGTGTTAGAATTTTTTTCTCCCTCCATTCCCTTAACCCTTCTTTTAGAAAGTAAGTAATCCAACATAAGTTAATCATGTGCAATTCTTCTATACATATTTCCACTATTATCATGTCACACAAGAAAAATCAAATCAAAAAAGGAAAAAGAATAAGAAAGAAAACAAAAAGCAAGCAAAAAAGAACAAATAAGTGAAATATTATGTTATGATCCACACTCAGTCCCCACATCCCTCTCTCTGAGTGCAGATGGCTATCTCCATCACAGGACCAATTGTCCTGAATCATCTTATTGTTGAAAAAAAGCCATATCCCATTGACTCACACTTAACACCATATACCAGTGGTTCTCAAATTCTTTTTCTCAGTATCTTTATGATATTAACAACTATTGAGAATATGTCCAAAGAGTTTTTGTTTATATGGGATACATAATAGATACTTATCATAAATAGAAAAAAAACTAATTTTGAATTTGTAGACTCTCTGAAAGGATTTCAGAGACCCTCCAGGATTCACTGCACCACACTTTGAGAACCACTGCCATATACCAAGATAAGGTCGAAATGGGTGCATGATGTAAACATAAAGCGTCATATTATAAGCAAATTAGGAGGACAAAGGATAGTTTACCTCTCAGATCTGTGGAGAAGGAAGGGATCTGTAACCAAAGAAGAACTGGAACTCATTATTAAACACCAAATAGATAATTTTGATTATATTAAATTAAAACGGTTTTGTGTAAACAAAACTAATGCAGATTAGAAGGGAAGCAATAAATTGGGAAAATATTTTTACATTTAAGGATTCTGATAAAGGCCTCATTTCTAAAATATATAGAGAATTGATTCAAATTTATAAGAATTCAAACAATTCTCCAATTGATAAGTGGTCAAAGGATATGAACAGACAATTTTCGGATGAAGAAATTGAAACCATTTCTAGTCATATGAAAAGATGCTCCAAATCACTATTGATCAGAGAAATATGCAAATTAAGACAACTCTACCATTACATATTGATCATGACTAAGATGACAGGAAAAGATAATGATGAATATTAGAAGAGATGTGAAAAAATTGGGACACTAATACATGTTTGATGGAATTGTGAATGGATCTAGTCATTCTGGAGCTTAATTTGAAATTATGCTCAAAAAGTTATCAAACTGTGCATACCCTCTGACCCAGCAGTGTTTCTATTGGGCTTATATCCCAAAGAGATCTTAAAGGAGGGAAAGGGACCCACATGTGCAAAAAAATTTGTGGCAGCCCTTTTTGTAGTGGCAAGAAACTGGAAACTGCAGTGGATGCCCATCAGTTGGGAAATGGCTGAATAAGTTGTGGTATATGAATGTTATGGAATATTATTGTTCTATAAGAAATGATCAGCAGAATGATTTCAGAAAGGCCTGGAGAGACTGACATGAACTGATGCTGAGTGAAATGAGCGGAACCAGATCATTGTATATGACAAAAAGAAGATTCTATGATGTTCAATTCTGAGGGACCTGACTTCTAAACAATGAGATGATTCAGGCCAGTTGCAATAATCTTATGATGAAGAGAGCCATCTACATTCCCAGAGGGAATGTGAATCACAACATAGCATTTCCTCTCTTTTTGTTGTTGTTTGCTTGCATTATATTTTCTTTCTCATTTTTTCCTTTTTGATCTGATTCTTCTTGTGCAGCAAGATAATTGTATAAATATGTATGCCTATATTGGATTTACATATTTTTTTTACCATGTTTAACATATATTGGATTACTTGCCATCTATGAAGGGGGGAAGAGAGGGAAATTGGAACACAAGGTTTAGCAAGGATCAATGGTAAAAAATTATTCTTGCATATGTTTTGAAAATAAAAAGCTTCAATTAAAAAAAAAAAAAAGAAAAGAGCCACGTCCATTAGAGGTGATCATCATATAATCTTGTTGTTGCCATGTATAATGATCTCCTGGTTCTGCTCACTTCACTCCCTCAGCATCAGTTCATGTAAGTCTCTTCAGGTCTCTCTAAAATCATCCTGCTGATCGTTTCTTATAGAACAATAATATTCCATAACATCCATATATCACAACTGATTCAGCCATTCTCCAACTGATGGGCAGCCACTCAGTTTCCAGTTCCTTGCCACTACAAAAATTTTTGCACATGTGGTTCCTTTGCCTTTTTTATGATCTCCTTGGGATACACACCCAGTAGAAACACTGATGCATTCAAAGGGTGTACATAGCCCCCATTTCTTTAAAAGGACAGCACGAGCCAACTCAGCCTTCAATGTCGATGTCTTTGCCAAGAGGAATCATGAGAGCCAAGAGCAAAAACGGTTTAGGAGGCCCAAGACTATGGGACAAAATGGCCAGTGATGTGCAGCATCACCTCACGAGTAAAGCAAAGCTGCTAGGGAAGAAATGGGGTCACAGAGAGGGAGGCCAGAGAGTCTCAAGATCACCTGGAGCTACCTCCAGGACAGAGGGACCAAAGGGTCATCCCCCTGCCATCATGGGGGGGGGAATCTACTTCCACAGTGGAGTCTCCACCTCCCCTACACCAAGAATGCTCACAAGGCCTGCTCACATCAGTGGTGGAAGAAACACAATGCCAAAAAAGAACATTCACAATGTCTGCAAAAAGGGAAGATGTTTAACTCCATAAGGGGGAGAACATAGTGACAGCAGTGAGCACGGACTCTTGTTTCCATTTCTTTTAGGGAGAAGCTAGATGGAGTCTGGGCCTAAGCAGGGGCAAGGCTCTAAACAGCCAAAGAGTGTGAGAGAAGTGAGCCGTTCCTGGGAAAGGCCAGGCTCCCATAGGGCCTGGCCTATCTGGATCCTGCTCCTGGGTCCAGAGCAGAAAGGCTCCAGAGAAGATGAGAATATGGGAACAGAGTGCCAGCCCTGAGGGGTGCAAGGGGCCTTCCTGAATGCCAGCCATCTCAGTCCTTTCACTTGATCTCCTCACCAGCCCAGTGAAATCAAAATGTCAGCCTCAGGAATCATAGTAAGAATAATAACTCCTGCAAATCACTCTACACAGATTACCTCACTTGATCCTCAACAATATTGTAAGGTAGCTAATATGGTCACCCCATTTGTCAGATAAAGAAACTGAGCACTGAGATGTTTAGTGGCAAAGCACGGATCAGAACACTGATCCTACTAGGGCCAAGCCTCTTGCACCATGAGGATAATAATCACTAAAAAGATTTTTTTTAAGTAAATGACTGAGGACCTTCTGGAGCTGAGGAGGAGGAGCTCAGAACTGGATGAATGTTCAATCCAATGACCCATCTTGCTCCCAGAGGCCGGACAGCAAAAGCCACAGCCTTCCTCTCCATAGGAGGATGCGAGGCTCTTTTCTTCTGTTGTGAAGTGGGAGCTGGTGGGAGCTGGTGGGACAGACTCCTGTCTACAGAATGAAAGCCATTCATTAGATGATAAGAAACCCCTCCCCAGAAGGCCCTTCTCCACGGCCTACAGTGACAATACCCTTCCTGGAACAAGGGCTGGAGGCAGGAGGTTTCCCCTGTTCAGCTCCTCCAGGACCTGGCACCCTGATGAAGAAAATTTACAGTACAATCTAATTGTGAAATCAGTCTTTGTTCTCTGGTGAAAAGCTCTCACAGCACTCATGTAAACCTCCTCCTAAACACAACCCGGTGCGTCAGAGCCACCAGGTACAGCAATGAGCTAAGGAGAATCATTTATTTAAGGACATTCAAGGTTAATGATGGCTGATCGTTTTACCCAAATGCAAGCAATGCAGGACAGACACCTCCCAGAGCCTTGATATATTCCATTTATTAGGAGCATTTATGAGATTAGCAAACATTGTGGGCTGTGACATCACCGCACCGACCGGCTTACAGGGAGCCTTCTGAATAATTCATAAATCTGGAATTCACAAGATCACTGGGTTTTACTCTTACAACAAAAGTGTAGTTCTTTTGTCTTGTCTCCACAACAATAACATAATTATTATTTTGATTTCCTAATGCTATGCTTTAGAGATAATGAATTCTTTAAGTAAAGAAAGAACAAATATTTTGCATTTTCCTGGAATAAACTATTGTTATCTAAGTTTGATGATTAGAACAAAATCTATTAATGCATCCTATAAATAAATTCTGATCCCTACCCAACCATTTACTAGTTGGATAACCTTAAGCAAGCCACTTCCTTTCTTTGAGGTCTGAGTTTCTTCATCTATAAAATGTGGGATTAAATAAATTTGTCTCCTTGGTCTCTCCTAGCTCTGACATTCTGTGTTTTAAGATCCTTTTCAACTCTGACTTTCTCCTCTGTTTTAAGGTCTTTCCTTCCTCTTTCATCTCCAGTTCTAAGGCCCTTCCCAGCTCATATTTCTGTTCTAAGGCCCCTCCCAGCCCTGACATTCCCTATTCTAAGCTCTTCCCACCCCACTACAATCTGACAAACCCGAAGATTCCAGCTTCTAAGTTAAGAACTCACTGTTTGACAAAAACAACTGGAAAAATTGGAAAATAGTATGACAAAAACTAGGGATTGATCAATATCTCACATTGTATACCAAGATAAGGTCAAAATGGGTGCATGATCAAGACATAAAAATTGATACCATAAGCAACTTAAGAAAACAAGGAATACCTGTCAGATATATGGAGAAGAGAAGAAGTTATGACCAAACAAGATAGAGAACACTATGAAATGCAAAATGGATAATTTTGATTATATTAAATTAAAAAGGGTTTGTACAAATAAATCCAATACAATAAAGGTTAGAAGGAAAGCAGAATGATGGGAAACAATTTTTACAGCCAGTATTTCTGATAAAGGCCTAATTTCTTTTTTATTAAAGCTTTTTATTTGCAACACATATGCATGGGTAATTTTTCAACACTGACCCTTGCAAATTATCCCCTCATTTCCCCCACCTCCTCCTCTAGATAACAGGTAGTCCAATACATGTTAAATTTGTTAAAATATATGTTAAATCCAATATATGTATATATATTTATATAGTTATCTTGCTGCACAAGAAAAATCGGATCAAGAAGAAAAAAATGGGAAAGATAATAAAATGCAGGCAAACAACAAAAAGAGTGAAAATGCTGTGTTGTAAACCACTCAGTTCCCACAGTTCTCTCTCTGGATGGAGATGGCTCTCTTCATCATTAAACAATTGGAAATGGTTTGAATCATCTCATTGTTGAATAGAGCCACATCTATCAGAATTGATCATCATGTAGTTGTTGTTGTTGAAAGGCCTAATTTCTAAAATATACAGAGAACTGAGTCAAATTTATAAGAATAGAAGTCATTCTCCAATTGACAGTCAAAGGAACGCTCTCTATAATTATATGAAAAAAATGCTCTAAATCACTATTGATTAGAGAAATGCAAATTAGAACAATACTGAGGTGCCATCTCCCATATTTATCCGATTGGCTAACATGACAGAAAATAAAAATGATAAATGTTGGAGATGTAGGAAAATTGAGAGACTAGTGCATTGTTGTTGGAGTTGTCAAATGATCCAACCATTCTGCAAAGCAATTTGGAATTATATTCAAAAAGCTTTGATCTAGCAATATCAATCCCTCTTGAATCTCTTTGGGATCATAAAAAAGAAAAAAGGACCCACACGTACAGAAATATTTATAACAGCTCTTTTTGTGGTAACAAAGAATTAGGAGGGATGGCCATCAATTGGGGAATGGCTGAACAAGTTGTGGTATTTGAAAGTAATAGAATGCTATTATGCTGTAAGAAATGATGAAATTACAGAAAAATCTGGAAAGACTTACATGAACTGATGCTGAGTGAAGTGAGGAAAACCCAGAGAACACTGTACACTGCAACAGCAACACTGCATGATGATCACTTTTGATAGACTTCGCTCTTCTCAAGAATACAGTGATCCCAGATAATTCCAAAAGATCCATGTTGAAAAATGCTAACCACATTCAAAGAACGAACTATGGAATCTTAATGCAGATTGAAGCATACTATTTTCACTCTTTTGCGAGACTTTTTGTTTGTTTTTTTTTTCTTTCTGGTGGTTTTTCCCTTTTTTTCTGATTCTTCTTTTCAAAACATGAAGAATGTGGAAATATGTTTTACATGATTGTACATGTACAACCTGTATCAGACTGCTTATCCTTTGGAGGAAGAGGGAAAGGAGGGAAGGAGGGAAAATGGAACTCAAAATCCTATAAAATAAAAATGTTGATTTGGAAAAAAATAAAATTCTAATAAATGGGGGAAATTGTCTATGGCTCAGCAGAACGAATTACCCTATTGGCCATATCCAAAATTGTACTCCCACTGCATTTTAAGTCCATCACTTCTATGGAAGCAGGGGGAGAATATGTTTCTTTAGCTCTCTGGACTCATGATTTGTCACTGCATCAACCAGAGTCCTTAAGTCTTTCAAAACTATTTTTCCTTAAATATTGTTGTAATTATATAAATTGTTCTGCTCACTCCACTCTGTATCGGTTCTTCCTGGTCCTTTTGGACAATTCTTATGGCATTCCTTTATTCACACAACACAATTGTTTAACCACTTCCCAATAGGGGAGGCTAAGGTGATACCTTAGCCTCCTCCAGTTCACTGTCACCAAAAGGGCTGCTCTTATTTTTTGTATTCTTAAGTCATTGGAGACATGTCCAGTTGTGATCTTATTGGGCCGATGATCTATATTCTAAGGCCCCTCTCACTCCAGTATTATGTAGTATTCTGTGATTCTCCATTACTCTCTTTCCCAGCTAGCTTCCCTGTTTGATTGAAATATCAGATATCCTTATAACTGTTTCAAAGAAGCCCAAAAGGCATCATCCAAAAATTGGATACAAGGGCTCTTGGTGCTTTCCTTTTCCTTCTGTCTTCCACATTCAAGTGTGAATGACTCCAATGACTTAAGAGACATGTCCAGTTGTGATCTTATTGGGCCTATGATCTATATTCTAAGGCCCCTCTCACTCCAGTATTATGTAGTATTCTGTGATTCTCCATTACTCTTTCCCAGCTAGCTTCCCTGTTTGACTGAAATATCAGATATCCTTATAACTGTTTCAAAGAAGCCCAAAAGGCATCATCCAAAAATTGGATACAAGGGCTCTTGGTGCTTTCCTTTTCCTTCTGTCTTCCTCATTCACACTTGAATGTCTTCAAGCCTAAAAAGACAAGGCCACATAATATTCTTATCCTTCAGATTCAATCACCCACTGCTCCAACAATCAGAAATAAATCAAGAAAGAAGAAAAGTAACTGCTTTCCTCATTTCTTCACAAAATGGTTCTGTGTCCCCACTGCACAAACTCCTAGAACATTTCTAACTTTAGTTCCAATAGGGTTTGATTCACTATCAGTATAATCCTATTTTAATAAGGTTAAATAGGAGCTATAACAGATCTGGAGAGTGATGGGCAAGCTAGTCACTGACTTGATGAGAATGGGAAAATAACAGCTAATTAAAACTCATACCAGTTAGATGTGAAATGGCTTTTGTTCTTCCATTCCCAAAATGAACATAATAGATTCCTTTATAAAAGGAATAAAACCGAAAACATGAAGGGAAATATCATCATTTTCAATAATTCTCTCTGTCAGGGCTGGGGGAAGCGGAGAGTGGTGAAGAGACTAATGATCAAAAAATCAGGACATTCAAATTCCTTCTTCCCAAACCTCATTTGTGAAACAGATGCAAGAATAATTGTCATGGCCGCCTCACAGACTTGTTTTGAGATCCCAGGGACTATGCAGGTGAAAGACTTTGCCAATGAGAGCGTTAAAAGCCTGAGCTTTCTCATGATGAACAGGGGGCCCACTCCTGTGGCCCCATCCATGGAGACGGTCTCTCCAACACTACAGGTCACAGCCAACCTGTGCCTAGGAGCCTCCTGTCTTTAACTCCCAGTTCCACAGGAGTTCAGCCAGGACACTGAGGGCCTTCCTCAAGCCCCCTGCAGGCAACCATCTCACTCCAAAACCAAGGCCATTTCTCTTCCAGCATTTTCCCCTGTGTCACTTCTCCCAGGCCCTTCTTCATTAGCAATAAGTTCCAAGCACTCACACCTGCCAGTTCCTCTCGATTTATAATTTGGTAGATCTGTAACCACTTTAACTCCTGAAAAGTGGTCACAGTTCTTGATTACAGCCAAATGGCATCTCAAGAAAACAAATTGAAGTTAATGTGATGGCTCTTTGTTTTAGCAGAAAGCTCAGATTATGAAAAGCACAAGCCAACTTCTCCTTCAAATAAAAACCCAAGGCTGAAATACTGAAGGACTGGCTCGATATGGTTTCCAGTACACATAAGCTTGAACAATGCATGTTTCTTCATGTATTTATTTGACTTTCCTGGGGACAGCCAAGCTGACCTCCCCTGAGAGGTTACAGATCTTGTCTGGGTGTTTGTGTCTAAAATATTCTGGGGCACAATGGGATCCTCAACCCAGAATCCCTCAGAAGTCTCATGTTGGGAAGGGAAAATCATTCTTTGATTTGGTTTCTGCAGTAGACATTCCATTTCAAATACTTTTGGAAATAATATTTCCATTCACTGTGCTTCAATCAATCAATGAACAAAGATTTATAAAGCGCTCACTGTGTCACACACGGAGCTAAGAACTGAGGATACAAGGCTAGAGGAGAATACTATTACTATTCTCAAGGAGATTGCATTCTACCAGGGTAGAAACTACGTACATATATTTGTATATACACATATTAAAAGACATATGTATATAAAAGCTGACGCAAAGGAAATATGTTTAGAAGAATTGCCCGTGTTTAATCTATATTGGATTACTTGCTGTCTAGGGAAGGGAGAGAGAGGGAAAAATATGGACCACAAGGTTTGGCAAGGTTGAATATTGAAAACTATCTTTGCATGTATTTTGAAAAATAAAAAGCTATTATAAAAAATAGCTGACACAAAGCAGCCTTAGATAGGAAGGCACTCGGGCCATCTGCAGAAGTTTGTGCGAAGGACGAAGTTAGGAGTGGGGGAGGGAAGAAGAGTGGGGGAGGGGGCTGAGAAAAAACTCAGCCAGTGGATGATGGAAGGAACATCAGTTATGAAGAAGAGCAAATAGACTGTTAGAGCTGGACTGCAGTATCTGGAGGGGAATAAAGCATAAAATGGCTGGAGAAACAGCTTTCAATGAGCTATAAATGCCCAAAAGAAGCAGGATAAGGTGGTTGAGCGGCAGGATGAAGTTTAGCATAATCCCCCCACTCTAAAATTCCTCTGAAGAAATCTAGAAAATGCACCAAACTGAATCCTGACAGGGAAATCCAAAACAGCAAAGCATTGCTCCCGCCCAGGTAGGCAGAAAGAGATAGTTAGAAAGATAGGTGGATACTGGGGACAAGGTCTGGCCAGAAGCACAGGAGCATTCCGGATCCCTGGAACTGAAATTTGGCCAAGCTGTAAGGTGCCATCAGGACCTTGAACAGAAACAAGAGCCAGCGGGAGGTTTGTGGGAGGATGGGTACTCGGGGATGTTAGAGAAGAGCGATAGGGAGCCCAAACAATGTCCCCACAGGCCTAAGGAACGGAGCTGCCTCTGGTCTGAAGCCTGTGGAGGAATAACAAGAGCCGAGATTCTGGACCAGAAGGAAACCAGGAGTTGGGTCACAGCTTCCCAGCTGGCTGGAGAATGACTGCACTCAGAAGCCAACAAAGACCTTGCAGAGTTCAGCCTGGGGCTTCAGAGAGCAGACCTTCCCTGCTTCCAGACTCTGAGAACCCAGAAGCTTGTGAGTCCCCAGTCCGAGCTGTATCTGAGATTTACCCACCATAAGCAAACAGCAAAAGGAACAGCACAGAGCCTAGTTCTAGCATCAAGTCTGGAGTCAGAAAGTAGGCTATAAGAACAAGCAAACAAACAAACAAAAAAGAACCTTTCCATAAAAATCTGTCACCGGGACAGGGATGTTCAAGATACCAAAGGAAAATACATGGTAGGTACAAATTCCTGGAAGAAACGAAGCAAGAGTTGCTGTTCTAATACTTTTTAAATGCTTTTGTAAGTAAAATGAAACTACTAGGAGGGAAATGAAAAAAAAATAAGAGCTATGGAAGAAAGAACTGATAAAGGAATTAACAGATTGGCACAATACTACAAAACCTTGCCAAAGCAACAAACTTCCCTGAAAGTTAGACTGGACCAAAAAGAAGCTAATGACACATCAAGAAATATTAAAAACAAAACACTGAAAAAATAGAAGAATGCAAAGTATCAGATAACAAAGACGACTAATCGAAAAAAATCAAGAAGAGGTCATTTAACCATCATTGGGCTACGTGGAAGCCACAACCAAAAACAAGAGCCTATACATCATATTTCAACAAAACAATAAATGGTGGGACTAAGACTAGATAAGTAATTGTGGAAATCCTCTACATGGAGACAACCACAGAAACCATGGGAGCTGATGGGACACCAAGTGAGAGAGCATAATGCACAGATTGCCAAGGGGGTAGAGAAAAAGAACCGAGCAATCAGTCTAGTGAAGCTAAAAACTTTTGCTCAAAATAATACTTTTAAATGCATAAAATAAATTATATAGGATTGCAAAGGAAACCAATTACAATGACATATAGTTATCAAAAAGCAGCTAGATGGTGCCATGGATAGAGCACAGAGCCTGGAGTCAGGAGGACCTGAGTTCAAATTCTATCTCAGATACTTACTAATTGTAAATGCTGCCTCAGTTTCCTCATCTGTAAAATGATCTGGAAAAAGAAACAGCAAACACTATCTTTGTCATGAAAACCTAATTTGGGGTCACAAAGCATCAGGCACAACTGAAGTGACTGAAGGGCAACATTTGTTATCACAGTGTTAAGGAAAATCAGCCCATGGTTCCAAGTTAAAAACTCCTGAGAGAGAAAGAAGAGGACCTTGCTTAGATGTGAGGAACTAGTGGAAGAAAAATTCAAAAGAAAACTGATGTTCAGGGGCAGCACTGTGAGCAGGAGGATGTGATGGGTGCTTAAAAGATACCTTTAACTTCTGACCCAAAAGTATTTCTTCAACCAATTGGTCATAGGACAAAAAAATTCAATTTTGAGATTCATTCCTTAGAGTTTTGTTAAGAATCCTCTTGTAAAAATGCAAATGCTTCCTAAGGGAACAACATGTATGCCCCTCATTATTCACTCACACCTAAGAATATTTCTTTTCATGTCAGAGAATCAGATAGAACTGAACCAAACTTCCTCTGTGCAGACCCAGGAATCCCCACTATCACACACCCAATAAATGACTGCCTAGGCTCTGCCAGAAAGCCTCCAGCATGGGGGACTCCATCTCCTCCAGGGGATCTGAAGCTAGGAGGAAGCTGGAGCTTAAGAAGGCAGAATTTGAAAAACCAAAGAGTCCAGGGAAAGGGTGAGCAGGAAAGCCGCCTGAAGCAGTGTGAATGCCCAAAGTGCCTGAGATCAGAGCTACAGCATCTCCCCGACATGTCCCTGACATCGGGTCAAGCTGAAGAACAGGAATCTGAAACTTGGCAAATCCAACTGAGACTGCTGGGCGAGAGGCCATCCCCAACATGAAAAAGCTGGGAAACTATCAGGGGCAGCAGCCCCCAGGTCCCACAGTCACAGCGTGGCCACCAGAGACCACTGGGACCAACAACCTCAGTTTACAAATGAGGGAACAGGCAAGCAGAGAAAGCCTCTGGCACTCAGGAGATGCTCCCCAAGCAACGTGCAAACAGACCTAAGTGAGAAACGATCCGAGTAGTTAGGGGGAAAACAGAGACAGAAGCCAGAGGCAGGCATTTCTAGGCAAAGAGTGCAGCATTTAGGGCAAGGAGAGACAGGCCCAAATCCACATTCTGTGTGCCTGACCACCTTTCTCACCAGACTCAGTTCCCTCTCACAGGACACATGCAGGACCATTTCGAGGATCCTTTCACATCATCCTCATGCAATCAGACGCCTTAGACTCCAGACCTGGGCAGGGACCCCCACCCATAGCAATAAGTTAACAGCAGAATCCCTTGCTTTGGCAGACTAAGCTAATATTCAATCGACAAGCATTTCATATACACCGGCCGGCGCTAGGCAGAACAAAGTCCAGAAATGAAACGGGCCCTGCCTCTAAAGAGCTTCCATTCTTCCAGGGGAAAAGAACATGCACAGGTGTCCATAAATGCCCAAGATAATGAAAGATGGAGCAGAAGTAGTGGGGGACATCAGGAAACAGCCCATCAAGTCTGGGGCCTCTGCCCTAAGCTGTGGGGAAATGGGGGATTCTAAAAAGTGGAAAGGAGAAATGGGCCATTGGGGGACGCCCACAGGATGAGGTAAAGGGAGCATAGCTGTACCCCACCACCCATGCCGACAGTCCACAATAGGGCAACTCCCTCAGGCCTGTGAGGGCCTGGGTCTGTGGGTTACTAAAAGGGACCTCCTCGGTTTCCATGTGCCCCATGTAGGAGAATGCCGGGGCGCACAAGAACTAGGCCTGGGTGAAGAAATGGGGACTCACAATTAGGCCTGTCCAGCTGCTGTCCGGCAGCGGAGCCCTGAAAGGCCCCCTCCCTCTCCCCTTTAGGTACCACATGGTGGTGGTCGGGGGAGAAGCAACTTCATGAAGAGCAGAGGACAAGGAGAGGCCGACAATGTCAGCATCGCCCCCACAGCTTGGAGAGGGCCGGGCCTCCAGGGAGCAAGATCTAAGAAATTAAATCTCCAGAGGCACCTGAACAAATGCAAGATAAATTTAACTCCAGACTGCAGATGTTTAAAGACCATTAATAGGTCTGTACACAGACTATTTAAAGTTATAGACAAAAACAACAGAAATTACACGAGGGCAGGAAAGGCATCTCAAGTCCCGCTCCCATCCTCCCTTCCCGGGGCCCAGCACCTAGGGACTCAGTGCTCCTGCTATTACACCCATCGGGAAGACCCCTGGCCCCCGGGCCTGACAAACGCAGAGGAAAACTGACAGAGAGATTCGGGTACAAATGCAGAAGGCTCCACTCTGACTCTCCTGAGCTGGTCACTGTGCCAAGTGCCAGGAGTAACTCAGAAAAAGCAGGTGCCAGACTGGGCCCCCCGACTAGGGAGAATCTAAGAAATGCTACGAAGGGAAACCTGGCGGGACTTGGCAAGGGGCTGGACATGGGGTGAGAGAGGAGGACACTTGGGTTACCAGCTTGGGTGCCTCTGGGTCTGGGACTCTCAACAGTAACAAGGAAGTTGGAAGTGGGGGCCGATCGCAGAGCAGGAGAAGACTGAGTTGTTTCAAACATGTTGGATGTCCACAAGTCATCCAGCTGAGGGGTGTCCAGCAGGCAGTTAGACATGTGACAGTGGTGAAATAACTCTGAGAATCATCAACAAAAATTATAATGGAATCTATGCGAGTTGATAAGATCATCAAATGAAATAGTACAGAGGGAGAAGACAGGGGCTGCTAACTACCCATGATTCAACATGTGTATCCTGCAGCAATAAGGGGATCTGGAAGGCAGGGGACATATACTGAGGGAGGAGGCATTTGCAAATTTGCAAAGGGAAATCTTCCTTTTTACAGACCCTTGGTTTCAATAATATTCTCCATCTTGGCCTAAAGATAAACATGAGAGTTTTTCCAAGGCTATGCAGAAATTTACATGGATTATATTTACAATTTCCCCTAATTTAGCAATTTAGTAATTCCATCATAAAAGAAAATAAGGTTCTAGAGGCCTGTCCTGCTCTTGGTGAAACCAACTGGTTCTTTAGGATCATCACCTTTTCTGGATACTCATTAACCTTGCTTTTAATATGTTCTAAAATTGTTCCTAGAGACTTTGATCTTGTACAAAATCAGGATGTGTGACTTTCTCCAGTCACAAGGCCCTTCTTTCACTCCCCACACAGATCTCCATCTCCACATGTTCTCAACACAACTGACATTGGGGCAACCGTGGCCTCCACTGCCAGGAAGGACAGTCTGGATCTGGTGACTTGAACTCACCAAAACTAGTTTGCTTTCCTATTATCTCCCCACTAATTTTGTGTTTCTTTCCTGTTGTTTTGTGTTATTTCTGTTCTTTCCTTGAAAATTCAGAAATCATCCTGCCAAGTTATCCTATCTTCTCCTCCACCATATATGATCACTGTTCGGTCCCCTCCAAGTAAAGGGCTCATCCTTTGAATCTCCTCCTTTCTCTAATGTCCTCCCTTTGTCCTTAAGATCCTCAGTTGATTCTGGGCTGTCGCCCTCATGAGATAATTCTTTCAGGAAGAGACTATGAGTGTGCATTCAACCTGGAGAACCAGTTCTTACTTCCATCTAGCTTCATCCTCACCTCTTTCCCATCCCTCATGCCCCACAGCATCCCACAACGATCCCTTCTCTAAACTTCCACTGCTACCAGTCGAGGCCTTCATCACCTCTCATCCATTATTCTAATAGTATCCTAATTGATGTCCCTGACTCAAGCAGATAATTCCCATTTTCCCTTTACACAGCGGCCAAAGTAAGCTTCCCAAGGCCCATACATGACCAAGTTATTCCTCTACTCTAATGTGTCCAAAGACTTCCCCTTCACCATAACAAATACAGATTATTTACGTTAGCAGCTAAAAGCTCCAATGCAGCTGATCTTCCCAGCATCCTCCTTTATCACTCATCTTGAGTTCAACATTTCACTGGCATAACATTCCACCCTCATACCTTCCCACAAATCACCCCACATAGCCAGAACTCATTCTGGCCCAATATATGCCTGTCAGAGTCCCTGTCTCCCCCCAAGGCTTGGCTCCAACACAAAGCCTTCCTCAATCCCTCAGTCCCTGCAAGTGCTATTACTCTCTTGATCTCCAAAATTTCCTGGATCCCTTTATCTCATATTCTCTTTCCTGCTGTTAGCCACTGCCTTGCATTAGCTGACTGTCATATGGGTTTGAGAACTGTCTGGTTTTTGAGATCTGAAGTTCAGAGGGGCACACATCACCTCTCAGCCCGGAGCAACATTTGGGATTATTGCCCGGCCCCATAAATACGAATCCTAGGGCTCAATGATGCTAAGTCCCCGGGTAGAATCTAAGTTCCTTAAGGCCAGAAACTCTCCAAGGTTATATTGGATTAGCTTTATGTGTATTTTATTTCTTCATATGCATGTAGGTACAAACATATATGAACACATATACATTCTGCCTTCACCAGTTACAATAAAGGCTCCTTGAAGGTAGAGATTATTTCACTTTTGTCTTTGTTTTCCAAAGGCCTGCCACATAGCCAGAGCTTAAGAAATTCTTGTTGACTGGGTGACTGATAAATAGAGTGACTGATTGATCAAGTGACTGATGTCAGAAAGTCACATGATAAAGAGGCCCAGAGGGCAGAGGTTGTCTGGAGAGCCACCCCCTTGGCTATGATGACATCGTACAGCCATGAATACCCCAAAGGACAGGATGTCACTCGTTATTGCTCTCTCTAGGATCACTAGAATAAGGGACAAGCTGCGTGTCCCTGCTCCCATCCTTGGCCACACGAGGAAGGGTGGAGGGACAAGGGGACCCATGCCCCAGACAGTCCGACCCGTGGACATCAGGGGACTCCCATGAGACAGTTTAGCTATGCTCAAGCACAACATCATCACAGCTGGGAATGTCTTGGTGCCGGTGGGTTCCAAAACACAGGAGGAAGAGAACCCAACTTGGAGGCAGCAAATCTGGCTGCGAGTTTCAGCTCAAACTCAACATGCCATGAACTGATCTCATCTGGCTCTGTCACCACTAGCTGTGTGACCCCAGGAAACCACTCAAACTCTCTAACTTCATAGTCCCCATTTATAAAATGGGATAATAATGTATATAATACTGACCTCTCAAGCTGGGAGGGCAGAATGAGATCACAAATGGAGAGTGCTATGGAAACCTTCAGGTAATAGATAATTTGAATTATCATCATTATTGTTGTTGTTGTCATTATTATTACTATCCAAGTTAGCTATCTGTAATGGACTGCTAGGATATAAAACCCCCAGTATACATTAGGCAATTTCCCTCCATCATGATTTCATTGTTCTCTATTCTGAGGTTGCCACTAGTTTCTGAAAAACCTGCTGTGATAATATATGGTTTGTTCCCTGTTTGCCTTTTGAAATAAAAACACTAAATCAAAATTAACGTGGAAAAATTTCTACCCAGTAGGCACTTAGGCAATGGAATCGAATCAATACAAAGATTTATAAGCTCCCGGCGGAACGTGACCATGGAAGTTTACAACCCGACTGCCACACAGGACCCAGCCAAGCAGGCAGACCCCGGCAGAACAGAAGAAGATGGCGGCCTTCAGTGCAAAGGAATTGTGCTTGAATTCTCGGGAAGCTGGGCTCTCCTTCACCCTCATCCTCAATCTCTTCAGCTCTAACCAGGAGATTAAAAAAGGGGTTGCTGATTTCTCAGACCACACCCGAGCTATTCCTGGGAGCAGGATCTTCCAGCTACCAATGCAAGTGTTCTGCAGCTCAGAGTCCAGTCCTGGCGAGTCCCCTGGGGCAAAAAGAAGGGACGTGATCTGGCCAGAGTCCCACCCAGCCACTGTGAGCGAGGAAGCCCACCCACAGCTCCCCCAGCCTGCGCATGATGCAGAGCTGCTGATCAAGTGCAGCGTCTGCACTGCCCGGGAAGGGCTGGCTCCGTGGGCCTGAGGCTGACCAGGACACTCACAAACAAGCTGTTTGTGCCGTGGGGACAAGTGAAAGGCACAGCAGGAGAGCTGATTCCTGTCTGACAAAGAGGAAACTAAGTCTTGCAGAGATGACCAGACCACAAAAGGCTTTCCATCCTCCATCGGGCCGCCTCTCGGACCCAGAGCCTTGAATTCTAGTGACTGGAGCTGAAGCCCAGAGCAAATCCGCTGGGTCAGCGCTGGCTCCTGGCCGTCTCTCCTTCCACTCCTCCAGCCCTCATGTCCTGCTTTTCAGAGCCATGAAGTAGGGGCATTATCAGGCAGCTGCCAAAGCTCCTCCTTCCAGGCCCACGCTGGGCCTCCTCCTCCAGGGAGCCTTCCCTGCCCCCCGCAGTGGTGGTGACTTTAGCTCTGTGCTTATCACTGCCGTTACTGTGTCTCTTTGTCCTCGGCAAAGTGCCCCTGCACTCCCTGAGGTGGGGGTCAAGGCTGGGTGGACAACTGACCCTGAAGGTCCCATAGGCTCAAAGCCAGGTCCATCCTTTCTCTCTCCAGGCCAGCTCCTTCTTGGAGTTTGTTCCTTTGGCTGGGGACCCGCTTGCTTCCCCATTCTCCTCCAGGAGACATCTCAGGCTCCTCTCAGCTCTTTCTTCTCCCTTACCTTGGATACCCGACAGCTGCTCATCCTGGCAGTTCTGCCCCAACAACTCCTCCATCCCATTCCTTCTGTCACTGCCTAATCAAGGCCCTTATTTCTATCCCTCTGGACTAATGTAATAACCTCCTCATGGGATTTTTGCTTCAGTCCCTGCCTTCAGCAATTCATTCTTCATACAGTTATTGAAATCTTTCTTTTGCACAACCAACAAACATTTATTAAGCACCTACTACATGCCATAAGACATACTAGCTTCTGGAGCTTCCAGGACACAAGACAAAATGAACCTGCCCCCAAACAACTAAGAAATGAATGATGACACAAAGGACATAGTGCCTGAGTCTGCAGGACTCATCTTCCTGGGTTCCAATCTACCCTTGGACCCTCGCCAGCTGTGGGACTCTGGCACATCACCACGTCACCTTTTTTTCCTCAGCTTCCTTCCCTATAAGATGAGCTGGAGAATAAGGTGGTCACCCACTGTGGTATCTTTGCCATACAACTCCAACCACTGAATCACCAACAACCCTCACCCAAAGGGCCCAAGGGAGCTGAGAGCCCACAGCATCCGGGCCCCCTCTCAGCAGCCCCACTTTCCAGAACCGCACAAGCACATGAGCTCAGGAAGGCCAGAGCAATCAAACCAGGCCAGTATCACTGCCCTTCAACTCCACTCACTTGCCAGGGGTCTTCATCACCCCACGGTCAGAGGTCAGACGATTGGTGGCCCAGGAAGCCTCCCAGGGTCTCCTTTTCCTGAGTAGGAAGATCTATCAGACAAGGGGCAGGTCCTGAAGAAGCTAAGACAAAGGGAGGCTCCTTGCTGGCTTTCTCTGGGCCCCGCCCTCTCCCATCCTGCTTTCTTCAACTCTCTGTTGAAAAGAGCCACGACCATCACAACTGCGCATCACAGTCTTGTTGATGTGTACAGTGATCACCTGGTTCTACTCATTTCATTCAGCACCAGTTCATATTAAGTCTCTTCAGGCTCTCTGAAATCATCCTCCTGATCATTTCTTTTTTATTATTTTTTATTAAAGCTTTTTATTGACAAAACATATGCATGGGTAATTTTTTAACATTGACCCTTGCAAAACCTTCTGTTCCAAATTGTCCCCTGCTTCTCCCCACCCCCTTCCCTAGATGGCAGTTTCCTGTTACATGTTAAATATGTGAAAAATATATGTTAAATCCGATATATTTATATGCATTTATACAGTTATCTTGCTGCACAAGAAAAAGTGTATCTAGAAAGAAATAAAAAACCTGAGAAGGAAAACAAAATGAAAGCAAACAACAACAGAAAGAGTGGAAATGCTATGTTGTGGTCACACTCGTTTCCCCCAGTTCTCTCTCTGGGCGAGATGGCTGACTTCATCACTGAACAAGTGGGACTGGTTTGAATCATCTCATTGTTGGAAAGAGCCACATCCATCAAAGCTGATCAGCATATAGATTGTTACAATGATCTCCTGGTTTTGCTCATTTTACTCAGCATCAGTTCCTGTAAGTCTCATCCTCTCTGTATTCATCCTGCTGGTCATTTCTTACAGAACAATAATATTCCATAATGTTCATATACCACAATTTACCCAGCCATTCTCCAATTGATGGACATCCTTTCATTTTCCAGCTTCTAGCCACTACAAACAGGGCTGCTACAAACATTTTGGCACATACAGGTCCCTTTCCCTTCTTTAGTATCTCTTTGTATCCCAGTAGAAACACTGCTGGATCAAAGGGTATGCACAGTTTGGTAACTTTTTGAGCATAATTCCAGATTGTTCTCCAGAATGGTGGGATCCATTCACAACTCCACCAACAATGTATCAGTGTCTCAGTATTCCCACATCCCCTCCAACATTCCTCATTATCTTTTCCTGTCATCTTAGCCAATCTGATATGTCTGTCATGGTACCTCAGAGTTGTCTTAATTTGCATTTCTCTTCTCCTGATCATTTCTTATAGAACAATAATATTTCATAACCTTCATATACCATAACTTATTCAGTCATTCCTTGACTGATGGGCATCCATTCAGTTTCCAGTTCCTTGCCACCACAAAGAGGGCTGCCACAAACATTTTTGTACACATGGATCCTTTTCCCTCCTTTAAAATCTCTTTGGCTACAAGCCCAGTAGAAATACTGCTGGGTCAAAGAATATGCACAGTTTGACAGCCCTTTGGGCATAGTTCCAAATTGCTCTGAGACCAAATCTTATTTTTCTTGGAGGTTTTGGATGTAGGAGCTTTGGCTTTATTATTTTCTTCTGAGTGTGTGTTTTGATCTTTCTTGTCACCACATAGTAACTTTTTATGGTCAGAGTCTTTTTCTGTTGTCTGCTCATTTTTCTATCCTTTCACTCAGCTTTTAACTGTTTGTTTCCAGGGTGTTAGTAAACTGTCTCAAGCTGTTTTCAGAGGTCCTTGTAGGGACCTGAAACTGTGAGGAGGATCCCTGGGAAGCAGCGGCTGCCACCAGCACTGTCCATGCCCACTTCAAGTTTGCTGGCTTCCCAAGGCCTTCTCACCTGCTAACAAACCTTTCCTACTAACCTTCAAGGCCACCTTTGGTGTCTCTGGGCTGAGAAGTCTAGAAACCGCCAGTACTGCTGCTGATTCAGAGGCACAAGGCCCGCTCCCATTCTGCTGGCAGGGCGAGGGCAGGGGCTAAGGCTGTGCCAGTGTAGCTCACTGGACTCCCACCTTGGCCACATACCTTCTGCTGCCTTTTAAGTTGTCTTTGGCTGAAAAATTGCTCTTTTCTCCTTGTGTGTGTTCTGATGCTCTTAAGCTTTGTTTAGAAATCTGGAGAAGCTTTGGGGAGTGTAATGGGCTGAAGCTCGAGTTGATGTACTGAGATCCAGAACGGTCAGGCTAAATAGCAATTGGACAATATTCTATGAATATATGCTTGGAGAAAGAATGGTCCCGCCCACTCTTTGTGCAACTTTTGATGTGTTGTATAGGAGACTGTAGAGACGATTTGGTGGGTGGAGTGAGAGAGGCAGAGGCACTGCTGGCCAGATTCATGTCACAATGGCTCCCACTTTGTATTGCCATTCCCCCTTCACCTCCGCAAAGAATAAAGCTCAAGGATTTTCCCTTATTCTGACTCTGGCTGATTTTAATATACTCTGGGTGCTAGCGCAGTCGTCACAGGGGAGGGCGGGGTGAGTCCCTTTACTCCACCATTGGGGCTCCTCCTCCTGGGCAGAGTTTTTCGGCCCATTATTCAGCCCGTAAGGCAAAGGAGATGAAGTGTCTCAGAGGCTATTTCTGGGAAGGAATGGGGTGAGGCTGCCTAGCAGAGTGACTGTAGACCAGTCACTTTCCCTCTCCAGGTCCCCATCTCTAGAGTAGGGATCACACGGCACTGCCACCCAGCACGAGGAGAAGCTGGCACCAGCTCAGTAGGGACCCTCCCAGAACCCACCTTGCCGAGGGCAGAAAGCCTCCGCAGAAGGCGGCTCTCCTGTCACGGGTCGGAGCCGTGTGGACACGTTTGTGGGCCTTGCCAAAAGGGAGCCAGCAGCACTGCAAGGACCTCCCAGGGAGTCTCTGAGCCTGGGTCAGGGCGGGGTGGGTGCCCAGCAGCATCTTACTGTCATCTGCAGTTGTCATCCCATCAAAATACCGTCTGCTCAAGGGTAATGTAGGGCTACGTTTCCCCCAGAGCACCGCCTCCCCCCCCACCCCGAGACAGGGCGCAGGAGCAGCTTCGAGAGCTGTATATGACCCCTCACATAACCGGTCCAGCCCCTCATTCTGCAGATGAGGAAGCTGAGGTACAAGAAGGGGAGACGCCGGGCCAAGGTCCCAGAGGCAGAATCTGAACCCAGGCCCTGTCCCGGCCGCAGTCTTCCCTCTCCCGGCCATCCAGAGACAAGCACTTTACACACTTAAAGCTTTAGAAAAATGAGGAATGTCATTGGAATAATGGGCCGCGGCCTCCCCGGGTGGGACCCAGCCGCTTGGGCAGTCTCTCCCACCCAGCCTGCCCCCTCTCGCCGGGCCTTGAAGGTCAGCACGAGCCTCATTTGCAAAGCTGATGCAGCAAGAAAGAAATTCATTTGGCATTAGAGCAGGAACATCAATTTCCCGTGTAACTTTCATAATGCATTTACGGGAAAGAGATTAATATCAATTCCATAAATCATTCACGGGCCTTTTCCGGAGTCATAGACATCTGAGTAATGTCACATATGTGAGCCGATATCACTCGGGGCTGGCTGCCCCATTAATCTCTGCCTGGAGCTGTGTGCAAGTGGTCAGGAGAAAAACAATCCTCTCCCGAGACTCGGCTGGGGCGGAGGAGGGGATGGAAAAGGGGATGGAGGAGGGGGCGGCAGCGCCCCCAAATCGGGGTGGGGTGGCTGCACACAGAAATGCTCCCGGGCCTGCTGGCAACACCCACTCACGTTCAAGAAGCCCGCACGGCAGGCTGGCGAGCAGCGATTCATTACTCTGGGGAGCCCAGTCCCCGGCCGCCGCTCCACGGAAAGCTGGGAGAAGGGCTTGGCCCCTGCCACTGCCACCCTGGGAGGCTGGATGCCCTACACACACTAGGCGCTTAAGCAATGCTTGTTGCCTGACTGCCCAGCCATAAAGCTAGCAAAGAGCATTAGAACCTTGCCCTCTGATTCTTACTCTCACAACACATTCCCTGTCTACGAATGCTTCCTTCCCCATTTGCTCTGTGCCGGCCCTGGCTTATGGAAGCTCCCACCCTCGTAGCAACTTGCAAAGACCTAATGGGTCTTCTGGGAACAAACACATCATTCAGGGCTCCGTGCTGGCCCTGACTCCTAAGAGGTCGGAGAGGAGAAGCCCGGGCTGGGAGGTCAGCCGTGGCCTCCTCTCTGCACACCATCCTGGCCCCAAGAACAGCGGCTCGGCCTCCCGGCAGGGCAGGACAAACACGGACCTCCCGTAGTGTCTCCTTCCAGCTCTGTCCCATGTAATGCCAGGAGAGTCTCACAAACCTTTGGAATGGGCAGGTTTCACAGGCCGGTGAGATGCAAAAGCACGTCTATGCAACAGTGTCAGACCCGTCAACAATCCTCCATCAAGAGAAAGCAGAGCTTGGGAGACATCAGACCAAGTACCAATATCTGAGTATCATGCGGAAGGGAGCTCACCCTGGTCTGGTGGCCCCTAAGGGCCCCGAGACCCCAGTTAGGAGCTGATTTCAGATAAGTAAAATTTTCTGACCTTCAAATTATACCAAAACGGGCTGGGCTACCTCCCCTGGTAGCCTGCCATGGAAGCACCTGCTGGATGATCACCGGCAGGGATATTTCAGAAGGGCTTAATGGGGCCTCTTCCTGCTCTTTGATTCTCTAATTCCCACAGTCTGAGCCACACCCCAAATTCCTAAGGTGTGCTGGAAGAAATAGGGGTTATTGTCCTGCCTTGCTCACATATGTTCCAGTCTGAGATAATTGTTGATTTCCCGCAGATTGCCTGTTTACTTGCCTAGAAGAGAAACTCTTTCGAAAAACATTTACCCAGGCCCACACTGTGATAAGGTATAGTCAGATCCAAAGAGCAAATTCTAATTTCCTTTTTTATTTCCAGTCTGTTTACATTTGCAAACTGCTTCTGCTGATGGTTATTTTGAAAATGACAATGCTGGTGATAAATTTTATACCTCTGGAAAATGTCCATTGATGCTCTGCAAATGGTAAATTGAACTCAACTGAGACAGAGGATTTTCAGGATATGCTTGTTAGAAACGGCATAAAGCTGGATACTAAACATTCACATCACTCCTGAGCCACAAAATGCTGAATAAACATGAAAATAGATCTTTGCTCCAATCTAAAAGCTCCCGCAATCTCCTCCAGACTGGGAGTCATTCGTTCAGCCACCCATAAAATATTTATTGTTACAGGGCATGGTGGGGGAACACAAGGTCCCTGCCCTCATGAAGTATATAGTCTAACTGAACACACCAACAGCTGCCATCCAAAGAGAATGGAAGGAACTGAGAACTAGTGACTCTGTAAGAGAAAAGACAAAAAGGGAACCTGGCAACAATCAGAAAGGCTGAAATTCTGAGGAATGAGGAAAAACAATCCCTTCTCATTGGGAGAATGAGAGAAGGGCTCAGAGACAAGAGAGACAGCATTGGAGTCTAGCTTGACCTTTCCTCCCTCCCCTTCCTTTCTCTCTATTTGTCTGTCTGTCTCTGTCTCTGTCTGTATGTCACACACACACACACACACACACACACACACCACACAAACACACATACACACACACACACACACACACACACACACACACACACACACACACACCCCTCCTCAACAAAGATCTAGAAAATCCAACACACCAAATTCTGATCAAGAAATCATAAAAAATAAGGAAGCCAGATTTCCAGCCAGGGCAGCTTGAAGAGAAGAACAGAAAGGCCTGGGGAGAGGTTGTGGCCAGGAGTGGGAAGAGTATCAAGCCTAAAAGGAGCTGAGACAAAGCAGTGGGGGCAAGAGATCTCTGAACAAGCAAGAGGGCACAGGGAGGGTATCAACTGGCACTTCTGTCACCCGATACCCAGTTCCAAGACAGAGCTTTAACCATAGCTGTGTGATGAGCAAAGAATATGAAAGAAATGTGGCTCTGATTCCAAAAGGAGCATGCATTGTCCTAATCCAAAAAGGAAGGCTATTAGCTGAGCCTCTTTGAACATACGGAGGTTCCCAGCCAACTAATAGTGGGGAGTTCAGCAACACTCTACTGAAACTCTCAAACAGAAACAAGCTAACATCCAAATCTTGGTCAGGAACTCACAAAACTAAGAATAGACCTCCTCCTGGATTACATCTCTTTGGGAATACTGAAAGTTGTCAGGCCCCAGCCAGAATTGTGAAAGCAAAAGAAGAATACAAAAGAACAGAAGTTCAGACTAGACATTTCCCCTATCCTGGCAAGAAATATTTAAAGTCCAGCACCAACAAACTTCAAAGTCAAGAAGGAGGCTAGAAGGATAGCAAATTTTAAAAAAAGAACCTGCTAACAAAAATCTATTTGACTACAAAAAAGTTCTCAAAGACACAGAAACAGAAGAAGAGAATGATTTAAAAATAAGTTACAAGTAAAGCCTCAAAGAAAAATGCAGCTTGAAAACAAATACAACAAGAACTCCCAGAAAAGCTAAAAGAACAACTTTTAACAGTTAAAAATGATTTTATGAACAAAATGAGAACAGTACAGGAAAAATGGGAAAAGAAACAAGAATCCAGGAAAGGATATAAAAAGAAAAAAGTAATAAAACCTTGCACACACCAAAATAGTCCTTTAAAATTAATATTGGAATTAATATGGAAGCTAATGAGTCCATGAGAAACCAAGAAATAATGAAACAAAATTAACACAAGCCTGAAAACAATGGAAGAAAATGAGAAAAACCTCATAGGAAAAAAACAACTGACCTGGAAAACCAATCAAGGAGAGATTATTTAAGCATCATTGATACCTAAAAGCCAAGTACAAAAAAGGGGCCAAGACAGTATATTTTTTTAAAAAATCTTTTATCTAATTAATGTATATATGTAATTCCCATCCCAATTAAATTACTAAAAATTCTCTTACTGAGTTAGAAAAAAATTACAAAATTCATTTATAAAAACAAAAGGTCAGAAACTTCAAAGAAACTGGGATGGGGGGAAGATGTAAAGGAAGCAGATTTAGTAGTATCAGACTATTTAAACTGTATTATTAGGTAAAAACATTGTTGAAGTATAAATTGGATAATTTTGATTATCTTAAATTAAAATTTTCTTGTATAAATAAAATCTAGGCAGCCAAGAATAGAAGAAATGCAAAAAAGTGAGGGGAAACTTTCATAGATAATCTCTGAGGCAGAATGTGACTGATTGGAATTTTTCTATGGTGTAGGAAATGTAGGTTTTTATAAAAACATGGAAAGACTTGGACTTATCAAAGAGTATGCTATCCACCTTCAGAGAAACAAATAAGCATAGGACAGTCTTACATTGTATGAATGTGTATACATGTATATGTTTTATGTATGTGTATATGGATGTGTGTATCTGCACTTAATTGTAGCCTTCTATGGGTGAGGGGAAGGGAAGAGTTAAAAATAAAGTAAGAGGTGCATAGAAGAGAACAAAAGAAAATCTACATGGAAGCAAAGAAAAGCTGGATAGCTTTGAAAACAACATGTAGTATTTATTATATAGTTTTTTTTAACGGAAATTTATTGCACTATGTCGAAACCTCTATGATCTGCTGTGTGTGACAATATTTTTCTTTTATTTTATACTTACATTTTAAATAAACTTAAAAGTTTATTTAAAAAAGAAAGAAAACTGCCCATATATTTTAGAGCCAGAGAACAATATAGAAATTGAAAGAAACCACTAGTCGCTTCCTGACAGAATAAAGACCTTAAATGAAAACTCCCAGGAATATTATAGCCAAAATACAGAACTCTCAGGTCTAGGAAAAAATTATGCATGTAGCCAGAAAGAAAGAATTCAAGTACTGAGAAGCCACAATTGAGATCATACAAGATTTAGCAGTAATAACAATAAAGGAACAGAGAACTCAGGATATGATATTCCAAAAAGCAAAAGATCTAAAACCAAAATACAAAATAGGTCGGTGTATCTGCACTTAATTGGGGGAGGGGAAGGGAGGAGAAAAAAATAAAGTAAGAGTGCACAGTAGAGAACAAAAGAAAATCTACATGGAAGCAAAGAAGAGCTTTTTGGGTTTTTTGGTTACAAACAAAAATAACCAATTCAGCAAAACTGACTATAGTATTATAGAAGGAAAAAAAGGACTTTTCATTAAATAGAGAACTTCAAAGTGTACCATTTAAAAGACTAGAATTGAAAAAAAAACCAATACACACACATGCCTGAGAGATATTACAGGTCTGGTTTCAGACCATCACAATAAAGCAAATATTACAATAAAGTAGGTCACAAGAATTTTTTGGTTTTCCAATGCATATATAATTATGTTTACACCTCACTATAATCTATTAAATATGCAATAGTATTAAGTCCAAACAATGTATATATCTTAATTTTAAAATATCTTATTGCTCAAAAATGCTAACCATTCTATGAATCCTTCAGGGAATCATAATCTTTTGGCTGGTGAAAGGTCTTGCCTCAATGTTGATGGCATTGATCAGGGTGGTGGTTGCGAAAGGTTGCATGATTGCAACAACTTCTTAAAAAAAGACAAAAATGAAGTTTTCTGCATCGATTTGATTCTTCCTCTCACTTGACTCACTTGAACACTTAGGGGCCATCATAGAAGGCACTGGCCTAATTTTAATATTGTTGTGTTTCAGGACCAAAGGAGGAGAAAAGGAGAAAGACGGGGGAAGTCAGAACATACCCAACATTCATTGATTAAGTCTGCTATCTTATAGGGGCAAAGTTTATGGTGCCCCAAAAACAATTAGAATGGTTACATCAAAGATCACTGACCATAAGTTACCAAAGCAGATATAATAATAATCAAAAATTTTGAAATTTTGTGAAAATTACCAAAACATGCCACAGATATGTTGTGAGTATCTGCAGCTGGAAAAATGGTTCTGATAAACTTGCTAAATATAAGGTTGACAGAATCCTTCAATTAAAAAACACAATTATCTGAAACACAATCAAATGAGGTATATCTGCACAAACATAAAAGTCAAGAAAGCTTAAAAAAAAACATGAGTGAGAAATTGAAAGGATTTAAACAAAATTAAACTGTTTAACATTCTTATGTGGGGAAATGATATACATACTCCTCAAAACTCTACCATCAGGTGCCATGTTGTTCAGTCGCGTCCAACTCTGTGATCTCAATGGACTATAGCACACCAATCCCGTCCATGGAGTTTTCTTGGCAAAGATACTCTTGTGATTTGCCACTTCCTTCTCTAGTGGACTGACTGGCCAAAGAGGGAGCCCAATTAGACAGAGTCTGGAAGTGATTCTGTTTTGATGATCTCAAAAGAAGAATAGAAAGGGCTGGGAAGAGGAACAACAAACGAGAAGGGAAAGAAAGAAGAGGAAGAAGAGCAACAATGATCTGACATAAATGAAGTGCACAAAAAGGAGTTTACATACAACAAGAAGTGGGCACAAGGAAGGGGAGTGGGATAGATTGAAACCTTGCTTTCATCTGAAGTGACTGAAGAAGGTATGACTATACAAACACACCCACATCTTATCCAAAAAATAAGTAGGAGAGAAACAGGTTAAGAGAAAGGGGAGGAGAAATGAGAGGGAAAGAAGATTAAAGTAGTCATTAGTTTATAAAAAGAGACTAATGGGAGAGGAAGAAAAGTTTAAGAAATTAGTATATCAAGGAATACTCTGTTAACAATCATAATCATGAACAGAAATAGGATAAACTCATCTATAACACAGAAGAAAATTAACAGAATAGATTAGAAACCAGAATCCAAACTATGCTGTTTACAAGATACATACTTTTTTAAAATTTAATAATAACTTTATATTGACAGAATCCATGTTAGGGTAATTTTTTACAACATTATCCCTTGCACTCGCTTCTCTTTAGATTTTTCCTCTCCCTCCCTCCACCCCCTCCCCAGATGGCAAGCAATCCTATATATGTTAGATATGTTGCAGTATATCCTAGATACAATATATGTTTGCAGAACCGAACAGTTCTACAAGATACATACTTGAAAGAGATAGTGGTAAAATAAGGGACTTGAGCAGAATCTTTATTAGGTTCAGAAGCAATATTATACTTCACCTGAAGTTAAAAAAAAAAAAAGACAGGGATAGCGATCATGATCTTAAGCAAAAGCAAAACTAAACATAATTTAAAAAGAAAAATGGGGAAATTACTTTTTGTTAAAAGATATCATAGACAATAAACTAATACCAATATTTAACATATATGCACTAAATGGAAAAAAAAACATTTAAATACTTAAAAGAAAAGCTAAATGAATTATAAAAAGAATTAGTAAAATTATAAAATTAAGGATCTCAATTGATCACTTTCAGATCTAGATAAATCAAACCAAAACATAAACAAACAAATAAAAACTCCAACACATTTAGAGTTAGGATTTGAATATAATTTTAGAAAAATTAGATATGTAAGATATTGAATGGGAAGAGAAAAGAATTTACCTATTTTTCAACTGAGCATGACAACTTCTCAAAATTCGCCATGCAGTAGAGTATAAAAACCTCTCAAACAATTAGAAAAGCAAAAATATTAAATGTATTTAAATGATCATAATGTAATAAAAACGACATTCAATAATGAGTTTTTGAAGCAATGATTAAGAATGAATTGGAAACTGAACAACAATCTGAAAGAATGAGTGGGTCAAAGAATAAATTAGAGAAACAATAATTTTATTCAATGTAGTGAAAACAATGAGATGATATATCAAAATCTGTGGGATGTAGTCCAAGTAGTACTTAAAGGAAAGTTTATATCTTTGAACTGTTTCAGCAATAAGAGAGGAAAAAAAACAGATCAATGAATTGGGCATGCAACTAAAAACTCACAAAGCCAACAAATTCAAAACTCCAATTAAACAACATAATAGAAATACTGAAAAATAAAAGGTGAAATTAACAAAATTGAAAGAAAAAAGTGAATTAGTAAATAAAACTATGAATGGCTGTTTTGAAAAAATAAAAAGATAAGTCACTAGCTAGTATGCTTTTTTTAAAGGAAAACTATATTACAAGTATCAAAAAATGAAAAAAGTGAATTAACACTAATGAAGAAGATACAAAAAACAATTGTTTGGAACTATTTTACTCAATTACATACAAATATACCAATAAAATTAAAAATCTATGTGAAATGGAGAAACATTCACAAAAATATATTATCCAGTTTAACAGAACAGAAAATAGAACATATAACAAAGAGCCCAGAAAAAAAAGAAACTGAACAAGCTATAAATGGAATTCCAAAGAAAAACATTCCCCCCACCAGATGGGATAAGCAAATTCTACAAAACACTTAAAGAACAATTAATTCCAATACTACATAAACTCTGTGGAAAAAACAAAGAAAGGGTCCTACCAAATTTCTTCTAGGACACAAATATCTCTACTAGGAAAAATCAAAACTAAGAAAGAAAACTGTAAATCAATATCCTTAGTGAATACTGATGCAAGTTTTTAAATTAAAAATTAAGTAGGAAGTTATAGCAATATATCATAAAGATTATATACTATTACTAAGCTAGATTTATAAGAGCAATGCTGGCTGTTTCAATATTAGGAAAACTATAAGTGGAGTTGATTGAATTATAACAGAAACAACTAAAATCATAGGATTATTTCAATTCGGGAAAATCTTTTGACAAAATGAAATACCTATTCCTGTTTAAAAAAATACTGGAAATCACAGGAATAAAGGGAACTTTACTTAAAATAAGTAGTATCTATTGAAATATTAAAGATTTCTGTGGAGAGGAACAAAACTATTGAAAACCAAGATCCAGCATTATCTGTAATGGGAATAATCTAGAAGTCTTTTCAATAAGATCAAGGTTGAAGTAAGGTTGTCCATTATCACCATTACTATTCAATACTGTACTACCAATGCTAACTAAAGCAGAAAAAAGAAAAAGAAATGGAAAAATAAACATAGATAATGATACAAACATTTTTTGCAGATGAGATGAACTTTGGAGAGTAAAATGAAAAAGCAAATTCTAAAAATTAACAACTCCAGCAAATTTACAGGATATAAAATAAACATACAAAAATCATCAGGAATTCTATAAATTATCAGCAGAGCCAAGATGGTGGAGAGGACACAGGCTTCTTTCTGATCTTCTCCTATGAACCCTCAGCTAATTACCAAATTCAGCCTCTGAATTAATTCTGGACTGGCAGAATCCATGAATATTGGGAATGCAGCAAATTACCATCAGAAGAAAATTTCAAAGATTGCCAGAAAAGGTCTGTTTCAGTTGGGCACGGAGGACATTGGCCAGGCACAAGCAGGCCGAGCAGAGGCCATCACACACTGTGCAGATCTAGGGCAGTGTGGACACCACTGGGTGGTGCAGCTCCACACAGTGGAGATTATAGGGAGGGGACTCTACCACAATGTTGGCTACTCCTGCAAGCCAGTAGATCAGCAGAGAAGTTAGAAAACATCCAACACAAACACAAAAAGTAAAGAGTGAACCCCAAGCACTGGAGTCTCACAGGACCTAGCTATGCCCACCCAGCTCCGGGAGTGAGTCAGCACAGACTTAACCTAACTGTGGCTTATAGAGAAAGCTGAACAACCTCGCTTTCCTGAAAAGCAGATCCCAACTTTTTTTTTTAAATGAGTAAAAAGGCAAAGAGAATTCTGACCATAGATAGTTTTTATGTTGAAAGGGAAGAACAGATTTCAAAACCTAGGGAGACTAAAAGCAGACTGTGCCCAGATGAAGCCCCAAAGGGTGATATAAACTGGTCCCCACACAAGGATCTCCTAGAAAAAATTAAAAAGGATCTTAAAAGAGAGCTAATAGAAAAATGGGGAAAGGAAAGAAAAACATTGCAAGAGAGTTTGGAAAAGGCATATAACTCATTAAAAGATAGATTTGGCAAAATGGAAAATTAAATCCAACTCCCTGAAAAGCAGAATTTGTGAAATGGAAAAACACAGAAATATAACAAAACAACTCATTTAAACATCAATTGGACTAATACAAAAAGAAGTGAAAAATAGGAAATGAAGAAAATAATTCACTAAAAATCAGAACTGAACAAATGGACATGAGTGACTCAATGAGACATCTAGAATCAATCAAGCAAAACAAAAAAAAAAAAAAAAGAAAAAGAAAAAAAGAAAAAAAATGTAAAACACCTACTTGGGAAAACATTTGACCTGGAAAACAGATCTATGGAAGAGAATCTAAGGATTATTGGACTCCCTGAAAACTATGATGAAAAAAAAAAGTCTAGATACTATTTTTCAGGAAATCATCAAAGAGAACTGCCCTAGTGTCATAGAATCAGAAAGTAAATAGCCATTGAAAGAATTCGCTGAATACGTCCAGAAAAAGACCCCAAAATTAAAAGGAATAGAGTAGCTAAATTTCAGAACTATTAGACCAAGGAAAAAATACTGTATGCAGCCAAAAAGAAACAATTCAAATAAAAAAGAGCTACAATAAAGATTACCAAGGATCTAGCAGCTTCCACTGCAAAGAGTCTGGAATCTGATATTCCAAAAGGCAAAGGAATAAACTAGCCCACCAAACTGAGTATTTTCTTTCAGGGAAAAAAGATGGGCATTCAGTAAAACTGGCGAATTCCATTTATTTCTGATGAAAAGACCAGAACTAAACAAAAAAAAATGACTTCCGAATATAGGAATCAAGAGAAGCATAAAAAGTTTAAAAAAAAAACAACTCTTGAGAATTGACTTTCTAACTTCTCTCACCTTATTGAAAAGTGGGAGGGGAAAAATGAAAAGGGAAGGGATAGGCTCAATAGAAAGGAATACAGGAATAGTAGGGGAAAGGTATAAGAAAGGAGGAGGGACTCTAAAGGGGGAGGGAGGGATTCTTAAAGGGGAGGGCTGCTTGAGGTAAATGATGCTCATAAGTTAAATACTGGGGAGAAAGGAAAGAGGAAAAGGAAAGAGAAAAGTACAATTTGGGGTTAATAAGAAGACAGGAAATACATAATTAGTAGTTCTAACTGTAAATGTGAATGGGGTGAACTCTCCCATAAAGCAGAAGCAGATAGCAGACTGGATTAAGAACCAGAATCCTATAATATGTTGTTTACAGGAAACACATTTAAAGCAGAGTGATACATACAGAGTAAAGGTAAAAGGCTGGAGTAGAATCTATTATGCTTCAGGTGAAATTAAAAAAAAAAAAAAAACAGGGGTAGCCATCCTGATCTCAAATTAAACAAAAGCAAAAATTGATCTCATTAAAAGGGTTAAGGAAGGAAACTATATCTTGTTAAAGGATACCATAGATAATGAAGCAATATCAATACTAAATATATATGCACCAACTGGAATAACATCTAACTTCCTAAAGGAGAAGTTAAGAGAGCTGCAAGAAGAAATAGACAGCAAAACTATAATAGTGGGAGATTTCAACCTTGTTCTCTCAGAACCAGATAAATCAAATGACAAAATAAATAAGAAAGAAGTTAAAGAGGTAAATAGAATACTAGAAAAGTTAGGCATGATAGATCTTTGGAGAAAATTGAATGGAGACAGAAAGGGGATAGAAAAGAAACTTTCTTTTCGGCAGTTCATGGAACCTATACAAAAATTCACCATATATTAGGACATAAAGACCTCAAAATCCAATGCAGAGGGGCAAAAATAGTAAATGCAATTTTTTTGGACCACAATACAATAAAAATTATATTCAATAAAAAGCCAGGGGAAAATAAACCAAAAAGTAATTGGAAACTAAATAATCTCATCCTAAAGAATGAATGGGTGAACCAGCAAATCATAGACACAATTAATAATTTCATCCAAAAGAATGACAATAATGAGACAACATACCAAAATTTGCAGGATGTAGCAAAAGCAGTAATAAGGGGATATTTTATATCTCTAGATGCTTACTTGCATAAAATAGGGAAAGAGAAGATCAATGAATTGGGCTTGCAACTAAAAAAGCTAGAAAAAGAGCAAATTAAAACCCCCCCAATCATATACAAACTTGAAATTCTAAAATCAAAAGGATAGATTAATAAAATTGAGAGTTAAAAAATATTGAATTAATAAATAAAACTGAGTTGGTTTTATGAAAAAACCAACAAAATAGATAAACATGTAGTAAATTTGATTAGAAAAAGGAAAGAGAGAAATCAAATTATTAGTCTTAAAAATGAAAAGGGATAACTTTCCACCAATGAAGAGGAAATTAGAGAAATAATTAGGAGTTAATTTGTCCAACTTTATGCCAATAAATTTGATAATCTAAGTGAAATGAAGGAATACCTACAAACATATAGATTGCTCAGATGAACAGAGGAGGAAATAAATTGCTTAAATAGTCCCATTTTAGCAAAAGAAATAGAATAAGCTATTAATTAACTCCCTAAGAAAAATCCCTAGGACCAGATAGATTTACATGTGAATTCTATCAAATATTTAAAGAAGAATTTACTCCAATACTATATACACTATTTGAAAAAATAGGAAATGAAGGACTCCAACCAAATTCCTTTTATGACACAGACATGGTACTGATACCTAAACCAGGTAGAACAAAAGCAGAGAACGAATATCATACACCAATTTCCCTAATGAATATTGATGCAAAAATCTTATGTAAAATATTAGCAAAAAGATTACAAAAAATCATCTCCTGGATAATACACCACAACTAAGTAGAATTTATACCAGGAATGCAGGGCTGGTTCAATATTAGGAAAACTATTAGCATAATTGACTATATCAATAACCAAATTAACAAAAACTATATGATTATCTCAATAGATGCAGAAAAAGCATTTGATAAACCCCAACACCCATTCCTATTAAAAACACTAGAAAGGATGCCTATCAATTGGAGAATGGCTGAATAAATTGTGGCATATGAATATTATGGAATATTATTGTTCTGTAAGAAATGACCTGTGGGATGATTTCAGAAAGGCCTGGAGAGACTGGCATGAACTGATGCTGAGTAAAATGAGAAGGACCAGGAGATCATCATATACTTCAACAGGAATACTATATGATGATCAATTCTGATGGACATGGCCTTCTTCAACAATGTGATCAACCAAATCAGTTCCAATAGAGCAGTAATGAATTGAACCAGCTACACCCAGCGAAAGAACTCTGGGAGAGGACTATGAACCACTACGTAGAATTCCCTATCCCTCTATTTTTGTTCGCCTGCATTTTTTATTTCCTTCACAGGCCAATTGTACACTATTTCAAAGTCTGATTCCTTTTGTACAGCAAAATAACTGTATGGACATGTTTACATATATTGTATTTAACTTATATTTTAACATATTTTACATGCATTGGTCAATCTGCAATCTGGGGGAGAGGAGAGGGGGAAAGAGGGAAAAAATTGGAATAAAAGATTTTGCAATTATCAATGCTGAAAAATTACCCATGCATATATATTGTAAATAAAAAGCAATAATAAAAAAACACTAGAGCATATAAGAATAAATGGACTTTGTCTTAAAACAGTCAGTAGCATCTATTTAAAACTATCAGCAAGCATCATATGTAATGAGGATAAACTGGAACCATTCCCAATAGGATCTGGGTGAAATAAGATTGCTCACTATCACCATTAGTATTCAGTATTGTATTAGAAATGCTAACTTTGGCAATAAGAGAAGAAAAAGAGATTAAAGAAATTAGAGTAGGCAATGAGGAAACCAAATTATCACTCTTTGCAGATGATATGATGGTATAATTAGAGAACTCCAGAGAATCAACCTAAAAGTTATTAGAAATAATCCACAACTTTTGCAAAGTTGCAGGATACAAAATAAATTCACATAAATCATTAGCATTTTTATATATTACCAACAAAATCCAGCAGCAAGAGACACAAAGAGAAATTCCATTTAAAATAATTGTCAAAAGGATAAAATATCTGGGAATGTATCTGCCAACGGAGAGTCTGGAACTACATGAGCAAAACTACAAAACACTTTCCACACAAATAAAGTCAGATCTAAACAACTGGAAAAATATTAAGTGCTCTTGGATAGGCCAAGCAAATAGAATGAAGATGACAATACTCCCTAAACTAATCTATTTATTTAGTGCTATATCAATCAAACTTCCAAGAAAGTATTTTACCAACCTAGAAAAAAATAACAACAAAATTCATCTGGAAGAACAAAAGTCAAATGAAGGTGGCCTTGCTATACCTGATCTAAAACTATATTATAAAGCAATGGTCACCAAAACCATTTGGTACTGGCTAAGAAATGGAGCAATTGATCAGTAGAATAGGTTAGGTTCACAGAACAGAAAAGCCAATGACTATAACCATCTAATATTTGACAAACCAAAGATCCCAGCTTTTGAGATAAGAATTCACTATTTGACAAAAACTGCTGGGAAAATTGGAACCTAGTATGGCAGAAAGTAGGCACTGACCCACACCTAGCACCATATACCAAGATAAAGTCAAACTGGGTTCATGATCTAGACATAAAGAATGATACTATAAACAAATTAGAAGAACATAAAATAGTTTACCTCTCAGACCTGTGGAGGAGGAAGGAATCTGGGACCAAAGAAGAACTGGAGATCATTATTGATCACAAAATAGATCATTTTAATTATATTAAGTTTAAAAGTTTTTGTACAAACAAAACTAATGCAGACAAGATCAGAAGGGAAGCAAGAAACTGGGAAAACATTTTAACATTCAAAGGTTCTGATAAAGGCCTCATTCCAAAATATATAGAGAACTAACTCTAATTTATAAGAAATCAAGCTATTCTCCAATTGATAAATGGTCAAAGGATGTGAATAGACAATTCTCAGACGAAGAAATTAAAACTATTTATAGCCATATGAAAATATGCTCCAAATCATTTATTAATCAGAAAAATGCAAATTAAGACAACTCTGAGATACCACTACACACCTGTCAGATTGGCTAGAATGACAGAGAAAGATAATGCGGAATGTTGGAGGGGATGTGGGAAAATAGGGACACTGATACATTGTTGGTGGAATTGTGAACACATCCAGCCATTCTGGAGAGCGATTTGGAACTATGCTCAAAAAGTTATCTAACTGTGCATACCCTTTGATCCAGCAGTGTTTCTACTGGGCTTATACCCCAAAGAGATACTAAAGAAGGGAAAGGGACTTGTATGTGCCAAAATATTTGTGGCAGCCCTGTTTGTAGTGGCTAGAAGCTGGAAAATGAATGGATGTCCATCGATGGGAGAATGGTTGAGTAAACTGTGGTATATGAATGTTATGGAATATTATTGTTCTGTAAGAAATGACCAGCAGGATGAATACAGAGAGGACTGGTGAGACTTACATGAACTGATGCTAAGTGAAATGAGAAGAACCAGGAGATCATTATATACCTCAACAACGATACTGTATGAGGATGTATTCTGACAGAAGTGGATCTCTTCGATAAAGAGAGCTAATTCAGTTTCAATTGATCAAGGATGGATAGAAGCAGCTACACCCAAAGAAAGAACACTGGGAAATGAATATAAACTGCTTGCATTTTTGGTTTTCTTCCCGGGTTATTTCTACCTTCTGAATCCAATTCATATTTATAATAGTTCAAGCCGTTCTCCATTTGATAAATGGTCAAACGATATGAACAATTTCCAGAGGAAGATATTGATGCTATTTCTAGTCGTATGAAAAGGTGCTCTAAATCACTATTAATCAGAGAAATGCAAATTAAGACAACTCTGAGATACCACTACACACCTGTCAGATTGGCTAAGATGACAGGAAACATAATGATGAATGTTGGAAGAGATGTGGGAAAACTGGGACACTGTTACATTGATGGTGGAGTTGTGAATGTATCCAACCATTCTGGACTGCTGCCCTGGCCCCTCTCAGGCCCTTCCCAAAGCCCTGCCAGTCATTCCATGGCTGAATCCACCCTGCCACTCCCCTCATCCCACAGCCTGTACTGGTCCTTCTCCATCCTGGCTCCATGGCTATCACGTGCCCTCGACACTCTGGCCCAGCCCCAGCAGCCTCCCTGCCTCTGCCTCTGCATCTTCCAATTGGATCCAAAGCCTTCCAAGCCCAGTGTCCTTATCTCTATGTGTGCATCTTGTACCATCTTCATATGTCAAGGTCTCCTCCAACAACACGTAGGCTCCCGATAGGCAGGGGACTCTGTTAGGTCCACCTGGCATATAGAAGGTGCCCAATAAATGCCAGGCTCTGATTCCCTAGAGTGAGTAACCAGATGAACTCACATTCAGGAGGACCAAGGCTCAACCTGGGAGCTCCCATGGGCCGACCTTGGCCCTCGGCCTCCCTTTTCTCTCCTCAGAAGCTTCTCTGTCACGTGAAAAGCTCCCGGCAGCATGGAGCCCAATGTCCCCATGGGGCACCCAGAGGCTCCCAAACTGCAATCTCAGGGAAGGAGATGGAGAAGCTGCAGAGCCTTCCAAGGACACTCCCTTGTGGGCGGTTGGGCCTCCCCAACAGCTTCTCAGCAGCAATCCCTCTGCTTTGGTGCGAAGCCCCAGCAGCCCTCTGCTGATTTCACTGTTGTCCCTCACCTAAAGGCATCTCCCCCTTTGACCTTAGCCACGGTGACCATGTAACAGGATCCACAGGTTCCAGTCGGGAGCAGACTTGTGGCTTCCCAGTCACGCCAGGCCTGCTCTGGCCACTGCCCTCACTACTTGGTGAACACCAAGCCTCAGGCCACTCTCTTTCAAGCAGAGCTCACAGTGCCCCCCCCTTTCCCTTCATCACAGATTTGATACAGAAGGGAAGTGGCTTTACTGGGAGCAGAGCTGAGGATGGGGCGGCTTCTTTCTGCAACCTGTTTTGTAAATTGAGGTTCAAAACCAGGGCATCCCTGTCCGTGAAAAAGCAATCCGAGCGGCCGAGATCACCAAGAAGACTCTGATCATCACTGCACATTTTACATCCAAGAGGACTAATAGTTTTTTGGTTGGGAAAAAGACTGAAAAATGCAATTTCATCGCTGTGAAATCGGAAGCAACCCCCGGCCCCACAACTTCATTTCCCGGCTCCTTCCCCGTGCCTTCATTTCACATGAAACAACAAGTTTCTGGGCACGACCAATGGATTTGGGCCCAGAGTCACAGCCCAAATAGCCGCCAAGTCCATGGCTGAGGGTGGGTCACCCCGAGCCAGCTTCCCGCACTCTGCCTGGCGTGACGCATCTGGGCACCTGCTGGACCATTTAGCCCCATGGCCCAGACACCTGTATCCTAAATTGATCTAACAGCTTCCTATTTCCTTTCAAGGTTTCCCTTGTGAAAGCCAGAAATCTTTTCTTCCACTTCCTCTAACTCCTTCTGAAGGGTATCAGCACAGCCCCATCCCTCGTGCTTCTCAGCTTCTCACTCACCTGAGAGGTGTGGGGAGGGGGGGGGACTGGGCCTGGGTCAGGGAGAGGAGGGGGACTGCTCTCCACAAGACTTGAGGCATTAGGGGCCCACTGGGAGCAGATGGGATGCCAGCAGTCTCCCTCCATTAGAGTGGGGCGCTTGAAGTCCAGGACAATGTCCCTTCTCCTAGTTGTGCCCTCAGGGGCTTCTGTAGAACAGACCCTCATGACACAGAGGTCCCCAGATGAAGCGCTGGCTCCAGGAGAAGCCTTGGGGCTGCAGGTACGAACATGGCGGTCCCTGGCCCCAAGGAACTTGCATTCTAATGGGAGAAGACAACAGACAAGAGAGCAGGAAAAGGGGCAGGGGCTGTACCTGGCACAGAGATCTGAACCTGGGCCAACTCAGCTGGAAGCTCACCAAGAGCCGGGGTGCCAATGTGCTGCTGCAGAGGACAAGGAGAGGGTGGGCATGGACTAAGCTGCAGCTGGTCCGCCCACACACACTCAGAAGGCATATATGCCTGGCCTGCCCCACAAGCCCTCCTCAGTCTCCAATGTCCTCCAGGATCTCCCCGTCAGACCAGGAGCCCTAGAAGGGCCAGAATCAGAGGGAGCCAAGAGCAGGCTCCTGTCCAAGCAAACCGGGGCTGGTGGGAAGCAGGTACCAGAGTGGCATTCAAGGCCACTGAGCAGGCTAAGATCTGGCCCCCACTCCTTTGCACACCCAGATGGCCCTGAGACCTCCCTTCTCCTCCAGATCTGAACAGCACTTAGCACTGTCTGGCACACAGCAGGCACTTAATTAATGCTGGCTGACTGACCGGCCAGAACATGAGCAGCCACATTCCACTGGGAAAAAAGGAAGGCCAGATTTTCAGATGTTCGAATCTTCTAAGCAAAGAAAATTCAGGCGGGTTTGATCACTCTGAAGTCATTCTTTCTGCCTCAGATACAGGCTGAGCAGTCCTTTGGCAAGTTCAAGAGAATATCTCTGTCTCTCTGACCCCATTGTCTCTCCGACACCATTGCCCAAGACCATCAGTGCCCAGTGCCCACAGCAGCCAAAGTCCCAGGAATAGCCCCATGAAGCCTGCCCAAGGAGCCTCCCCACAGAGCCTGCCCACGAGGCCTGCCCAAGGAGCCTGCTTATGGTCCTGCCCACGGAACCTGCCCATGGGGCCAGACCACGAGGCCTGCCCACGGGGCCTGTAGGGCCTGCAGCCACTGCCACTGAGACTTGGACAAGAAACTTTTCTCCACCAGTCCTCGGCCCCTCTGACAGAACAGTGCCAGCACTCATGGGGAAGCAGGACCGTTGGGCCTCTGCACCCTGAAGTCCGGGGACTTTCCATCTGACTGGGAGCAGACACTCCCCATGTGTGCTGTGAACTCCTTGAGGGCAGGGGCCATCTGCCTTGTCTATCTGGATCTTCAGGGCTTAGTATATGGTGTACACAGTCAGGGCTTAATAGAGGTTTTATCCCTCATGGCACTGGTTCTGATTTCAAGAAGCACACACTCTAACAGCGGGCGGGGGAAATGGGTACATTTTTAGGCCCCCATGTTCCACTATTTTGCCATTATTTCTTTTCCATTAATTTTTCTAAGCATTGAGGTGATTGTTGAAGGTGCTCAGAATTTGTCACTTTGGGAAGGCCAGGAGGAGGGCGTTCCCCCTGCAGGGGGGGAGGTGGAGGGCACAGAGGGCACAACCTCCAGGGCACTCACCGCTCTCAAAGCAGGCATCAAAGATCAGGTGGCCCTTCTTGGGAGACCCGTAGTAGCCCACAGGGACAGCAGCAAACTTGCTCACGTTCCCTGCGATGATTTCATCTGTTCCATTGTCATTTCCTGCAAAGACCAAGACGGGAATGAACATTTCTGCATTCAACACAAATAGAGGCTGAACAAGGTGTGTAATATTAATAAGGTTCGGTTTTTCCCTTTGTTTCATGGATTAAAACAAAGGAAAAATGTCTGCACCCCTGTGGTAAATTTTAGGGAAAACATGGAAATATATGCCTTTGTCGAGTCTCTCTCCCCTCCAAGCCATCCCCCCTTTAGCCACTAACACGAGTCCCCTAAAATGCAGGTCAGTCGGGTCACCCTCTTCCCCCACTAACCTTTAGGGGCTACTGGTGGCCGCCAGCAGGACACCCACCAAGGCCCCTCCCACCCTGGCTCACTTTCCAACATGGGCTGGCACCGGTCAGCCCCTGCCTCTCTCGGCTCTGGCCGTCTTCCAGGGCTGGTCTCCCACATCTGCAGTAATCTGCCTCCTCTGATCAATCATCCTCCCCACCTCCCTTCAAGTCCCAAACAAAATCCCATCTTCCACAGGAAACCTTCTGCACCCCTCTTAATCCCAGCACCTTTCTTCTTTTGTTTCCTGCTGATCCTATGTGTGGTTCATCCATGTACGTGACCATATGCCACTTACATGGCTGTGGTGTACCTATTTGTTTGCACTTGCTTCCCTGTTCAGGTGTAAGCTCCTCAGGAGCAGGAACCGTCTTTTGCCTTTTGGCCACTTCCAAGAATGAGGTAAGAACGCTTCTGAGCTCACCTCGGCCAGGCCTGGCCCACTGACCCCCGTGCTGGGCAATGACACTGCAAAAGGCCCGTGCTCTGACATCTGGGGGGAGGGGGAGGCTCCAATCAGGTAGGTAACTTTAGCCTGGAGAAGAGAAGGCCCGCAGGAGATGGCGGAGGCCGTCCCTCACTTCCCAGCCCTCCCCTTTCCTCATCAGCCACTTTTCATTGCCTCAAAATCATCTCCTCTCCTGTCTGAGCCTCCTCAACACAGGCCCCGCGACACGCCGGCCTCATGAGGGAAGCAGCGTTTGAGTGTGAGTGTGGTTGTGTGTGTGTGTGTGTGTGTGTGTGTGTGTGTGTGCATGTGTGTCTATATGTCTATGTCTATGTGTCTGTATATGTGTGTGTGAATGTATGTGTCTGTCTATCTAGGGGGTGGGGGCCCTTCCTTCCAGAAAGAATTTGTCACTATGTTGGATTTAAAGATGGAGAAGAATTCAAGAGCTGACACATAGAAGGGGGCGGAGGCCAGGAAGGTCCAGCTGCGGGGTCTCCGGAGAAGGCCGGAGCAATGCTCGCCGGCCCACAGCGACTGAGGAACCCCAGGCTGGAATACTGTGAACGTAGGACTTGGCAGAAGGAGCCCCAGGACATTTAGCCAGATGTTGTTTTTCAGGTTTCTGTTTTTAGCTCAAATTTAGCTTAGGAATCCAAGTCTAAATTGGGAGCAAGAATACTGTTGTATATCATGAAAAATCATATATGCAAATTTCCCCAAGGCTGGAATAGTGGGCGCTTTCATGGGTCAACAAAGCCTTTCCTGGGCCCGAGGCGGCACGGACCCACACCAGACCTGATAAAAGGGGCGAGTCGCTCCATGCTAGAAACCCAGACCCATCGCACCTAGAAGCTTTTCATGACACACTGAGTGAGACCATCCGGTACTTGTGTCACCAGCATTTATAACCTCACGGATTTCAGTCCAGAATCACAGCCTTATTCTCATGCACACCACAAAGACTGCCATGGTGGACAATCTGCTCATCAAAGAGCCAGGTTATAAGTTGTTAAAAGGAGAATCATTCAACCCGGGTATCTTCGAGACTGCTTTTTTACTCTAGATATTCCCAAAATAAAAAAAAAATCAGCAAAAACCTCTCTGGTTTTACTAAAGCGCAGGGCTAATCACCCAAGGCAGCTCCACAAAGATGACGACAAAAAGGACATTCATTCTCGGAAGACACTATTTAGGAACAGCTAAAAATTTTCCCAGAATGATTCTGAAACAAGCAGAGCTCAAAAGTAACAGCCGACAACAGGTACACAGAGTGGCTGGATGTAATGGAAAGCAGCTTATTTCTGAACAGAACCTCCAAAACAGTTAAAATCCAATAGGGGAAGGAAGACGGTCCGGGGGTGAGATCCACCCAAAAACAAAGTGAGAGGGAAGCTCCACAGCCGAGCCAGGCGGATCTGTTTCTAGCCAGTTTTATGATGGTTGCGCAGTATATGGTCTCAGGTAGCAGAAATGACAGAAAGGTGTGGGAAAATCTGATCTTATTGATCAATGCAGAAGAGGCAGTGAAATGATGGATGGCGGGCAGGGCATTGCAGCAGGGAGCAAGGATTTAGTAGCTACAAGTTACTTAGGAAGACACAGGTGGAGAGGATGATACACCAGAAACTCAGGGTGCTGTATAACCAGAGACAACAGATAAAAATCAAAAACTATCCTTAAGAACTCAACAAATAAACTGTGCTGAAACCAGCAATCTGGCAGAGGGAGTGGCGGCCCATGAGTGTCTGAACAGAACATGGATCCGTAAAAATTTAAGATGGATATTTAATAGAAGTCACTTTGTCCCACCAAATACTAACAATCTCCAAGTGACATGGACTCAAAAGCTTTCAAAATAAACAAACCTACTGGGAGAAATTAAAACCAGGTGGAAACAGGTGGTCATCTTCCCATTTAGAATGCCCGGGGCAAACCCAGCCACCTGGCTTTCTCTACTTATTTCTAAAAAGGCAGGTCTGGACTCACTGGCCCCGTGGTCCCATGCAGCTCTCAATCTAGAACCCTGTGATCATAATAGTGCTTCAGGAAACCCACACAAGATGAAATTATATCCTGATTTTTCTTTCAGGCCTCTCTAACTCTCCATGATCCCACTTGGGGTATTCGGATACTAGAGGGATTTGCCATTTCCTTCTCCAGCTCATTTTATAGATGGGGAAACTGAGGCAAACAGGGTGAAGTGATTTGTCCAGCTGGGAAGTTCTAAGGCTGGATTTGAACTCCCTGCCTCCAGGCCCCACACTCCATCCATTTCACCACCTGGCTTTAAATCCCTACACTTTCATGCAATTACAAAAAGCAGCCACTTCATCCACTACAAAATTAAGGAGAAAAGAACAAGACAATGAATTGATCTTAAGTCAACAAGTATTTGTTATGTGTCTGCCTTGGGCCCCGCACTGGGTTAAGCACAAGGAGACAAAGAAAGGCCCAGTCCAGGCCCTGCTCTTAAGGAGCTCCTAGTCTAAGGGCAAGACAAGAAGCCAACAACCAGGTCCAAGACAGGTTAAGTGGGAGAGGAGATGCCCTAGCTGGGGGGGCTGGGGAAGGCTGAGACGTGAGCCATGCCAGTGATGGAGAGGAGGACTGGGGGACGGCTAGTGAAAATGTCCAACCAGCCAGTGGGCATCTTATGCCAGGAACAGCCCAAGGCCGGGGGCTCTGAATCACAGGGGAGAGCTGCAAGTAGCTTGGAGAGGTAGGAGGGTTACCAAGGACTCTGAAGGCCCAAGAGAGTCCCTGCATTTGATCCAGGAGCCCACAGGAGGGGATGAACCAGACATGTTTTAGGAAGGTCGTTCTGGCCAGGGAGAGGCTGAAATGGAACGGGCAGAGGCCCGAGGCAGGTGGAACGCCCGAGCAGGAGGTGATGAGGGCTGGTACCAGGGCAGTGCCAGAGGAAAGAAGAGATGCTGCAAAGGTGATGGCGGGCCTAGTGTTAGCAGAACACACTCCCAAACTGCTGTCAGAATGGTCGGGCACTAGTGCCCTTGCTTCCCCCGAAGCCCTAGTTCTCCTTTCTGGCCCATTTTCCCAAACTAAAGGTATAAGGTACAATGTCCAAATTGCTCAAATCTGGTCACTAGTGATACCTGGGACTATCCCTAGATGGGATTTCTTGCTCTTTGCCGGGTTGCTCAGGTGAGAAGACCTCACACCAGGAGCTGGCACCTCCTGCCAGACACAGCATGTGGCCTAAGAAAAGGCCTCCAGGGGTCATGGGGGACACACCGCCTCCAAAGCAGCCACCTGCCTCTGTGGGGAGTCAGTCTCCCCAAGGTAGAGAACTTGAGTGAGAAGAAGAGCCCCCTTTGACTTCAGGCCTTCCCTCTCCTGCCCCCTCTGTACCCCCACTCAGCACCACCTAGCACCTGACTCTTCATTCCTATTCCACTCCTGAATTTCCAAACAACAACCTCAAGCCCTTCCACTGGGCCCTGCAGAATGCCCTTCCTTCCTCCTCTCTGCCCTTCCTTCCTATGGAATGCCTTTCCTTCCTCCAGAATGTCCTTCCTTCCTCCTGGATGCCTTTCTTTTTTCCAGGGATGCCCTTCCTTCCTCTGGAATGTCTTTCCTTCCTCCTCGATGCCCTTTCTTCCTCCTCGATGCCCTTCCTTCCTCTGGAATGTCCTTTCTTCCTCTGGAATGTCCTTTCTTCCTCTGAAATGTCTTTCCTTCCTCCTGGATGCCCTTCCTTCCTTCAGAATGCCCTTCCTTCCTCCTCGATGCCCTTCCTTCCTCTGGAATGTCCTTCCTTCCTCTAGAATGTCCTTCCTTCCTCCTGGATGCCCTTTATCCTTCCTTCCTCCTGGATGCCTTTCCTTCTTCCAGAATGTCCTTCCTTCCTCCTGGATGCCCTTCCTTCTTCCAAGGATGCTCTTCCTTCCTCCACAATATCCTTCCTTCCTCCTGGATGCCTTTCCTTCTTCCAGAATGTCCTTCCTTCCTCCTGGATGCCCTTCCTTCTTCCAGGGATGCCCTTCCTTCCGCCTGGATGCACTTTTTTCTTCCAGAGATGCCCTTCTTTCCTCCTGGATCTATTGCTCTCCCTCTTCTCTCATCCACTCTTCCTGGAATCTGGCTCCTTTCAGATGACACAGCCTCCTTGGCCTCTCTTTCCAGCTGAGCCTTCACTCATTCCTTGGCTCACGGCTAATAGGAGGGGGAGTTGGATTGCTCCTTGCCTCCCAGTGCCTTTTCTGGGGTTTTTCTCCTCCCTCACTCAGCAATCTCTTTTCCTTTGAGGTCCATTCTTTGCGGATCTACTGCACAACCAGACTCCAGATAGCTGTTGTTTATAGACCTCCCCCTGCCCAGAACACTCCTCTTCCTTCCTCAATGAGTTCAGTACATGGTTCACAACCTTTATGTCCTCCCCAACTCCTATCTTCATACAAGGGGGTTTTAACATGTTAATTCTCCCTTAAACAACCCTCAGTTGCTCAACCTACTCACCTCCCATGAACTACACCTCCACTCTACCTCAGCCACATGTAAAGATGGTCACAGCCTTGATCTTGCCATTACCCACAAATATACCATCTCCATGTTCAAGAATGTGGACTTCTCTTATTCAACCACAATCTGCTGCCTTTTCACCTCTCTATCTTCCCTTACAAAACTCTAGTCTTTTTTGACACAATGACCTCCAACCTCCTGACCCTTCAGTGATCTCCCTGGCCATCTCCTCTGCACTAGCCACTTTCTTCTTATCCCTATACTGATTACTTGATGAACTAGTTCAACTTTACACTGTCTTTCTTTCTTATTCCTAATCCCTTTATCATATCACCAATTATACTCAGCTAGTTCACATGATCTTTTTTTTTCCTTTTTCGACTTTGTTTTATCGTTTCTTGATGTCTCACAACATCAATAGCTTCCATTTGCAAAATTCTAATTTTTAAGGAATTGTCATCTTTAATAAGATTGGGCATCCCTTTTTCCATTTGGTCAATTCTGCTTTTTAGGAGTTCTTTTCTTCAGTGAATTTCTGTGCCTCTTTTTATCATTAGGCCAATTATGTTTTTCAAGATGTTATTTTCTTCATATTTTATGCCTCTTTTACTAAGCTTTTAATACTCTTTTCATAAATTTCTTGTAATACCCTCCTTTCTTTAATTTTTCCTCTAACACCCTTATTTCTTTCTTTAACACTTCCAAGAATTCTTATTGGACTTGGAACCAATTAGCATTTTACTTTACTTTTTTGGTAGGTGTTTTCACGTTGTCTTCTTCTAAGTTTATTATCTTGGTCATCCCTGCCATTGTAGCAGCTTTTTAATGGGCAAATTAAAATTTTTTGTTACTTGCTCATTTTTTCTAGTCTATTTCTTGATTTTTAAGTTTATGTTAAAGTTGGACTCTGTTCATCTGGTGCTAGGGAAATAACGTCCTAAGCCTCAGGTTTTTTCCTGCTGCTGTTTTTCAAAACTAGTTCTGGGAACCTACAAGTTTTTGGCTTCCAAAGTGGAATGATCCTGAGAGAGTTAAGGTTAAGTTCTCCAGTTCTGTTCTCTAGTCTTTATCAGGGCAGGACACCTGATTCCCTGTGGCTATTCCCATTTGTTCTCCTTTTTTGCTTTGGTACTGTCACCATGGCTCCTGCTCCCTTGTGATCAACTTCAAGCACTCCTCTCCTCTTCCCTGGGACTGTGACCCAGAACTGTAATCCAGAACTAAATGTAAGCAACAGAGTTGGCGATCAGTACCCACTATATACCCAGTGCCAGAAAAAGGTTCCCTCCAATCTCTTTCTGACGAGTTATCTGACCCTCTTACCATCTCTGATCTGAGAGCTCCCAAAGTTGTTGCTATTGCAACCACTGCTGCAATTGCTAGGTGAGTAGGCTCCAGATAGATCTCCACTATCTATCTCCTAAATTTTCTTAGGCCAGAAAAACATCTCATCCCAACATTTTGCTGCTCCGAAAGTTGACTTGAGGCATTATTTTAAGGTCATTTGTAGAAGAATATTGAGAGAGTTGACTTGGGTAATTGCCCCTACCTAATCCATCACCTTGATTCTGCCCTTTAGTAAACATTTTAGACTCAATATGTTCAAAATGAGGAACCAATGGTCCTTCCCCCAACCCCCCTATATTCTTTATTATACCATCCTCAGTCCCTCAGTGTTGGAATCCTTACAAAGTGTTAAGCCATTAAAGTTGATAGAGACAATAATTATTTAATTTAGCACGGTTCAGTATGATTGATCTGATCCTACGAGGAGATGTTATGGGCCAGAAATTGAAACAAGGCACTAAGTGGAATTGAGGAGACAATCTAGTTTAGAATTGATCTAATCCTACAACAAATAATGGTTTCCCAGTGATACAATGACTGTGTGTACTCAGTGTGCAGCATATAAGCACGAAGCTCTCAGGGCCAAAGAGCACTCTGGGAGATTGAGAAGCCACAAGTCGGAGTTGAGCTGGAGGCAGAAGCTGGCAGAGAAGCTGCAAGAGCTCTTGGAGCCAAGGAGAGAGATAGGCCACCAAGAAAGCTAACTGGGCCCTAGGAAAAAGACAAGACTTGGAAGGAGAAAATAAACGTTTGGATTTTATCAGCTGGCTGTATTTTGAGGTGATTTTTGATCTGAACTGAAACTAAGGCTGTCTCCAGAAAACGTCCCCAAGCAACCTGCTCCCAGAGAAGAATCATATATTATAAAAAAGAAGAGAACACCACACCTCAGGCTGTGCAACCTAGGAGTCATCCTGAACCACTCCCTCTCTCTCCAATATGCCCCCTGCTATTCCTCTGACACTGTCCCCTCTCCATCACCTCAGGTCTGGATTACTGCAATAGCTGCTGGAGCAGTGGAGGGGAGAAAGTGTCAGCCTGACTTGAGTTTTCCCCCATTATATGCCCCAATCAGCCACTGAAGTAACTTTCCACAGGCTGGATCATGTCCTGACTTCCTCTACTCAATAAATTCTAGTAGCTTCCATTGTCTTCAAGGTTCAGCACAAAATTCTCTGGCATTCAAACCCCTTCCTAATCTAGGCCCGCTTATAGGGACATCCAATGGGAGATTAAAACTGTAGCTCAGAAGGGTCATCGGAATTGGACAGTCTTCTTCCGCCTTGTTCCCCTACATGCATTCTTCACTCCAGTGACATTGTTTCTTGGCTCTTCCACAAATAAGACACTCCATCTCACACCTCCAGCCATTCTCTGTGGCTGACCCCAATTTCTCCCTCCTATACTCTTAGTGACCTGGCTTCCTTTAAGTCTCAATTAAAATCCCACCTTCTATAGGAAACCTTCCTCTTAATTCTTGAACCTTCTTTCTGCTAGTGATCCTATTCATATTCTATGTAAATAGCTTGCTTTGCATATATTTATTTGCATGTTTCTCCCTCCCCCCCCCCCCCCCCCCCATTGGAAGCTTCTGGGTCAGGGACTATTTTTTCATCTATTTTTGTTTTCTCAATACTTAGCACTGTGCCTAGCACATAGTAGGTACTTAATAAATGTTTACTGCTTGACTGATCTAACTACTTAACAATTGGGAAATAGTTCAATAAGTTATAGTATAAGGATGTGATGAATATTGCTGCCCTGAAAGAAATGATGAAAGAGAACATTTCGGAGAAATCCGGGAAGATTTGTAAGAACTGATACAAAATAAATGCGAGCAGAACCAGGAGAATAATTTCTATATCAAAAAGAACATCATACCCATAAACAACTTTGAAACTGTGACCAGTGACAATTTCAGAGATCTTGTGATGAAACCCGCTATTCATCTCCAATGAGGCAAAGGAGTCAAAATGTGATCGGGGGGAATGGGAGAGAGAGGAATATGGCCACGGAAGAATTTGGTTTTTCTTCACTCTGTATATTTTGTCTTATTTTTCTTTTATTTCCCAATGTGTAGAGAGATATGAGGGAGTGTAAATATATTTTATTAATTGAAATAAATCAACCTGAAAGTAAAATAATCAGTATACTCTGTGCCTCTGAGGAATTATCAATAAACATTTATAAAGTGCCTATTATGTGCCAGGAGTATTCTAAGACTCTTATGAACTAAAAAAATGGGTAAATGAATAATGAATGAATAAAAGCAAAAGTATTTATTAAGTACTTATTGGATATCAACCATTGTGCTAAGCACTGGGTACACAAATACAATCTCTGTCCTCAAAGGACAGACATATGGGGCAGTGGTAGCCAGTCTCAAAGAAAACCTTTTTTTTCTTTTGCAGAGGCAGTTGGGGTTAAGTGACTTGCCCAGGGTCACACAGCCAGGACATGTGAAGTGTCTGAGAGCAGATTTGAACTCAGGTCCTCCTGACTTCAGGGCTGACGCTCTATTTACTGTGCCACTTAGCTACTTCCTCAAAGAAAGGCATCTTCAGAACTGGATCCTGCAGTTAAAAAAGCCTTTCTTCTCTTAAAGATGTCCTTGCCCTTGCTTCCTGCCCCACCTTCTCTACTGAGTTACTTCTAGGAACCACCGTTTGAAGCGCCCAAGCCTTCCAACACTTGCCCCTCTTCCAGCTCACTACAGATTCTCCCCCAGCATCTCCAGGCTCCTTGTACAAGCGGTCTTCCCCCACAGAAAGTAAGCTCCTTGAAGAGATTGAATGTCTTTTTTTCTTTTATTTAATCTAAAGTACTGTGCACCATGCCTGCACAAGGGAAGCACCTAGCAAGTGCGTTGTCATTCTACTTATCTATCTATGGGCCTGCAAGGAACCAGACATTTTGGGCAGAACACTGGTGGAGCCTCATGGAAACTGAGCAAAATGTCATGGGCAAAAAAAGACTCAAAAAGGGCTGGAAGCTTGGACAATTTCCCCTCGGAGGTTCTTCCTTAAGGGTCCTGATTCCAGAAATATCTCCAGGAGAGGGACAGCTGCGGCTCACCTTCCAGCCTGAGAACGCGGGGGCTGAATTTCATCTTACAGATGGTTTCCTCCTGCAAGGACAAAGGCCTGCAACGGGCTCTCTTCCAATGTTCCAAACAACGCCGACGGGTCCCTTCTCCCGGCACCACCGAGGGCAGGCCCTCATTTGTTTACTTTTCCTGCTCGAGTGTTTTTGGCTCAAGAAGTGAAACACATATTCTGGGCAAAGGCGAATTTTAATTAATAATCCAATTTTGTTATTTTAAACCAATATGAATTGCTTTGCAACTTTTGCGGGAAGTAGTATTCAATATAAAAATAAAACAAATTGAGCTCTATGTCACATTCATCATCAGCCTAAGCCATTTAAGTGTCAGAAATTCCATGTAGCCCAAAAGTCTCTTTCTAGAAGTCTCCGTAGGCCTATTTATCAGAGTGAAATAAGATGTCATTATCGCATTATTTCATCAGGTGCCTGCTTCAGCTAGAGACGCACACATTTCGGGGACTTCTCTGCCATAGCATGATAATAATTTTGATTGTTAAATATTGGTTATCCGTGCGGGGGTGTGGAAAGGCAGCGAAACCCACAGCAGCAGAACAAATAGACAATCACCGCACTTGCTTGGGAGACTACATAGTTCTTTCATTAAAAGATAAGGTCAAATGGTTGTTTTCCCCCTCTCCTCCCTAACTACCTGAAATTGAAAGAGACCCATTGCATCTCTCAGTCACAGTGTTTGGAGACAAGCCGTGAGTGCGCTGTAATAAAAGTGGTTATATTGTCTAATTTAACTGAAGCCCTGCTATTCAGCATCTCCATCAAAGAAAGAATTTTCACTAAGAAGCTCCTCCTTACTTTAGAACTTAAATGGCAGCCCCATTACCCTCACCTCCTACTGCTACAGCTAATGAGGTGGAGGGTTCTTCTGAGGTCAAGGGAGCACTTGTTACACGTGACTTCCCGTCTCCCATCTCCACCCCTTTGCGCAGGATGTCTCCTCTCCCTGGAAGACCCCTCTCCAGTCTACAGGATCCCTCTCTCCCTCCAAGGCAGAGAAGCCGCCCTGTCCTGCTCCCCCTCCAGTGCTGTGCCCATCCCCTCCTTGGCAGGTAACGTCGGTTTAACTTTTGGTATCGATGCTGGATGTGCTCACCAGGAGCTCTGGGAAGCCCTTGCTAGGGCCCAGCACCAGGAGCAGCACACGACAGTAAAAAGCCTCTCTAGTGACTAACTTAAATCGGGGCCAGAAGTGACCTCAGAGAGCCAGGAGCCAACTCACTGAAGAGTCGAGGAGCTGGGGCCCAAAGAGAAGGGGCTTGTTCAAGGATCCAACAGGGAGTAGGTGAGAGAGCTGAGCTCAGGATCTTGGGAAAGACGTCCCTCCCAGGCTCCCCCAGTTAAGCTGCATCCCCCAATCAGAAAGACTAAGGACCCTCTATAATGCGCCTGGTGGTCACTGACCTCTCCTAGCATCAAAGTCCTGTAGCCCGGGATCCCTCTGCCCGCTTTGGCCCAACTGCGGGCGACCCCAGGAATCCCAGCACACGTGACTAGGGAGTCACAGCCTGGGGACCATTCCTGACCTGAGAAAAAAGAGGTGACTCTCCTGGGGTCACAGAACCCCAAAGGGTGTAAGGAAGGATGCCGGGAGGGAGTAGAGATACCGGAGGGGTCGACCCCTTTACTGTACAGAGAAGGAAATGGAGGCACAGGAGAAAAGAGGGCTGGGAGCCAGGAAGATCGGGCTTACAATCCCCCATGGCACAGCTCCTCCAGGCTGCGCTTAAAGTCGGGAGCTGGATGGCCTCCAACTAGCTTCCATCTCTGCGGAACTGAGACCTCTAAGCCGGCTGGCCCAAGGTCACAGCAAAGAAGAGGCCGGGCTCAGCCGGAAACTCAAGTCCAGAGCTCTCCCCACAGGACAACTGACTATTCACTTCAGCCTGGTCCAGATCAACTTCCAGCTGACCAGCAGCTCCCAGTCCCAAGGAGCGCAGGGCCAGACCCCTCTCCTAACTGGCCACAAGGCCACGGATGTTCCTCCCTTCCTCAGGACCTGTATTTCAAAGCAAGAGTTATACAACTGAGGGCACTGAGGCCCCAACTCCACCATCTAGGGCAGAAATCCAGGTTGAACTGCCATGTGGCCGAGAAATTCTAAGGTACCCGAGTCCAGAAATAAAAAATTATTATTCCTTTGCAATTTTAAGTCTACCACCTTGGATTATTTTGTGTATCTGTAAATGTCATTATTTTTAATGGCTGTGTGTGTGTGTGTGTGTGTGTGTGTGTGTGTGTGTGCGTGCGCGCTGTGTAACTGACTTATGATTGCTGCTAGAATAATAACTTTGAATTTCCTGACTGGAACACTTAAATGATCAGCCATTACACACACACTGCAGGAACACATATGCATTTTCTCTCTCTCTCTCTCCCTCCCTCCCCCTCTCTCTGCTCCTCTGTCTCTCTCTCGCTGTCCCTCTCTTCCTCCTTTCTTCTCCCTCCCTCCTCTCTCCTCTGCCCCTCCCTTTCTCCTTCCTCTCCCTCTTTCCCTTTCTTCTACCTCTTTCCCCCATCTCTTCCTACCTCTCCCCCATCTCTTTCTGTCTCTCTGTTTCTCTGCCTCTCTTTCCCTCCTTCCCTTCCTTCCTCTTCTTTCCTCCTCTCCCCCTTCCCATTCCCTCTCTCCCCCTTTTCTCTGTCTTTCTGTCTGTTTCTCTCTTCTACGTCTCTCTCCTTCTCTTCCAGTCTCCTCTCTGTCTTTGTTTCTGTCTGTCTCTCCCCATCTCTTTTTGTCTCCCCTTCTCTCCCTGTCTTTCTCTGTCTCTGTCTCTCTCTTCCCATCCCCCTCTCTTTTTGCAGTGACTGTGTGCACAGTGCTTCGCTGCTAGCTCTGACTATCAAGTTTCCCCTATCACCATCTCCAGCACTCTGCTAGGAAAATGGAAATTCTGGCGCACTATTTGTCCTCTTGATTTATTTAAAACGTGCCAGTTGCCTTCTCCCATCAAAACCAAACTCAAGTTCAGCCCCTGTACTTTTCATTAATAAAATCCCAGGACCTTGCGAGCTTGGCGTCCAATAAAGGCCCAGTCAGTAGAAGCAGGAGATGGGGAGTTGAAGGTCGCCTCTGTCACAGACTCGGGGGGTGATCTGGGCCTTGCCTTTAGAACCTGCAGAAGGAGGGGACCAAATGACAGAATCTTCCATTCCAATGTTTTATAATCTACATTCTAAGGCCCTGCCTCATCAGGATGTTCTGAGCTCTCGGAACCAGGTCCAGAGTGGTGAGAGCGTGGAGGGAGGAAGCACTTGTTGATTCAGGCGAGAGTGAGGAACCGGGGTGACGCTGGGTGGGCAGTGATGCTCAGACTGAACGGGTGATGAGGGATGTTTGAGGGAATTAAGAAGCCGACTACATGCTAAGCATTAGGCTAAGCCCTTGATCTCACAATCCTGGGATGTCCATGGTTACTATCCTGTTTTTACAGAAAAGGAAACTGAGGCAGAAAGAAGTTAAGTCACTTGTCCCAGTTATACATTTGGTGTCTGAGACTGGAGTTTGAACTCTCATCTTCATGAATCCAGGCCTGGCCCTCTGTCACCTGGGCCCCCTACCTCCTTCACCACTGAGAAGGAAGACTTTGATCTTGCTGTGGAGGAGGCTGGGTTTCAGGCAGAGATGTCCGCGGCCTCCTGGGGAACTCTCCCTGGACCTTAGGTCTGTGTCTCAGCTTTTAGATAGCAGTGAAGTCATGGGTCCTTTCCAGGCCCCAGAAGCCTTTCTGAAGCCAGGGAGAAAGCGCCTGCTCTTTGTGCCCCCAGTCACCCATCAGCTAGCAGTGAGCCCTGCAGCCTCCCTGGACGGTCCAAGGCGCAGGGCCTGCCAGGAGCAGTCCCTGACAGTCGGGGGAGTTTGCTCATTCCTGCCTGATTGGCGGCAGAAGAGGCCCGCGCAGGCCTCCGTCCCAGGGTTTCCTCTAAAAGGTCACCAAACCAATCACCTTTTCTTTTTCAGCAGCTCCCCTCATCTTGACAAGGACCCCAGAGAGCTTCTGAGGGGAGGACAGGGAGAGCTCCTCTCCCTGCCACCAGTTCTCCTTTACATCCTCCCCAAAGGCTGGCCCTTTTTTTCTCAGCCTGAGACAAGGGCTCAGAGACCCTCGAGTGAGGCCCCTCCCTAGCTCATCTAACTTCTGACTGATATGGAAAAGCCACGCCATTTCTGTAAGTCCCCATCTCCCCCCACAGACAAGGGGGTCACAGGGTGGCAAATGCAGAGGCAGAATCACCCCCTCGAGAGGCCCACAGAACCCGAATGACTCTCCAAGGTCACACTGCTACCCCCAAACCCAGGCGCAGTGCTCTCTTACCCGTGCCCCGGGGATGCTGGGATCTGCAATGATGACTTCACAAGGTTGTTTGGGGGAAAGCATTTAATAAACTTTATGGAGGCGTAGATGGATAAAAGAGATTTTTTAAGATGGATAAAAGAGATACTAAGGACAGCAGAGAAGAGAGGCTATATTGATGGGACTTGTCGCTGCTCCCGTCATCTTGCTTTTAATCGTTCTCTCTCCCAAAAGGTTCCTGCCCATGAATCTGAAAATCCTCACTGTGAAAGCTGGTCCACCCTCATAGGATGTTTTTTTCAAATTTCACACTTTTTAAGCAGCTACTCTGTTCCTATATAAGGGGTGTCTTGACGCTTACAGTACCGACCTCATGGAGTTAGGGTGGCAAACAAATGGCACGATACGCAAGGTCCTCTGTAACTTCTCACCCTGATCCCCCTTGTGGCCCCTTCCTCTTCCCGACACCTCAGTGAATGAGAATGTCCGTGCTTCAGGTAGTCCCTCCACCCGCACAGACTGCCATCGCCCCAGATGTCCCATCCCCAGGAGCTTGCCTCTGCTGAGGACCTCCGGTCTTCCCTCCTCAGACACTCCAGCTCCCCAGCTCGGTGCCAGCCCAGCCTCCTCATTCTAGACACGGATCAGCTGCGAAGTCTTGTTGTTTTCTCCTTTGCAGTACCTTTTCCACCATCCTTCGAGTTCAGGCTTTCACCATCCCACCTGGACTAGTGCCACAGCCTCTAATTGGCCTCCCTGCCTCAAACCTCTCCCCCACCTAGCCATACTCACCCCAGCCACATGGTTTCCCTACCTGATAAATGCAATGGCTCCCTATCCCCTCAAACCTTTACCTGGCATTGAAAGCCCTTCACAATGTGAGCCCCTCCTATCTCTTCAACACTCTTCTCCTCCTCCCTCTGGGACCCAGTGACTGGGATGTCCAGGCTATTTTGCAGACACACAGTCCGTCCCCTAAGTCTCCCTGCACTGCTTTCTCTTCTGATTTCTGCCTTGTGAGTCTCTCTGGCTTCTTTCTACATTAAAAGTCTCTCCTGGTCCTTCACCCCCCTCTTTCTCCCCCCGTGCCTCCCTTCTGAGATTAACTCACACTTAGACTGAATACTTCTGTCTTTGTCCCCATAGTGCTTCACACAAGTGCTTCATCAATGCTTGTTCCCTGGCTGGCTGATTTCTAGCACTTTCAAGCCTTCTAGATCCTTGCTTTCGCGTCCCTCTTGTCTGACCCTCTTGTCCTGTCTACTGTTTCTCCAGGGGCTATCCAAGATCATTCCTACCCTGTAATATTCTCAGCTCCTTTAGAAAGCAGGTGCTCATGAAAAAAGGCCTAGGGGGTTAGGGAATCCATTTACAGTGAGACCAAGTTCCCCGTTTCCAACCCAGACTGAATAAGCAGAAGTCTAGTGTCTCGATGGCACAGTGGATAGAGCAAGAGGCTTACAATGATGAAGAGCCGAACTGAAATCTCCACAGGGCACGTCTCGGGTTTCTCGGACGCAGACACGCCATGCCGGGCCAGCCTGTGCCAGAGGCTCCCGTGTCTCACGACAGATAGCAAAGTTTTTCACAGAGACCGTGAGAGTGGTGTTGTATGGCTTCCTCTGACGTTGCCTTGTGTGAGTTCTCATTGAAACAGCCTTTTAGGCAAACATACATTTGGCCCTCAGACAATGTGGCCGGCCCATCAGAGCTGTGCTCCCCAGAGTAATCTAAATGCTTGGCGGCTTAGCTCAGGAAAGGACTTCAGTGTTGGGGCCTTACCTTATTTTCCAAAGAATTCACAGTGATTTGGTTTCCTCGAGTGATGCTGCTAGACTGCCAAGGTTTCACAGCATATGACAGTGAGGTCAGCCCAGCGGCCCAGGAGACCTTCAGGCAGCCTAAGACCCCTTCTCTCCCAGACTTTCCTCCAGAGCTTCCCAAACATGAGACAGCTCTGGGAATGCACATGTCCATATCACCAGATATCTACGTGGACATTCCCTAAACAATGAGATTTTCCTTCAGGAGATCAAGAACGGCTCCGTTGTCCAGCTCTATAAAGGAAAAGGAAACAAGCTGTCCTGTGACAGTCACAGGGGAGTCTTTTTCTGACAAGATTCTTACCAGAGTCCTCTTTAATCAGCTGATCCTTCACCTGCAAGACAGACATCTACCCAAGAGCCCGTGTGGCTTCAGAAAGGGTCAGGAAACAGTCAACAAGGTGTTTAAAGCTCAACAACTCCAGGAGAAATGCCAGGAGCAGAATAGAGGTCCACAGTGCTCGTGGATCTGACCAAAGCCTTTGATACTGTCAGTCGTGAGGGCTGGTAGAAGATCATGTGACTGCCTGGAGAAGTCCATCAGTATTACACACCAGTTCCACGGTGGCCTGCTTGCATGGGTTCTGGATAAAGTACTGGGTATCTGGACAATACAGTTTTGGAGGATTACATTCAGAAGAGAGCCAGCAAGATGGAAAGAAGACAAAAGTCCATGTCTATGAAAACCAGGTGAAGAAACTCCATCTCCCACCTCCGTGTCTTCCCACTGTCCTATACCTGAAACGTGCTCCCTCCTCCCTGCCCCCTCAAAGAAGCCCTGCCTCCAAGGCAACACAAGAGCCAATTGTTCTTGTCCTGCCTTCCCCATGAGCTCGTTTGAAACCACATGGCATTAATCCTTCCCTATATGTTTGTATATTCTTAGATAGGCAGTTGTTATCTTCCCAGTCAGAATGTCCATGCAAGCAGGGATGGCTTCCTTTGCTGCATGTGCACTCTGGGCACTGGCCACGGGGCTTCCCGGATGATTCAAAATGCAGGACTCGTGACTAAGTTGTGTCAATGGGATCTAAATGAGAGGAAAACTAAAAGGAATTGATAGATTTACTAATCAAGCTACCAAGAGGATACTTTTTAAAGCCAGGCAAAATAATAACAAAATTAACTCGAAGGAATAAAAGAATATCCAGGAAATAATGAAAAAAGTTAGAATGAAGAAGGAATAGGATTGTGAGACTACAAATTACATTACAAAGTTATAATCATCAAGATTATTTGATACTGGTTTTAAAATGGAAAAGTGTGTTAATAGACAAGGAAAACAGATAAGGAAAAAGCAGCAATAACCGAACTCAATGACCCAAATAAATATGAAAACACAAATTACCTGAGAAATAATGTTATTTGAGTCTGGGAAAACTGAAAAGCAATCTGGCAGAAATTAGGTTTAGACCAACCTCTCACAACATATAATGAAATAAACACAAAATGGATACATGACCTGAATAGCATCATTTAAAAATGGAAGAGAATCAGGCTAGTTATCTTTTACAGATATGGCTAAGGAGTGGATTCACTAAACAAGGTACAAAGGCAATTACAAAAGATAAAATTAGTATTTTATAAGAAAGTAAAAAACTTCTGGGGGAAAATATTTAACTCAATGCTGAAAAAGAGGGAAACAACAAGTTGAAAAATACTCGTATGAAATATTTCTGTTAAGAAGCTGCTATCCAATGATTTCAGAAAGGCCTGGAGAGACTTATATGAACTGATGTTGAGTGAAATGAGCAGGACCAGAAGATCATTATATACTTCAACAACAGTACTATATGATGATCAATTCTGATGGACCTGGCCCTCTTCAACAATGAGATGAACCAAATCAGTTCCAAAAGAACAGTAATGAACTGAACCAGCTACACCCAGTGAAAGAACTCTGGGAAATGAGTGTGAACCACTACATAGAATTCCCACTCCCTCTGGTTTTGTCCACCTGCATTTTTGAGTTCCTTCATAGGCTAACTGTACTCTATTTCAAAGTCCAGTTCTTTTGTGCAGCAAAATAACTGCTTGGACATGTATACTTATATTGTATTTAATTTATACTTTAACATATTTAACATGTATTGGTCAACCTGCCATCTGGGGAAGGGGGTGGGGGAAAGGAGGGGAAAAGTTCGAAAAGGTTTTATAACTGTCAATGCTGAAAAATTACCCATGCATATGTCTTGTAAATAAAAAGCTATTAAAAAAAGAAGCTGCTATCCAAGACATATAGGGAACTAACAGAAATATGAAGCCCTTTTTGTTGCCAGGGAGAAAACTTAATATGGGCTTGTGGTCAGATTTACAGGCTGGCTCCCTTGTGTCTTTACCTAGAGCTATAAGCTTTCCAAAAATAATGAACATAAGGCAAAAAAAAAATTTTAAAGGGTAGGAAACTCCCAAGGGTAAGCTCTCTCAGATGCAGCCTCAATGAGGCGCAGGTGAGGTAGGCAAAGCAGAAAGTGAACAAACTACATTGTCACCCAGAGCTGCCAGGTAGATACAAGACTCAAGCTAACAGCAAACCGTTAGTGAGCCGATAGCTCCTCAAGGGGGTCAGTGAGACAGAGCTCCCAGTGCTTGGGATTCTAGCCAGTGCAAGGAGAACCCCTCTCTTACCACAAGCTCAGCACCCTGAACCCTCTCCTCGCAGCTCAAGAGTTCCTCAGTCTCCTCAGCTCAGCTGACTCTCAGCTGCCTTGAGTCTCCAGTCCCTTCTCCCATTTGGGAAAATCTATTTTTCCCACTGGCTACAATGGGTCTACAAAGGCACAGTCTACAAATGCATAAGATCATATTTATAACACATGTGGTCACTAGATAACTGTGAGCCATTAGCAATCATGTGAAAGATTGTCTTGAAATCGCTTCTAACGGGAAACCTAAATCAAAGCAAAGCTAAAACTTCACTTCATGTCTAGCAAAACGGCCAAAAGGACAACCCACAGGAATAGTCCACGTCGGAGGAGTTGGAAAGGAGAGGCTCCGGTAGTCCGGCTGCCATTCTGGAAAGCAATCTGCGAATTACAGGTGGGAAGCAGAAAAGCTGGAGCAACACAAGTGGCAACCAAGACAACAGTGGAGCGAGAGTTGGCGAGGAACCGGCAGCGGCCGTTCTGCATGCCCACAGACAGAGGTTCTTGGAGCAGCGGGCATGGCTGGCCACGAGGCGACCTTGAACTGGCACTGCATCGGCGCCATGTCGGGGCAACCCCTCCGGCCCACAACCCCTGTGCCAGGAGAGCTGTCTGCAAGCTACAGGGAGAGTGCAGATCACCTCGCTTCTGACCGTGAACGCTCTTGCCTCTCGGGTGGGAAAGTGGCGCAGACAGGAGGAGCTCCATTTTATAAATGATGTAATTAAGGCTCAGAAAAGCTGTGTGACTTTTGCCCCAAGACTACAGCAAGGGAGGCACAGAGGCCAGCCACGGAGCCCATCTGCTGACTCCAGACCTGGCTGCCCACCTTCCAGGCCACAGCTGATTGTTAACACTCGGGGCACTTGTCTCAGAAGGGCTCGAAGTCACCCCGCCAGAGCAGGGAGAGGACCCATGATGGGCACTCACACAGCCCGATGGCTGTGGGCATCCCTGTGGTTCTAACACTCTTCTTTCTGCTCCACTGTCCTGGTTATTCAGATGTCCCCAACAGCACAGGAACAGGGAGATGCCGCCTGGGGCAAGGAATTCTCCTCATCATTCCCACTCAGCTACTTCTCTAGACTTCTTCATCTCTAGAAACTCATCATTCTGTAGAATGAATTCCCCTCAAAAATGCATACTTCCTCTGGGTGAAGGTGGCCATCTGGAAGCTTGTCTCTGATCTTCCACAGTATCAAATGGGATCTTCTCCCTGATCTTCCTCAGGATGAAAGTGGCCATCTGGGAGCTTCTCCCTGATTTTCCTCAGGATAAAGGTAGCCATCTGGGAGCTTCTTCTTGATCCTCCTCAGGATGAAAGTGGCCGTCTGGGAGCTTCTCTCTGATCTTCCTCAGGATAAAGGTGGCCATCTGGGAGCTTCTTCTTGATCCTCCTCAGGATGAAAGTGGCCATCTGGGAGCTTCTCCCTGATCTTCCCCAGGATAAAGGTGGCCATCTGGGAGCTTCTTCCTGATCCTCCTTTGGATGAAGGTGGCCATCTGGGAACTTCTTCGCAGTCCCCCTCCATTTAAAGATGACACCCAAGGAATTCTCTTCACCCTTCCCACTTCACCTCTTTTCTGGACCTTATGATCTCCAGAAATTCACATCTCCTTAGATAATTCGGCCCCACCCCCATCCCAGGCTGCAGCATTTCCTCTTGTGGCTAAACTAGGCCTCCCCCTACTACATTTTTCAACTTCTTTTTATTGTGGGTTCCTCCATTAAACTGCGAGTTCCCTGAAAACAGGAATTGTATTTTGCAATCTGTATATACCTAATACTTAGCACGATGTCTGGCACACAAACGTGCTTTAAAAATTTTTTTATTGGAATGCAGAGGATGGTGACCTAGCAGTACCAGACAAAAACTCTATTATAAAGCATCAGTATTCAAAACCATCTGGCACTGGCTGAGAAAAAGAATGGTGGATCAGTGGAATAGGTTAGGTACACAACACACAATAGGTTTATGACTATAGTAATCTAGTGTTTAATATACCAAAGAACCAAAACTTTTGATGGAACTTAAATGATGTAATTAAGGCTCAGAAAAGCTGTGTGTCTTTTGCCCCAAGTCAAACAAATTTTGCTAAGAATTTGACAAAATTGCTAAGAAAACTGGAAAATAGTCCCTTTCTCTTTTTCTATTTTTTGATTAAAGCCTTTTAAAAAAAATATGTGAGGACAATTCTTCAACATTAGCCCTTGCAAAACTTTGTATTGCCTTTTAAAAAAAATATGTGAGGACAATTCTTCAACATTAGCCCTTGCAAAACTTTGTATTCCAATTTTCCCCCTTCCCCCATGCCCTCCCCTGAATGGCAAGTAGTCCAATATATTTTAAACATGTTAAATCCAATATATGCATACATATTGATATAATTATTGTGCCACACAAGAAAAAAAAAGAGAAGCAAAATAAAAAGCAAGCAAACAACAAAAAGAGTGAGAATACTATGTTGCGATCACTCAGTTCCCACAGTTCTCTCTCTGGGTATAGATGGCTCTCTTCATCACAAAACGATTGGAACTGATCTGAATCATCTCATTGTTGAAGAGAGTCATGTCCATCAGAATATGATCATCATATAGTTTTGTTGTTGCCGTTTACAATGATTTCCTGGTTCTGCTCACTTCACTCAGCATCAGCGCCTGTAAGTCTCTCCAGATATCTCTAAAATCATGCTGCTGAGCGTTTCTTACAAAATAATAGTATGGAAAATATTATGCCACAAATTTGGCAAAGACCTACATTTCACACTCTGTATCAAAATAAGGTAAAAATGGGTTCATGATTTAGACATAAAGAGTTATATTAGAAGCAGTTTAGGAGAGGGAGGAATTTATGGCCAAAGAAGAACTACAGATCATTATGAAATGCAAAATGGATAATTTTGAGTATATTAAATGAAAAAGGTTTTCCACAAACAAATCCAATGAAGCCAAGATTAAAAGGGAAACAGAAAGCTAGGGGGAAAATTTTACCACCAGTGTTTCTGGTAAAGGTTTCATTTCTAAAAGATATAGAAAACTGAGTTAAATTTATAAAAATACAAGTCATTCCCCAATTGATAAGTGATCAAAGGACATGAATTGGCAATTTTTAGATGAAGAAATCAAAGCTATGTATAGGCATAAGAAAAAATGCACCAAATCACTACTAATTAGAGAAATGAAAACTAAAACAACCCTGAGGTACCACCACCTCAAACCTCTCAGACTGGCTAAGATGACAGAAAAAGATAATGATAAATGTTGGAGGGGATGTGGGAAAACTGGAAAACTAATGCATTATTAGTGGGAAATATTCTTTAAAAATGAAAATACATGTATAACCTAAAAAGTTAAAACAAAAGGGCTTTAAAAATGTGCAGACCCTTTGATCTAGCAGCGTCACTGCAAAAGGGTTTGTAGCAATTCTTTATGGTGGCAAAGAATTGGAAAATGAGTAGCTGCCCATCAATTAGGAAATGGATAATTAAGTTATGGTATATGAAAGCAATGGAATGTTACTCTTCCATAAAAAATGATGAACAAGCTGATTTTAGAAAAGCCTGGGAAGATTTACAAGAACTGATGCAAACAGAACCAGGAAAATAATTGTACACAGCAACGACAAGATTATGTTATGATCAACTATGGCAGATTTGGTTTTTCTGAGCAATTCAGTGATCCACAGTAACCCAATAAACTTTAGATGGAAAATATCATCTGCATCCAGAGAGAGACCTATGGAGCCTAAATGTAAATCAACACATACTATTTTCACCTTTTTTTCTTCCTCATGGCTTTTCCCTTTTGTTCTGATTTTTCTTTCTCAACATGATTCATATGAAAATATTCTTTAAAAATGAAAATACATGTATAACCTAAAAAGTTAAAACAAAAGATTTTTAAAAACTTATTATTGGCTCTGACTCTGACTGTAAGTTCCTCAGGAAAGACCCCAATGGCATCAAAGTCAGGATTCCTGAGGGAAGGCTCGGAGGTGGCCCTCATGTGGCTTCTGTACGCTTGTATGCTTATACTCACGCCCAGGTTGATGATTTGTTACAGGTTGTGCCAGGGGCGGGGGGGAGTGGGAGAGGGGGAGAATATAAATGCATAGTCTATTGAGGTTAATAGTAATATAATAATAATATGTCTAATGATCATTGATTAATTATGTCTATAAAATAATTGATCAGAGCCCCTCAGGTTTTCAGAAGAAGCTAACAGATCTGCTAAGCTTCTGGCTTTGCTTTAAGGACATACTCCAATTTGTGGCATTTGTTCTTCCTCTTTTTATAGTGTCCAGTCTATGCTCCTGAAAAGGACTGCAAAGAAAAGGCTGGATCCATTAGGCAGGCAAAATATAGAGGCCCGCTTTATTACAGAGGAGATGGGAAATCTGCCAAACCAAGCGCCTTTATGCACATGGTGCTATTTGATTGCCCTTCAGAGATGGCCCCAGAACTCCTGATGCAGCCCCTCTTCCCTCTGCTGGGCCCCTTCTGGCCATCTCTGCCTGGATACTTGTTTGCGCTCAGACTCTACCATCTTGCCTTATCTCCCCGACACTAAGGGTACTGCCAGATTCATGAGCTACACTGAAGAGATGCTGACCAACTGACTACTGCCCTCCTCCTCACTTCCCTGTCTGCCAAAAGCATTCAGGTCATGCAGATTCCTTTCCTCAAAGTTACCTTCACTGCTTGCAGAAATCCAGAGAAATAATAACTATAGGAACTAGCATTGTGTAATGCTTTAAAGTTTGCAAAACGCTCTATAAATGATATCCCCTTTTATCCTCATACCAATATTTAATGCTATTATTATTCCCATTTTACAGATAAGCAAACTGAAGCAAGCAGAAGCTAAGTAATCTGTGCAGGATCACATAGCTAGTAAGCAATAAAGTTGGATCTGAACTCATTTTCTTCCTCAGTCTAGGTCCAGTGCTCTCTCCACAACATCATCTCACTGCCTCTAGTTTTCATTCTCATCCTTCTCAGCTCCTACCTGGTCATACCACTCCCGCCCATGAATACCCACTTCTTTTTCTGGGAATTCTTCATGTCTTGAAACCTGCCTGCTCTCTGCATCTTTGAAAACTGGTACCTTCCTGCCAATGGGAACCCAGATCAGCCTGATCAAAATTGTGCCCTCCTACTTATATCCCAAAGAGGAAAAGGGACCCCCATGTGCAGAAATGTTTGTGGCAGCACTGATGCTGAATGAAATGAGCAGGACCAGGACCAGGAGATCATTGTACACAGTAACAACAAGATTATATGATGATCAATTCTGATGGCCATGGCTCTCTTCAACAATTAGATGATTAAGGCCGGTTTCAATGATCTTATGATGAAGAGAGTCATCAACACTCAGAGAGAGGACTATAGGAACTGAATATGGATCATGACATAGTATTTTCACCCTTTTTTTGTTGTTTGCTTGCTTTTTGTTTCCTTCTCATTTTTTTTCCTTTTTAATCTGATTTTTCTTGTGCAGCAAGATAGTTGTATAAATATGTATACATATATTGGATTTAACATACATTTTACATACATTGGATTACTTGCTGTGTAGGGGACAGCATAAGGGAAAGGAGGGAAATTTTGAACACAAGGTTTTGCAAAGGTTAATGTCAAAAAATTATCTATCCATATATTTTGGAAATTAAAAAGTTTTATTTATAAAAAAAGACTGTGCCCTACTAATGAAAGGTCAGGCTCCTTTCCACATCAGAAAATGTTCCTTATTGTGTGGCGCTAACCATGTCCCCCCAAAGGTCAGGAGGACCACTTCCTCTCAGCTCTCTGGATTTAGGGGTTCTGATGACCAAGTAAGGTGATGACCTTATTTCTCTGGCGACTAAGAGTGACATGGGATGCTTTTTCTCATCACCCCCGGCCCCACAACTTCAAGGAAAGAGCCCATCCTTAGGATGAACTAAGGTGTGCCCACCCAGAGAAAGCCCATGGCTTTTGGCAGCACTACCCGGCTTCCTTCTGTGGCAATCGCTAAGGCCCTGAGAGCAGCTGCAGCGGACTGGCCAGCTCTTCCTATGACCTCAGAGCCCCCCAAAGCTGCTTCCCTATGCGAGGTCTCATTGCCCACCCACTGCTATCCCATGTCCAGACGGTCACTAAATGTTAGAGTTCAAATGTTGGAGTTAGTTCTTCTCAAAGGCACAGCCGGTTTAGAGGCTTGGAGCCCTTCGGATGTCTCCAAATCCAAAGGTTCTGTCCTTCAGCCTCTGCCTCTGCTTTCTTCTGCCTCCAATCAAGACAGAGATGGAAGGTCTCTCTTATCTCCTTCTGGGGAGCCCAGCCACCAACTTGCCGCGGAGAGAGGGCTTCTGGCGTAGCTCCACTGAAGTCCGTCAAAAGTGTTCTCTGCAGCAGAGTCGTTCCTCTCGAGTCCAGCGCGATCAGCCAGCCAAGAGGAAAAAAGTGTATTCTGGAATGGCTGTCTCGCCTTATATGTGAACCTTCTGAAAGAATGGGATTATGGGTTTTCTCCCATAGTGCTCTCTGGCCCAAAGAGCTTTAAGGTGTGGACTCTCTTGAAGTTAGAAAGTGTACTTTGTGAAGCTAGCATACTTATGGACTCCAATGAGTAAAGGTGGGAACACAAGCCTTGTCTTGATTAGTTCTACTTAGTACCTTGTTTCAGGTTCTGGCCAAAACAACTTCTTGTAAGATTAGATCAACTCTAATTACTTAGCAGTTAGTAAGGATTCCAACAACTAAATACCCCCCCCCCGGGTCCAGGGCAATCAAGGACCAGAAACTGAGGGTCCAAGAGCTGCCCTCAGGGAAGGTGTAACGCATTCCGAGGTTGGTACAATAGAGGGCAAACTGAGGCAGTTAATCCGTCAGCAGACCTCCCCCTGTGCCAAGTACAGGGCATTTCATTTCACACATGGCAGACATTTTTAGAACTTGGATGAATGAATGAAGATTCATAATTGTCTTTGCCTGTCATCCCAAGCTCCAAAATATTTAAATATTCTTTAGTAGAAACATTCAGAATGAAAATGGAATCATTACCCATATGAACACACAAAGCCCCCCACCTTGTGAAAGGAGGTCACGGAGTATGCGCCGTGTCTAAGGAGAGGTGGGAATCCAAGCTGCCTTCCCCAGGTTTATGGCTCAACTGAGGAAGAAAGGAGGAGGAGACCAGCCAAGAGGGTGGAGGAGGGGAAGTAAGCCTAGCCTTGCCCAGCAGTTACTGCTTGGAGATCTAGAACACCAGTACTTGTCAGGAAATGCAACAGCTTAGGCAGAGAGACCCCAGAGAGAGGGTCTGGGCAGGAGCAAGAAAGCCCCCCCCCCTCAGCTTGGGGACGCCACCAGGACCTAGAAACCAGATCCCAGATCGAGGCCTGACGGGGCTGACCCTGTGCCGGGAACAGGAAGAAATGCCAAGTGGCAGAAGAAGGAAGGGCACTTTGCCCTTCTAAAAGAACCCCGATTCCTCCCTATATCACCACTAAACGAAAATAACCAAACCTAATCACCCTATTATATGACTAGTCCTTGGCAGTATCTTCACAGGATTCCTACTAACATCAAGCATCCCTTCTACCACAAGGGAAGGAGCAATCCCAGGCCGGAAGAGCCCGCAGCAGCAACAGGCCCGGCCCAAAGCCGTCAAAGGAAGGCCCAGTGCTGGAAGCACAGACCAAGGAGAACCCACAGAGCTTTCCAGCCAGACGACCGGCAGTGATGGAAAAAGTCAAATCCACAGCTATACTGCTCAGACCCCAACCCAGGCCTAGTCAGAAAGAAGAGCTCAGGCCAGGTATTCAGCCTTCTCCCTAGGTCAGAACACTCTGAGAGTGGCAGAAGCTTGCGAGGTCCCAGTCTGCACTGTCCTGGTGCTCCTGGAATGACCTGACATTCAATAGCTTGTGGAAGCATCTGCGGGACCCAAGGAGACGCAGTCCTCCTAAAGACCCAGACATTCCCCCCAGAAGCAAACTGTACCCGGCCCCACAAAACTCAGTCAGGAAGAAAGACTTGAAGAAGGAGTAGAAAAAAGTAAGACCTCGCTTTGAGAAAAACTGAAAAGCAGTCTGGAAGAAACTAGGTATAAATCAGCATCTCACCTGACAAGCTAAGTTCCAAATGGCTTAGACATAAAGGGTAACATCATAAATAAACCGGAGGAGAAAAGAATGAATTTCACCCGTCAGATCTAAGGACAGAAGAAGAGTTCAGGACCAAATAAGGGACAGAGTATATCGCAGAAGGGAAAATGAACAATGATGATTACATGCACAAACATCACATCTATACAAACTAAACCAATGCAGCTGGAAAGCTAAGAGACTCAAGTAACTGGGGGGAAATCTTTGCAGTGAGTTTCTCTAACAGAGGTCTCATTTCTAATGACCTGAGGCAGATTTCTTCCCAATTAATAAATGATCAAGGGATATAAAGAGGCAGCTTTCAAATAAATGCTCCAAATCACCAATCATTCGGGAAATGCAGAAGCCACTCTGAGGCCCCATCTCACATCTATCAGACTGGCAAAGGTGACAAGAAAGCAAAAAGACAAATGTTGGAGGGGCTCGGAAGAAACAAGTCCATTAATGATGGTAGAGCTGTGAACGGGCGCAAACGTTCTGGAAAATTTGGGAGTGGTGCCTGAAAAGCTGCTGTTCGTGTTTTGTTCCAGTAATACCACAATATTAGAGAGCCAAGAAAGAAAAATTGATTCATATGTCCAAAAACATTAACGGTAGCTCTTTTTTGTAATGGTATAGAACTGGGAATGAAAGGAGTACCCCTTCAGTAGGGGAATGGCCGAACAAATTTTGGGATGTGAATGTGCTGGCATACTGCTGCATTGTAAGAAATAAGGGGACAATTGCAAAGAAACTAGGAAAACATGTATGAACTGATGCAGAATGGGATGCGTAAGAGATGAATTTAGTAAACTGAGACAAACAACTAAGAAAGACTTAAAAACATGCTCGACAAATGATCCACTGGAACACACTGCACTTCTCCAGATAGAGAGGGGAAAGACCGGTACAGAATGAGACAGACCTGTTTGGACACAGCGAACGAAGGCGTCTGCTTTGCTTACACGTACTTCTGTGTTACAAGCGGTTTGTTTTTTCTTTGTTCTTCTGCGGGAGACAGAAGAGGAGTAGCAGGAGAGAATCAGAATTTTTTTAATTGAAAAAATTTTAAGAATAAACACTAAATGGAATATTACTGTTTTAAGAGAAATGAGTCTGATTTCAGAAAAGCCTGGAGAGACCTATATGAACTGATGCTGAGCAAAGTGAGCAGAATCAAGAGGACATTGTACAAGGCAACAAGATTATACCATGACCACTGTGGTAGACGTGGCTCTTCTCAATAATGAGGTGATTCAAAGCAATTCCAAAAGGCTCAGGATGGAAAATGTCATCCCCATTCAGAGAGAGAATGATAGAAACTGAATGTGGATTGAAACTTGGAATTTTTAATCTGTGTGTGTATGTGTGTGTGTGTTGTGTGTGTGTGTGTGATTTTTTTTCCTCTTTTGGTCTGATTTTTCTTGTACAATATGACAAATATGAACATATATTTAAAAGGATTGCACATATTTAATTTATATATGCTTGCTTGCTGATTTCAGGGAGAAGTAAGAGAAAAGAGAAAATTCTAGAACATAAAATCTTACAAAAATTAAAGTTTAAAACAATCTTTACATGTATTTGGAAAACAAAATACTAATGAAAACTTTTTAAAATAGTCCTCAAAAAATTTTTAGAATAAATTATGAAAATAAAAAAGTAATAATAACATGAAAAAATTTATTTTAAAAGAATAAACATTAAAATGCAAACGTAATCAATCCACCTTCTTTTGGCTGTATTAGACCTGCAAAGCTCCAGGAATCAGACAGGAGTGGGTTTGTGCATAAGCAGCAGACACCCAATAAAAATAACGGAAAGAGGAGGGCGGACACTGGGGCGTTGCAGAGAGAGACACATAAAGGGTCTTCTCCATCACGGAGCTTTTGTCTCTGAAACCCAAGATGCCCTTGAAACACCGACCTCCCTGGAGCCTGATGGGCCCAGGGCACCTCTGCTATCCTAAGGGGGCTGATGTTTTCAGCTTTCCTTTGCCACAAGATCACAGGACTGAGATCTAGAAAGGAACTTAACTATCCCCTAATGCTGGACTCAGCTGAATTTTCCTTTTTAACTCTGTAGGAGATTTTTAAATGTTTTTAATAATATATTTCAGTTATTGTAGGAAACAAGAAAACATGAGAAAACATGCTGTTTTGCAGTTCCTATTAGCTCAAAAGCAAAACTAGGAAAAAGATAAATTTGAAACAAATTTCAAATGGACACAACAAAATGTATAATCACATTCCTGAACGTGTACTAATTACTGATTTACAGCAATTCAAGACTAAAATTGATGGGGAGCAGAAGGACAACCTTCTCCATGATGATCCCTTGGTGACCCAGTGCTGTGGGTGAGGGTCCCTACCCCAAATGCCTCCCCACTCCAATGCATCCTCCAGCCAGGGCACTGCTTAAAGGTCTGACATGTCACTCGCCTATTCAATCAGACTCCAGGGCCTACCTTGGCCTCCAGGGTCAAGCAGAAAGCCCGATCCGGCCATTCAAACCCCCTTGCAGCCTCTTTCTCCTCAGTCTCCTCCTCACTGAGGTTCAGGGGCCTTGGGCTCTTGGCTGCTCCTCCTCCCATCTCTTGACTCCAAGGGTTCTTCCTGGCTGGGCCTTGGGCCTGGAAACTCTCCCTCCTCCTCCCCCACTCCACTTCCAGCTTCTGAGGCTTCCTTTAAATGCCAGATGAAAGGTTGCTTCCTACAAGAAGCACTAGTCAGTGCTAGCGGCTGCCTGTTGTCTCCACCATTAGCCATGGAGCCCCCTCTGCCTTTCATGGTATCCCAGGGCTGAGCACAGTGCCTGGTACACAGAAGGTGCTTAATAAATGCTTGTGGCTTGACTCTACCTAATTTGAAGGTCAAGAGGATAAGGCTTCTCCTCATGGCATCCAATGTCACAGAGCTAGTATATGTGCACCATGTGCTCCAGGCGAGGGGGACTTGTCTAATGGCCTCCTTTCCACTCCTTTCCATGCTAATCTCAAAGGGCCACAGACACCTGACTCTGGCGGCCCCTCCGCCACCTCTAGCCAGGCGTCTCCTCAATTTCCCCATTAATAAAATGAGCAGGTGTACACGCAAAGGGTCCAAGTTCCCCTTCAACTTGAAATTCTGGGATTCCATGAGAGTGAAAATCACTGACAAAGGTCACAACTAAGCAAGCTTCAAAAGGAAGGCCCCCGGATGTCAAACTCGATTAATGACAATTGAAACAAAACAGATTTACTAGATCACTGATTTCCCCAGCTGGTGCTAACAGTTCTGAAAGCTTAGAGAGTTTAGCCAAATTAAGGGGAGCAGAAATCTGAGTCTATAGCCCTGCCAAAAATAAATCTAGTCAGACAGCTTTGTGGGCGAGAAAACGTGAATGTGCACTGCCAGGAAGGGTGTGCATCCTGCAATTAGGGGGCCCACACACACGGGGTCTTGTGACCTGTGCATGGAACAGAGGCAGCAGGACCTAGAACAGGGGATGTCAAAGCTTCCCCTGGAATGGAGGGTCCTGAGAACAGGGGGGTGTCAAGGCTGGGAGGGGGCTTAGAATAGGGGATGTCAGGGCTAGAAGGGGCTGAGAACAGGGGATGTCAGAGCTTGGAGGGGCCTGAGAACAGGTAATGTCAGAGCTGGGAGGGGGCTTAGAACAGGGGATGTTAGAGCTGGGAGGGGGCTTAGAACAGGAGAGGTCGGGGCTGGGAGGGGGCTCAGAAGTCATGGGGTAAATAGATAAATGGAGGGATTGCCTTTGGAAAGAAGGCTCTCTTAAAGATGTTCTAGAGCAGGTATTCAATAACAGTCAAAGAGCACTGACCAGGCAGAATTCCAGCCAAGGAACTGGCTAAATGCCCTCAGAGGCTCAGCTCTAAGACTTGGGAATACTGTAAGTCAATACCAAACACAGAAGCAACTCTGGTCTCTGGAAAGAGGAAGAGATCCCTGATCTGGCCCTGGAAGGAACCTCAGAGAGCATCTGTTACCACGTGCTCATTTGACACGTGAGGAAAAGAGCCTGGCCTAAGGTCACCCAGGAGGTAAAGTTGCAATATTTGAATTCAAATTCTAAACCCCTTTGATGGACCTCTCTGCCCTGCATCCAGCGCTTTTCCACAAGTGCTAATCATCTACACTGGGCAGGCCTCAGGCCTAGTCCGGGGTCCTCCAGGAGAACCCCTGGAGCTTGGCAGGGTAGACAGCATCCCTTTGTTAGGGTTGGGCCCCAAAACAAGTCCTAGCAACTTCAGCAAGGTGGTCATGGATGAGAAAACAGATGAGTGCAAGAAGCTGCGGAAGGAGAGCGGAACAAGACTGACTACCAACAGGATGCCTCAAGCACACAGCTGGTCACAGCTGGCTTTAGGGGTTCCTAAACAGACAAAACATCTTTAGACTTAATTCAAGAAAATAAGGGAAGTGCTCCACCGACACACATTCAGGACAATTTTCAGAGGTCTATCATGCTTCCGAGCTGTTTTCATTCTCCCTTTCCCCCCAGAGTTCACAATACAAAATGGAAAATTATTTTTAAAGGATTTGAGAGTGATTAAGGAAAAGAATGCTTGCCTCGCAGCCAGACCAGTCACCTCTTTTTAAAAGTTCAATTTATGGCAAGAGGTCACTATCTTCCTTATAAAAACAGCCTCTAACTCTCTACACTCGAGATTCAAATGTATTCAACAAACCTTTGCTAAATACCCAGTGTCTCCTGTGTCGGTGCACTGGGAAGACAGGAAGCATGGATGAGACGTGGCCCTTGACTTCTGGGGAGGAATAAGCCACCGTCCATCACAGATGGTCTATTACCCTCAGGAAGACTGATTAGAGACGAGCCAGGCTCTGGGTACACTAGAAAGCGAAAGTTGGCCGCCAGCTGGGGGATGCCCGTAATGACCGAGGGGATCCCTAACCAGGGACCAGCTGGGTAACAGAAAGGAGATGCTTTATGCACAAAGCTGCAGGTGTGGGTTTCAGTATTACTGAATTACACTATTACCTCCGCTCCTTAACCCTTGTTTAGGTTTCTGAATAAATGAATAAAAGCATGTGTTCACTACTCATGTGCCAAGCACTGTGCTAAGCCCCGGGTAGAAAAGACACCAGACCCTGCCCTCAACAAGGGACATTCTAAGAGCTCGGGAGGCAAGAGCGAAGGAATGGATGGGGCACTTGTGAAATGCTTACTTTGACAAAGCGCTGGGCTAAGGGGAGGAGACAAACAAAACAGTAAGATGGTCCCTACTCTGCCCGAGTTCACATTAGGGAGACAAGCCATCTGAGCGCTTCGGAAGCACATTGGACGGAAAGATTTCTCGCTCCCTGGGGTTTCAGGGAAGAAAGGATGGGCAGGTCTCTTCTCCACTGATGTCCCCATCTCTGAAGCTGATTCTGCCAAGGACTCTGGTGACAAGAAGTGTCTGCTTTGGGGCTCCAGTAGCTGCGTCTGCATCTCCCAGGACAATGGCCGTGGCCACTAAGTTGGAAGCAAGACCATTCCCAAGGATCCTGTGCTCAAGGCCCTGACCTGCATCCTTCAGGGTCTGAGGGGAGATGGTGGTCAAGGTGGTGGGGTTTGGCTTGTCTGATCAATGCTGCTTCCCTTCTGTCCCTCAGGGGGCCTCGCTCCTTCACATGGGCTAGTGGGCAATTGGCAGGAGAGCCAGCAACATAAGAAAATAATAGCCAAAGATGACAGGAAAAGATAATGACCAATATTGGAGGGGTTGTGGGAAAACTGGAACACTGATGAATTGTTGGTGGAATTGTGAACGGATCCAACCATTCTGGAGAGCAATCTGGAACTATGTCCAAAGGGCTACCAACTGTGCAGACCCTTTGACCCAGCAGTATTTTTTTTGGGCTTATATTCCAAAGAGATCAATAAAGAAGGGAAAGGGACCCACGTGTGCAGAAATATTTGTGGCAGCCCTGTTTGTAGTGGCCAGAAACTGGAAACTGAGTGGCTGCCCATCAGCTGGAGAATGGCTGAATAAATTGTGGTATATGAATATTATGGAATATTATTGTTCTGTAAGAAATGACCAGCAGGAGGATTTCAGAGAGGCCTGGGGAGACTTATGTGAATTGATGCTGAGGGAAGTGAGTAGAACTAAGAAAATATTATATGCAACAACAACAAGATTATGTAATGATCAATTCTGATGGATGTGGCTCTTTTCAACATTGAGATAATTCAAACTAGTTCCAATTGTTCAGTGATGGAGAGAGCCGTCTACACCCAGAGAGAGAACTGTGGGAGCTGAGTGTGGACCACAACATAATGTTTTCACCTTTTTTGTTGTCGTTTGCTTGCTTTTTGTTTTCTTTCTCATTTTTCTCCTTTTGGATCTGATTTCTCTTGTGTAGCATGATAACCATAGAAATATGTATAGAGGAACTGCACATGTTTAATACATGTTGGATTACTTGCTGTGTGAGGGAAAAAAATTTGGAATACAAAGTTTTGCAAGAGTGGATGTTGAAAACTATCTTTGCATGTATTTGGAAAAATGAAAAGCTATTATTTTTTTAAAGAAAAGAATAGCCAACTAAGGGAATTAAAGAATGACAAAATGATGACCTGAAATATAGGGCAGCTAATAAAGTCCCTTCTGGAAATAATCATACTCCATAATAAAAACAACATTAATGATAATAACTAGCATTTATGTTAGCTTTAAGGTTCCTATGCAAGTTCTTTAAAGATTACAAAGAACTTTCCACATGTTCATCCATTTGATCCTCACAACCACTCTGAAGTAGCTGCTTTATTATTCCCATTTTACAGATGGAAAATTGAGACTTATCGACTAGACTGGAACTGACCTCCAGCCTATGGGAAGCCAGAGCCGCACAAAGCAAGCTAGAAACTAGAGAGTCAGGTTTGGTGTCTGTGTACAGGTCTGGAGCTAGAAAGGTGGAGTTAGTTTGCACTCACTCAGTCACCAATCACTTGGGCTGAGCCCCAGGGCAGGAGCTAGGAAGGCTAATGTCCACAGGCTTGGGGTACAGAAGGTCTGGAATGTGTGGACACTGGTCCAGAGCAGCAGGGAGAAGAGAGGAGAGGCAGCAGGGTGACCGGGGAGGACGGCTGCACGGACGGCTGAAGCACCTTCCTATCGCAAAAGGAATTCAACTGGGACTCCACAAAACGCTGATTGGAGGAGATGGGGAGAAAGATGGACAGGGAGGTAGAGACAGATTAATAGACGTGTATGTACATACACCAACATGTCAAGTGTGGCTTGTATGTATATGAATTTGTGCACACACACACACTCACATACACAAACAGACACATATACAATCACAACACACTCACACACACACTCAACACACTCGCATATACTCATAATACACACTCACACATACACACACAGACACATACACACAGTCACACACATATACACACACTCACACACACACACACACTCACACATACCCACACACTTACACATTCACACACTCACACATACACTCACATACACATACACACACTCACACACACACTCACATACATACACACACACTCACACATATACACACAGACACATACACACACTCACTCACATACACACACATACACACTCTCACACACAGAGGCTTCAGTAAAACAAGAACCAACAGCCAGCAGTACTGGAAGGAAACTGCTCCTGGACTAGGGTGAAGTGCTTTTCAAGGCAGGTGACGGTCTTTCTGTCTTGGACAGCTACCAACAAAGAAACCCCAGAGAGACATCCCACGTACCGGCATGCTTTCCTCTCGCCTTCTCGGGAAGCCATCAGCTTTGGCTCATGGGCCTGGCGTCCAGCTAGCACAGTAGGTAAAACACCAGGAAGACCCAAGTTCAAATCCAGCCTCAGATAATTACTAGCTTGGCAAGTCACTTAACCCCTGTCTACCTCAATTTGCTCATCTATAAAAGGGGGATAATAATACACACACATTTTTAATAAATCACTGACCTCCTGTGGGTCAGGCCAAGTCCACAACCATTTTTAAGTGCCTACTATATGCCAGGCACTGGGCGAACCATTAGGAGCACAAAGAAAAGGGGGAAAAGGAGCCTCGGCTCTCCAGACACTCCCAGTCTAATGGGAGCCAACAGACATTAGGATAAACTGGAGACAGTCAGCAGAGGGAGGCACGAAGGGCAGGGAGGCCCAAAACAGCCTCACTTTCTGGCTCACAGCAAGTGTCTGGAAGGAAGCCAAGAGGCCGAGAGAAGGAAAAGGGGCAGTGAGGCAATGGAGAGTCTGGAGCGAGGAGCTCGCCGGGGCCTCAGGAGGATGAGGGGCCGCTGTTTGACCCAGAGCTGATGGGGCACATGGGCCTGATGAGATAGGAAGTGACCCTGTCAGAGCTTTGAGAAGAGTCTTGGACTGGAGTGGAGAGAGACATCCCACCTTCTCTGAATAAGGAGACCAAGCAGCAGGCCACGGCAATGGCCCAGGGGTGAGGGACCATGGCCTGCGGCAGACTGGCGGCCACAGACAGAAACCAACATGGCCCCTTGGACCTGGGAGGTAAGAGAGCAAGAAAGCTGAGTTTAAGGACTCCCAAGAGGAGTCTAGGAGGCGGCTGGAGATGTAAAACTGGGTGAAGTGGGGCAGATGGGCAGTAGGAGAAGCACAGGGGCATCAATGTTCATTGAATCCAATGACGGGAGTGGGGGAGGAGCCAAGATGGCAGAGAGTAGACAGGATTTTGCCTGAGCCCTTCCTGGCATCTTTCAGAATCACCACCAGATCAAGCCTCTGAGGGGATTTTGGAGTGACAGGACCCACAAATATGTGGAGTGTAACAAATTTTGAGCAGAAAGTATCATGGGAAAACTTCAGGAAATGTCTGTCTCAATTGGGCAAGGGGCGAGTGGCCCAGGGAGGCACAGCACAGGGAGGGCCCACGCAGGCCTAGTAGGAGGCTATCAGCCAAAATAGAGCAGCATTGGCTGAAGTCCTGGTACAGAAGTCTGTGGATCAGCCCACCAGCTGTGAGACCTCCAGTAACTACAGAAGACAAACAGTGAACCCCAGAGCTCCAGCATAACAGCCAGGCCTTGGCCAGGCCCATCCAGCCCAGGGGGGAAGCCAGCTGCACCGGCCCCCACACAGCAAGAAGTCCCTGTCACTCTGCAGAGGAAGCTTTGGTGACCTAGGTTTACAAATGAGCCAAAAAGCAAAAAGAGCTCTGGCCACAAATAACTTCATGGAGATAGGAAAGAACAGACCTCAACCACTGAGGACAAAACACCTTGAATAAGCCTCAAAGGGGGATATAAACTGGTCTCCAACTCAAAAAACTCTTAGAAGAAATTCAAAAAAGATCTTAAATAGTTAAAAGAAAAATGGGAAAAGGAAATGAGAGCTTTGCAGGGATATTTGGAAAAGGAAACAAATTGACTGAAGAAAACACTCCTTAAAATAGAGTTGATGGATCCAACCATTTTGAGAGCAATTGGGAACTCTGCTCAAAAAGTTATCAAAATGTGCATACCCTTTGATCCAGCAGTATTACTACTGGGCTTCTATCCCAAAAAGATACTAAAGGAGGGAAAGGGACCCAGATATGCAAAAATGTTTGTGGCAGTCCTGTTTGTAGTGGCCAGAAACTGGAAATTGAGTGGACGCCCATCAATTGAAGAATAGCTGAATAAGTTGTGGTATATGAATGTTATGGAATATTATTGTTCGGTAAGAAATGACCAGCATACAGAGAGGCTGGAGAGACTTACATGAACTGATGCTAAGTGAAATGAGCAGAACCAAGAGATCATTATATACTTGAACAACAATACTATATGATGATCAATTCTGATGGACCTGGCCCTCTTCAGCAATGAGATGAACCAAATCAGTTCCAATGGAGCAGTAATGAAGTGAACCAGCTACACCTAGCAAAAGAACTCTGGGAGATGACTAAGAACCATTACATTGAATTCCCACTCCCTATATTTCTGTCTGCCTGCATTTTTGATTTCTTTCACAGGCTAATTGTACAATATATCAGAGTCCGATTCTTTCTGTACAGTAAAATAACAGTTTGAACATGAATACTTATTTTGTATTTAATTTATACTTTAATATATTTAACATGTATTGGTCATCCTGCCATCTGGGGAAGGGGATGGGGGGAAGGAGGGGAAAAATTGGAACAAAAGGTTTGGCAATTGTCAATGCTGTAAAATTACCCATGCATATAACTTGTAAATAAAAAGCTATTAACATTTTTTAAAAATAGAGTTGATGGAATAGAAAAAGAAAACAAGCAACTCCTTAAAAATAGAATTGGTAAAAATGAAAAAAAAATCCAATGAACAAAATAAGTCCTTTAAAAGTACAATCGACGAAATGTAAAAGGAGGTAAAAAAGTTAACTGAAGAAAATAATTCACTACAAATTAGAACTGAACAAATGGAAGTGAATGAGACATCAAGAATCAGTCAAACAACCCCCCCCCAAAATGAACAAAACAGAAATAGATGTAAAATATCTCATTGGAAAAACAACTGACCTAGAAAACAGAACCAGGAGAGACAATCTAAGATTTATTGGGCTACCTGAAAACCACAGTAAAAATAAACAAACAAACAAACAAATAAATGAAAATAAAAGAGCCCAGACAACATCTTTCAAGAAATCACCAAGAAAAACTGCACTGATGTCCTAGAACCAGAGGGTTATATAGCCATTTGAAGAATACACCAATCAACTTTGAAAGAGATCACAAAATAAAAATTCCAAGCTAAATTCAGAATTATCATATTAAGGAGGAAATACTACAAGCAGCCAGAAAGAAACAATTCAAGTATCAAGGAGCCACAATTAGGATTATTAAGGATTTAGTAGCTTCCACTTTAAAGAATTAAAGGGCCTGGAAAATGATATTCTGGAGGCCAAAGGAGCTTGGACTACAGCCAAAAATCAACTGCTCAGCAAAATTAAGCATTACTTTCAGGGGAAAAGATGTGCATTTAATGAAACAGGGGATTTCCAATTATTTTTGATGAAAAGATCACAGCTGTACAGAAAAGTTGATCTTCAAATACAAAACTCAAGAGGAGCATAAGGGGAAAAGAGAAGGGGGGGAAAAACATGTTTTTAAATGTTAAAATGTTTACAATCCTACATGGGAAGATGATATGTGTAACTCTTGAGAACTGTATCTTCATTAGGGGTATACTTAGAGGAGGTAGGTATAAGTTGACTTAAATCTGAGTTACAAAAAAGAAACTAGGATGAAAAAGGGATTGTACTGGAAGAAGAGGAATGGGGAGCTAAACTGGAGTAAATTACATCACATGCAGAGGCAAAAAAAGACCTATTACAGTTGAAGGGAAAAAGGGAAGAAGATTAACATTGTTTGAAAGTTAAACTCATCAGATTTGGCTCAAAGAGAGAATATCAGACATATTTGGTTTGATATAGAAACTTGTCTCATCTTAGAGGGAAGTAGGAGGAAAAAAAGGAAAAGAAAGGTGGAAGCTAATAGAAGGAAGGACAGAAATAGAAGGAGAAAGAGATAAGAAAGAAGAGAGAGACTGTAAAAGGGGAGAGCAGATTGAGGGAAGTGGTGGTCAAAAGCAAAACACTGGTGAGGAGAGAAAGGGGGAAAGGAGAGAGAAAAGTATAACTTAAGAAAGATAGAATGTCAGTAAATATAGGGTTAGTAATTTTACTGAATGTAGAATGGGATGAACTCTCCCATAAAATGGAAGTGAAGAGCAGAGTGGATTAAAGCCAGAATCCTACAATGTAATTTTTTTACAAGAAACATTTGAAGCAGAGAGACATATAGAGTAAAGGTAAAGGCTAGAGAAGAATCTATTATGTTTCAGGTGAAGTTAAAAAAAAAAAAATCAGGGATAGCAATCCTGATCTTCGATCAAGCAAAAGTAAAAGATCTAATTAAGGAAGGGAATTATATCTTGTTAAAGGGCACTATAGCTAATGAAGTAATATCAGTACCAAACATACATGCACCAAGTGGTATAGCATTCGAATTCCTAGGGAACTGTAAGAAGAAACAGACAACAAAACTATACTACAGGGAATCTCAACCTCCCTCTATCAGAACTAGATAAATTGAACCAAAAAATAAGCAAGAAAAGTTAAAAAGGCAAATAGAAATTTTAGAAAAGTTAGGTATGACAGACCTAAGGAGAAAACTGAATAGAGACAGGAAGGAATATACATTTTTCCCAGCAGTACACTGAACCTACACAAAAATTAACCATGTATTAGGGCATTTAAAACCTCACATTCAAATGCAGAAAGGCAGAAGTAGTAAATGAATCTTTTAAAAATAATTTTGCAATAAAAATTACATGTAATAAAGTGTTAAAGAAAAATAGACCAAAAATTAATTGGAAACGAAAATAATCCAATCTTAAAGAATGAGTGAGTGAAACAGCAAACCATAGAAACAATTGATAATTTCATCTAAGAGAATGACAACAATGAGACAACATACCAAAATTTATGGGATAAAACCATAATTCACAGGGGAAATTTTATACTTCTAGACGCTTACATGAATAAAATAGAGAAAGACAAGATCAATAAATTGGGCATGCAACAATAAAAGCTAGAAAAGGAACAAATTAAGAAGCCCCAATGAAATACCAAATATGAAATTTTTAATACAAAAGGAGAGATTAATAAAATAGAAAATAAGAAAATTATTGAACTAATAAACAAAACTAAGAGTTGATTTCATGAAAGAAATCAACAAAATAGATAAATCTTTAATTAATTTGATTAGAAAAAGTTAAGAATAAATCCAAATTACCAGTTTCAAAAATGAAAAGTGTGAATTTAACATCAATGAAGAGGAAATTAAAGCAATTTTACCCAACTTGATGCCAATAAGTCTGAAAATCTAAGTTAAATGGATGAATACTACAAAAATATAGATTGCCCAAATTAATTGAGGAGGAAATAAATTATTTAAATAGTCCCATTTTTAAAAAAAAGAAATTGAACAAGTTATTAAAAAAAAGAAGAAATAATTAGAAAAAATCTAATGCCAAAGGGATTCACAAGTGAATTCTACTAAACATTTAAAGAACAATGAATTCCAATAACTATACAAACTATTTGGGAAAAAAAGGAGTCCTGCCAAATTCTTTTATGACACAGATATGGTGTTGATACCTAAAACAAGAAGGGCCAAAACAGATATACCAATTTCCCTACTGAATATTGATGCAAAAATCTTAAAACAAAATATTAGCAAAGAGATTACAAAATCTTATCACCAGAATAATATATTATAACCAAGGAATCCAAAGCTGGCTAAAATAGCAGGAAAATTAGTAGCAAAATTGATTGTATCAAAAACCAAACTAACAGAAATCATATGATTATATCAATAGATTAAAAAAAAAGCATTTGACAAAACACAACATCCATTTCTATTTTAAAAAACACCATAGAACATAGAAATACAGTTTTCTTTAAAATAATAACTAGCATCTATCTAAAACCATCAGGAAGCATCATATGTAATGGGGATAAACTAAAAGCATTCCCAATAAGATCAGAGATGAAACCAGGCTGCTCATTATCACTATTACTATTCAATATTGTACTATAAATGTTATATTTAGCAATAAGAGAAGAAAAAGAAATTGAAAGAATTAGAATAGCTAATGAGAAAACAAAAATATCATTCTTTGCAGATCATACAATGGTATACTTAAAGAATCCTAGAGTCAAAAACTACTAGAAACGATTAACTTTAGCAAAGTTGCAGAACATAAAATAAATCCACATAAATCACTGACATTTCTGTATGTCTAGTACAGAACAAAGTCTAGTAGCAAGAGATAGAGAAATTCCATTTAAAATAAGTATAGAAAATATAAAATATCTGGAAGTCTATCTGCCAAGACAAAACCAGGAACTATATGAACAAAATTATAAAACACTTTTTACACAAATAAAGTTAGATTTAAACAACTGAAAGAATATCAAGTACTCAGAGGTAGGCCAAGTTAATATAATAAAAATGACAATTCTACCTAAATTGACCTCCTTATTCAGTTCCATACCAATCAGACAGCCAAGAAATTACTTCATAGAGCTAGGAAAAAAAATAACAAAAATGCACCTGGAAGAACAAAAGATTAAGAATTTCAAAGGAATTAATGGAAAAAAATGCAAACAAAGGAGGTCTAACAGTACCAGACCTAAAATTATATTATCAAAGTCATTTGGTATGGTTAAGAAATAGAATAGTGGGACAGTGGAATAGATTAGGTTCAGAAAACATAAGATTACAGTAATCCAATGTTGGATAAACCCAAAGATTATGAACTCACTATTTGCAAAAATTGGAAGATAATATGGCAGAAACTAGGCAAAGACCAATACCTAATAAACACTTTATAACAAGATAAGGTCAAAATGGATTCATTATTTAGACATAATGGTGATAATATAAGCAAATTAGGAGAACAAGAGAATTCTCAGATCTGTGGAGAAGGAAGGAATTTATGGCCAAGAAAGAACTAGAGAACATCATGAAATGCAAAAAGATAGTGGAAAATCATTTATAAAACCTATGGAAACACATTTTATCTCCAACAAAAGAAAGAATATAATTATAACTCCATTTGTTGTAGCATTTTCCAGGTTATCAAGTCCCAATCCCACAATGAAGATTATTTTTCCAAGGCTAATGCATTGTTAAAAAATGCAAAATGAATAATTTTGATTATATTAAATTAAAAAGGTTTTGTGCAAACAAAATCAATGCAGCCAAGATTAGAAGGGAAATTTTATATTTAAGGTTTCTGACAAAGACCTCATTTCTAAAATATATAGAGAACTCAAATTTATAAGAATACAAGCCATTCTCCAAATGATAAATGGTCAAAGAACATGGACAGATAATTTTCAGACAAAGAAATTAAAGCCATTTCTACTGATATGAAACCCTAAATCATTGTTGATTAGAGAAATGCAGATTAGGACAACTCCTCTCAGATTGGCTAAGATGACAGGAAAAGATAATGGCAAATATTGGAAGGGTTATGGGAAAGATGGAACATTAATACATTATTGGTGGAACTGTGAATTGATCTGACATTTCTAGATAGCAATTTGGAACTATACTCAGAGGGCTATCAAACTGTGCACACTCTTTGATTCAGCAGTGTCTCTTCTGGGGACTATATCCTAAAGAGATCATAAAATAGGGATAAGGACCCACATGTGCAAAAATGTTTGTGGCAGCCCTTTTTATAGTGACTAGAAACTGGAAACTGAGTGGATGCCCGTCAATTGGAAAATGGCTGAATAAATTATGATATATGAATAATAAGGGATATTATTGTTCCATAAGAAATGATCACCAGGGTGATTTCAAAGAGGCCTGGAGAGATTTACATGAACTGATGCTGAGTGAAGTGAGCAGAACCAGGAGATCATTATACATGGCAACAACAAGATTATATGATGATCAATTCTGATAGATGTGGCTCTTTTCAATAATGAGGTGACTCAGCCCAATTCCATTAGACTAGACATGTGATGAAGAAAGCAATCTACATTGAGAGAGAGGACTGTTGGAACTGAATGGATCACAACATAGTATTTTCATCTTTTTGTTGTTTACTTGCTTTTTGTTTTCTTTCTCATTTTTCCCCTTTTTGATCTGATTTTTCTTGTGCAGCATGATAAATGTGGAAATATGTATAGAATAATTGCACACATTTAACATATATTGGATTACTTGCTATCTAGGGGAGGGCATAGGTGGAAGGAAGGAAGAAAAAATTTAGAACAAAGGGTGTTCACAAAGGTGAATGTTGAAAACTACCTTTGAATATATTTTGAAAATAAAAAGCTATTATTAAAAGAAAATAAGAAATAATCAGCAGATAGATTTCAGAGAGGCTTGGAAAGGTTTGCATGAACTGATGCTAAGTAAAATAAGCAGAACCATTGTACACAGCAACAAGATTATACGATGATCAATTTTGATGGATATGGCTCTTTTTAACAATGAGATGATTCAGGTCAGCTCCAATAGTCTTGTAATGGAGAGAGCCATCTACAAACCAGAGAAGGATTGTGGGAAGTGAATGTGGATCACAACATGGTGTTTTTGCCTTTTGTTGTTTTTGTTGTTGTCTGCTTGCTTTAAAAAAAAATTCAAGTAGGTAATGAGGAAACCAAATTAATCATTTTTGCAGATGATATGATGGTATACTTAAAGAACCCCAGAAAATCAATTAAAAAGTTATTAGAAATAATCCACAACTTTAGCAGACTTGCAGGATACAAAATAAATCCACATAAATCATCAGTATTCTTATACATAACTAACAAAATCCAACAACAAGAGCTACAAAGAGAAATTCTATTTAAAATAACTGTCAATAATATAAAATATTTGGAATCTATCTGCTAAGGGAAACTCAGGAACTATATGAACAAAACTACACAACACTTTCCACACAAATAAAGTCAGATCTAAGCAATTGGAAAAAATATCAAGTGCTCTTGGATAGGGCAAGCAAATAGAATAAAGATGGCAATACTACCTAAACTGATCTATTTATTTAGTGCTATATCAATCATACTCCCAAGAAAGTATTTTACTGACCTAGAAAAATATTAACAAAATTAATCTGAAAGAACAAAAGGTCAAGAATCTCAAGGGAATTAATGAAAAAAAAATCAAATGAAGATGGCCTAGCTGTACCAGATCTAAAACTATATTATAAAGCAGCAGTCACCAAAATCATAAGAAACTGTAGTTGATCAGTGGAATAGGTTAGGGTCACAAAATAGTCAGTAACTATAGCAATCTATTATTTGACAAACCAAAGATCCCAGCTTTGGGGATAAGAATTCATTATTTGACAAAAACTGCTGGAAAAATTGGAAACTAGTATGGCTGAAACTAGGCATTGACCCACACCTAATACCACATACCAATATAAGGTCGAAATGGGTTCGTGATCTAAAACATAAAGAATGATATTATAAACAAATTAGAAGAACAGGATTGTTTACCTCTCAGATTAATGGAGGAGGAAGGAATATGCCAACAAAGAAGAACTAGAGATCATTATTAGACACCAAATAGATAGCTTTGATTTTATTAAGTTAAAAAGTTTTTGTACAAACAAAACTAATGCAGACAAGATTAGAAGGGAAGCAATAAACTGGGAAAACATCCAAAGGATCTGATAAAGGCCTCATTTCTAAAATATATAAAGAAGTGATTCAAATTTATAATAGTTCAAGCCATTTTCCAATTGATAAATGGTCAAAGGAAACAAACAATTTTCAGATGAAGAAATTAAAATTATTTGTAGCCACATGAAAAGGTGCGAAGCACTATTGATCAGAGAAATGCAAATTAAGACAACTCTGAGATACCACTATACACCTGTCAGATTGGTTAAGATGAAAGGAAAAGGTAATGACGAATGTTGGAGGGATGTGGGAAAACTGGGATACTGATACATTGTTGGTAGAACTATGAACGAATCCAACCATTCTGGAGAGCAGTTTGGAACTATGCTCAAAAAGTTATCAAACTGAGCATACCCTTTGATCCAGCAGTATAACTACTGGGCTTATATCCCACAGACATGTGATGAAAGGGGAAAGGGAAAGGGACCCACATGCGCACAAGTGTTTGTAGCAGCCCTTTTGTAGTGGTAAGAAACTAGAAACTGAGTGAATGCTCATCAGTTGGAGAATGGTTGGGTAAATTGTGGTATATGAATGTTATAGAATATTATTGTTCTGTAAGAAATGACCAGGAGGATCTTTTCAGAAAGGCCTGGAGAGATTTATATGAACTGGTGCTGAGGGAAATGAGCAGAACCAGAAAATTGTATATGGCAACAAGATTATATAATGATCAATTCTGACGGATGTGGCTCTCTTCATAATGAGATGATTCAAAGCAGTTCCACTTGCTCAGTAATGAAGAGAGCCATCTACACAAAGAGAGGACCGTGGGAACTGAGTGTGGTTCACAACATAGCATTCTCACTCTTTTTGTTACTTGCCTGCATTTTGTTTTGTTCTTTTTCTTCCTTCTTGATCTAATTTTTCTTGCACAACAAGATAACTATATAAATAAGTATACATATATTGGATCTAACATGTATTTCAACATACTTAACATGTATTGGACTACCTGCCAGCTAGGGGAGGGAGCGGGGGGAAGAAGGGGAAAATATAGAACAAAAGGTTGTGCAAGGGTCAATGTGGGAAAAATTACCCATGCACATGCTTTGTAAATAAAAAGCTTTAATAAAAATTTTTTTTTCCTTTTGGATCTGATTTTTCTTGTATAGCATGATAAAGCTTAGAAGAATTGCACATGTTTAACTTATATTGGATTGCCTATTGTCTAGAGGAAGGCAGTGAGAGGAAGGGGGGAAAAATTAGAACACAAGGTTTTGCAAGGGTGAATGCTGAAAACTGTCTTTGCATGTATTTTGAAAGTAAAAATCTATTACTAAAAATTTTTAAATGAATTGCACATGTTTAACCTATATTGGATTACTTGCTGTCTAGGGAAGGGGGTGGGGAGAGAAAGGGAGAAAAATTTGGACAAGGCTTTGCAAGGATGGATATTAAAACTATTTTTGCATGTATTTTTTAAAGTCAATGATGAAATGACCAAATGAAGTGGTAGAGAGAGAGAAGATTCGGGACAGGACAGAAACCCAGGGGAATCCTGTGCTTAGCAGCAATAATGAAGACCCAGCAGAAGGAATTGGGAAGAAGGAAAGCAGGAGAGGGGCCAGGGTTGCTACTATTCAGCTGTGTCCCATTCTTTGTGTCCCCATTTGGAGTTTTCTTAGCAAAGACACTAGAGATACCACGTCCTTCTCCAGCTCATTTGACAAATGAAGAAACTGAGGCACATAGGGTAAAGTGACTTGCCCAGGGTCCCACATCTGGGAAGTGTCTGAGGCTGGATTAGCACTTAGGCGGAGGAGAGCCCTGAACTCCAGGCCCACTCTCAGACTGCATGGCGCCTTCTGTGAGCTCCAGAGAAGCAGGGACCCTGACCATATAAATGTCAGTAAACATCTAGGTAACTGGCTTTGTGTGTATTGCCAGCCCCCTCCAGTTCTTAATATGGCGAGTCACCAACAGTCTCTGTTCCGAGGCCCCCATAGGGTCGAGATCCCCAAGTATGGGTGACATGGAGAGCAGTGGAGCTCTGGGCCTTCCCTTAGGATGCTGGGGATGAGACACCCCCTAGAGATTTCCCATCCAACAGGTCCAAAACAAGCTCACCCTCTTTCCTGCCAAGGCCTCCCCTTTCCAGCTTCTCAGGCACCGTCAAGGGCATGACCCAGCCTCTGCTTCACACTTAAGTCACCCACCCAGACAATCTGTTGCCCACATCTGTTGTCTTGTCTACATCCCCTTCCCTTCCACCCAGCTGGCACCATCCTGGCCCTGGGGCCTGCGGGCTGGTCTCCTGACCTCCAATAACCCATCCCCATGCTGCTACCAGGTCCTCCAGCCAAGAAGCTAACAGAACTCTCTATGGCTTCTAGGGCCAATTATAAACTTCCTAGCTGACGCCCCAGCCCTACCCTTTTTCAATCCCAGGCCAGCCTGCCTAACTAGAGCAGGAAGAGATACAGGTCATTATGTACCAGGCAAGTCTACTCACTGATCTCCCCTTGACCACCACCTCTCCCCAGACTCAGGTGGGACCAACCTAGGAACACAGGACAAAGAGCTTGAGAACAGCAACATCCTCCGAACCATCATCCCTGTTTTCAACTTCACAGGGGGCAGCACCATGGGGAAGCCCAGTATCCTACCACCACCAACTGCTGCCCAATTGCCAGCAGCCCCAGATCACCTGCCCAGCTTCCAAAGTAAGCAAGCCCTGTGCAAACGGACCCAATAGCTGCTCCTGTGGTTGGGCCAGCCCTCCGGGAGCCACCACGACTGCTGAAGTTCTGGAAAAGAGCGTTCTCATCAGCAAAGTCCACGGCCCATTGGCTAAGCCAGAAAGAGACACACTGTCTGGGGTAGGGGGGCAGTATGAGTGGAAATGACCTTGGAGACCCATAATGACCAGCCACTTCACCGCCAACCCCGAAGGACCTTGGGCCTTTCGATCTGGTTTAAGGCTGAAATCTCCATGTGCTGACTCCCCCAGAAGGCGAGGGCTAGTCCACTTTTCTCTCGGCGTCTCCAGAACTGAGCACAGTGCCTCATGTACTTAAGCAAAGGCAAGGATCAGATGGCCCAAGTCCAGAGCCCACCGCCCTAAGACTAGCTGGCATGTACTTGCAACAGGCTTGTGGAACGGGGGTCTGGGATGTCAAGCCCTGGCATTGGGAATTCTAAGGAAAGCCGCCTCCCCTGGAACCCACGGTGTTCCTCCACAGTTGGGGAACGGGTTCTCCCTGGCTGCCTTGATGCTTCTGACCTCCCAACTGCAGCGGCAGAACCTTCATTAACGGGCAGATCTGATGCTACAGGAGTCAGAGCCAGTAGCACACGTACTGGGAATATCCCATACACAAGTGAATTCTGAGACGGCCGGTCCCTCCCCAGGAGAGGATTGGCTCTCTGGGCAGCAAGATCTCTACGCCTTCACAGGCCTATCGGCAGAACTCAACACAAGGCCTAGGCCACAGAAGGCAAAGTTGGGGATCCCAAGGTACCCAACTGGGCCAATCAGATGCTTATGACATGATCTGTCCCTGTCGATTCCCAGCCACATCATCAGGTGACAGAGCCACCCCTCCAAGGCATGGATTTACAAAGTAACTCATGATACAAAGAGGGGCACTCCTGTAGACCCTTGTCCAGAGGTCCATTAACCAGGGGGAGAAAGCAGACATGGCCCTGAAATCCAGCCACCTGGTTCCCTCACCTGCAGACCACATTTTAACCAGACTCACAAAAACTCCCATCTCGGGAAGCAGCAAAGTTTTGACAGAAGCTGTAAAGCCACAAACACCAAGGAAAGGCCACAGAAGGACCCAGCCCTCCCCCAGAGCTTCCATGTGTCGAGCACAGACTCACCACGCCAGTAAGAACAGATTCTTCCGACCAGCTTGGCAAAGTCGTGCTCGTCGGATGGAGCCAGGAGGCCCAGGAGAGGTGCCCACTCACTCGCTGCCTTCATCTGTTCTCCAGGCTCTGGGGGGAGGGCTCCCTTCCCCCACCTACAGCCAAGGTCTCACTTCCATCAGGATGCCCAATTCCACTGAGCCCCAGCTTCTGGCAGGGAGCCGTTCTCTCGTGGGACAGGGCCTTTGTGCCAGAAATGGGCCCAGAGCACGTGGGGCCCGGGAGGAACGCCAAGAATACCCCACACACTCCTCTCGGTTCACAATGGGGCTGGAGAGGAAAGCAATCTTTTCAAGACAGAACCAGAGTTTGAGCCCCGAGCTCCATTCCCCAAACCATGGTGCCTCCTCCATAAGAGGAAGGATGAGCCCCAAATGTCTCTAATTCTTCACACTGAAGGGACAAAAACAAGGATCCTTAAGAATGGTCAGTGCCTAGCAGTGGACTGATGGAGAAGGAAGGAGTTGCTCTTCCTGGCCTCAAATTTCTGGCCAGCTGGGAAATGAGCCCCTAAGATCTGTCTTCCTGGGTTCAACTTGAATCCTGCCAGGGCTCCAAAGGATCATGAGCTCAGAGCATCTTAGCCGAGAGGGGCCATTGAGATTCTCTGCTCCGGCTGAGGCTCTGGGCAACATCCCCTCGGAGAGAGATATAGGCTTCCTGAGGGGAGGGTTTCCTCGTCTCTGCACCGGTCTTCCCCACCCTTGACACAAAGCTGCAGTGGAAGCCGGAGCTCATGTGCCCGTTTTGTCGGACAATGCTAATCTGCCCGGCCTCCTCTCCGGTCCTGGGATGGAGGAACAGGGAGATATAATCAGCAATCTAGAGTTATTTATTTCTGTTCCAAGAGCCACGTCTGAAGCACAGATTTGTGAAGAGGAGCTGGGGGAAGGGGCAGTAAATAAAGGGTAAATATAAGTGATCCTTGTTTGCAAATAAAATCAACTTCTACAGCATGCAGTCAATGACCTCTGTTATACACGGTCACATCTTCTTCTTCATAGAAAGGCTGATTTCCAAATCAGAGGCCACAGTCAGGAGGAGGGAAGCCATGGCTGCACAAGAGCTATAGCTGACAGTCCCAGCTGGGAGGGGCTGAGTCTAAACATGCTTTGCCACACACTTACTTTATATTAATAAAGGACGTTAGTCTTCAAATATTATTATTTTCCACACGTTTTTCTCTTCTGAAAGTGTTCTGAAATTGTCACTGGTTTATAATACCAAAGGGAAGGAATCCAACAAAGTAAACTAACTGAAGGCTCGCTTCATTTTTTCAATCCCACCCCAATCACAACCCCTGCCACCCTTCATTGTGGCCCAGGCCCAAGAGACCTATCCAGCTGGGTCCCCTCCCCAGTCATTCTTCTTCCTTCTCCATGGGCCATCAAGGCTCTCCCCAGTCCAGAAGAGCAGGGGACAGAGAAGAGGCGTGGGAAGAGAGCGTCAGGTCTATCTCATCCCAGAGGGAGGGCAAGTGCTCACACCACCCACTGGACCAATGAGCGCCCACATCCCTTGTAATAACCCATCTCGGTGGCCAGGCTCTCTCTTTCCCAGGCTCTGTTTCCTGGTTGGTAACTTCTGATCCTCCTAACCCATTAGCACCAGGCCACATGCCCCAGACTGCTGGCACTCGGAGCTGAACCTTCAGGCACCCAGAGTGCCCAACCCTGGGCAGCACCCTCCAGATAGCACATGGAGCTGAAATGTTTCTTGAAGAAGTGCTCCTCCGGGAGCACGGGGATCCCACTGAGTCCCTAGGAGACCAGGATCAAGGAAGTGAGATATTCCGTCTGAAGACAAGATCTGGGGGGATGCTGAAAGGACTTTTGAGCCCCCAAAAGCAGAATAGGGAGCAAAGGGCAGTCTGATACAGGAATCAAGTTCAGTTCAAAAAGAACTAGACCTTCCTAAGAACAGATGGAGATGGACTCGGGAGGTAGCGTTCCCAATCACCGGAAATATATGTGGAAAGGGGAGATCACTTTCTTGACAGTCCTTTTTTTCTCCAAATTATTGCCAGCCATAAAGTTTTGATTCAAATCAATTCAATTCATCAGCACATCCTGCTTAAACACTTCCTTTGGGCCAGGCTCAGCACTAAGCACAGGGGGCACCAGCTCCTCCAGTCTCCGAGGTTATGGCAGCTCAGTGTCCAAGGGGGACCCGCGGAGACTAGAGACTGGGGGGACACACTTGATGACAGTAAGTAGAGTTTCCACAGTAAGACCCCACCCGTACCACTCCGGAGGCTCAACTCCATGTGGCCTAACATGTTCCCATGAAGGCCAAAGGCTGCTGTCTCTCTTCAATGCAGCCTTTCCTGGTGAGATGTTACAGAACATGGCACCCATCCCATCCCCAAGAGCTCCACTCTGGGGGAGCTCACCTTTCTCATCTCACTCCAACCGTTAAACTTTACAGAACACTGACGACCTACAAGTTATCAGGGAGGCAGGGTCCTGCTCACACCTTCTAGGGCTCCTTCCTATCCCCGGGGGTCTTGCACTCCAACAATTACCGGCACAGACTCGGCTCGCTCTCTCCAGGCAGACACCATGGAAGAGCCATGAATAAAGAACATCTGCCCAAGAGCCCTTTCCGCCTTCGTGGCCCCAGGTTCAATGCCGTGGACTTTTGTCTAAGGTCTCCTCTCCTGTGATCTAGAAGAGCTCTCCAGATGTCCTCTGACTTTCCGTAATTACCGATCTGTGCATCTCAGAAACCGGGAAGGCTTTCACTCTCCATTATCCCTATGAACAGGAAGGAAAGCCACTAGGCCCTTCTCTGCTCCGCTGGCTCTCAGAGTCTGTCCAAGCTCATGGTCACCGTTTCCATGATACCATCTACCGTCACATCATCTGCCGCCCCCTTTTTCCTTTTTGTTTCATTTTTTCTCAACATCAGGGTCTTTTCCAACAAGTCTTATTTTATTTTCTCATTATGTGGCCAAAGTACTGAAGTTTCAGCTTCAGGATTGGGCTTTCCAGGGAACAGCCTGAATTAATTTCTTTAAGTATTAACTGATTTGGTCTCTTTGTTGTCCAAGGGACTTCCATAAGTCTCCAGCACCACAATTTGAAAGGGTTAATTACGTGGTATTCCGCTTTCCTTGCAATCCAATTCTCAGAACCATACCTGACTACTGGAAAAACCACAGCTTTGAGGAAAGGACCTTTATCATCACGGCGATGATCCCGCTGCGGTTTGTTTCTGTCTCGTTTTTGGTTTTGGTCGGCTATCCAGCTTTGTCACAGCTTTCCTTCCAAGGAGTAAGACAAAAATTAGATCACCTGAAAGTCACTAACATTAGTTTTTTGAAATCCTAGAACCCTATATTTAGGGTTAAAAGGGCTTAGCTCCAATCTATATCTCCTCTGAGGTAGACCCCAGTTTTCTGTTAATGGGACTATTTTCTTAAAATTCTCACATCTATCTCTGGCACAAGTGAAGACTGACAAGGTAATTACCTCAAAACATCCCCATTGGCTCCATTTTACACATGAGAAAATTGAGGCCCAGTTTTGTGAGTTGTATAAAGTCACAAAGTCAGCAAGGCCAGGTGAAGAAGGCCTTTCTCTGGTCACCCCCTGGCTCTCTTCCGGCCCTCCTCTGACCCTCTGGCCTCCTCTGGCCTTCCTCTGACCCACTGACTTTACCCTGACCCCCTGGCTCTCTTCTGGCCTTCCTCTGGCCCTTTGGCTCTACTCTAACCCTCTGGCTCTGTTCTGGCCCTCCTTTGGCCCTCTGACTCTACCCTGACCCTCTGGCCTTCCTCTGACCTTTCTCTGACACACTGGCTTTTCCCTGACCCCCTGGCCCTCCTCTGGCCCTCGTCCGACCCTCTAGCTCTATCCTGACCCTCTGGCTCTACCCTGGTCCTCCTCTGGTCCTCTGCCCTTCCTCTGGCTCTCCTGCCTGATCTTACAGATTAGCAGAGGGGGGCCCAGAACAGGCAAATGGCATTTCCAAGGTCAAAGTGGTAGCAGGGGAAGGGCAGAGGGGAGCCCCAGGCCGCCTCGGACTCCAGAGCAAGGCTTTCCACTGCCTTCCTCAGCTGGAAGAAAGAGAGAGGAGGAACGCCAGCTGTGGTTGCTGCCTCAAAGCTGTTTAAAGGATCAGGAGAGAAAAAAGAACAACTCGAGAAGGATTTGAAAAAAATGAAAGATAAAATGATAAAAATCATGTGTTATCACATAACAAACCTTTATTAAGCACCTGCTGTGTGCCGGGCACATTGCTAAGCACGCCAGGACAGTGCTTGCGAGGAGCTGACATTCTAACAAGAAAAACAATGAGGACATCTAGAAAGGCAGAAAACACAAATAAAAAGTGAATAGGCCCAAATTATACAAAGGAGGTAAATCCGGAGCAGCCGTGGAGGGGGGCGCTGCATCTGCGGAGGGGAGGTGGGGTCACTAGAGCTGCACTTACTTACAGGAAGTGAGGGGCTCCATGAGCCAGAGGTAGGGGGGGCAGGCCGGGCAGAGGAAGCACCAGGGCAAAGGCCTGGGTGCAGGGCAGGAGAGCTCCCGGGGTGTCCTTCTCGGCCCTCCTGAAGGAGGGGCTGGTGAGAGGGAAACAGCACAGACGGAGGTCCAGCCACAGCCGGGCCCAGTGCAGAGAAACTGCCGTAAGAAGCATCCAGTGTTAAGACAGATGGATGGACAAAAAAGAGAGATCCTGTGCTGGGAGGGTGACAGAGCTGGGGAGGGGGGTTCTCAAGCAGGGAGGGGGGCCATGGAAACCCCAAGGAACAGTGGAGCGGGGGACCCGTGGCCCCCTCAGGGATGGAGCCTGGCCCTCGGAGCACCAGTGACTGAGCAGAGCCTAGAAGTGAGCAGACTCACTCTCCAGATCATTCACCACCAGCGTCTCTTTCCCCTTTCCAAAGCGCTTCACAGTGTCTAGAGCAATAATGGAGGCCAGGAGGACAGTGCCACCGTCCCCATTGTGCAGATGAGGAGGCTGGGGCTCACACGACGAGGGCCCCGCCCGCTCCGGTTCTGCGTGGCTTCGGAGAACGCCCTCATAAGCGGGAAGCACAGAACCGTCCCCTCCATAACTGCACCTAAACGCTGACCGGCAGGGACCAGGACTCAGGGCCTCCCGTCGGGGCCCTCCTGCTCGATGGCTGGGAGCAGACAGGTCGGCCCCCCAAGCCAATTGTCTGGTAACCCCACAAGGCTACAGAAAGGCTCGAAGGGGATGCTACTGTCCACTCCACGTGGAAATCCCTCCAAAACTACCAGTGGCTGAGACAAGGATGAGGCTTCCAGGCAGGCAGTCAAGGCTTCCCTCGTCATAGCACAGCTCACGTGCTTCCTGTGTCCAACAGCCTAGGGACTACAGGCAGAGCTGGCTCCTCCCTGGAGGAGCTCCAAGAGAGCCCCTGTGGTCGATGAGCTCAACCCGTGCTCCTCAGACAATAGCTGATCTCTACAGAAAGGCCTAAAGGAAAAAAGGACTGCTCAGGTCAAAGGATCAGTGAGCTGGAGGTGGCCGGACCGGCCTGGAGCATTTCCCAGGCAAACAGATGAGGCGAAGGAGCATTCTGGAGGAGGAGGAGGAGTCCTCCTGCCCTCAGGGAGCACTTCCCAACAACCCCAAAGGATCAGCAAGCTTTCAGGGAGAAAGGTGGGGCTGCGCAGAGATGATCAGGGGATGCCGTGCTAAGGGGCGCAGCAGCTCACAAAGAAGAGGGGGCCACAAGCCGGGAGGTCAGACCTAATGAGGCAGATACAACAACACAGGAAAACATGTCAGAAAAAGGTGATGGGCCTCTCTTTGGCCAGGAAGCAGCAGGAGGGCCCTGCTCACCATTTCCTGATCCTGGCAGAAAGGGCCAAGGACTGCCCTCTCCCCACCACTGGCTGTGGCCCTGGGGGTCCAGGAGACATGGCTGGTCAAGGTCTCCCCCGGGTATTGAATGGGACAGCATCACAGAGAGGGTCCCAAAGGAGCTCAGTCACCAGGGAACTCGCCCCCCAGCAGCCTCTGGACCTTGTAACTTCCTGTACAACAGTAAAAAAAAAAAAAAAAAAAAAAAAAAAGGGCAACAGACAGAAAGGGAGGGAGAACTGTGTGGCGAGCGTTTCTCTCGACATTTTACAAATGCACAGGAATCAGGCCGGGCTGGGGAGGGCAGAGATGGGCATGTGCATTTCTTCTCCAAAAGGAGTTCTGTAGCTCAGACGCCAGAGTTCGAGTGATGTTGCTATAGAAACTATTCTCTTTTAATGACGAAGAGATTAAATAACTCCTTAGAACGAGTGCAAATTTAAAGTGCTGTTACCGTCCTAAAAGCACCGAATCTGCTCAGGCTGTTTTTGTGACGATCGTGGAACATCTGCTAGGATGCTGAGGCTGCCACTGGTCCCCACAGAGGCCTCGGAGCCCCCCACTCGCAGGCTCAGAGAACAAAGTCTACTTCTTAGTAAAACCACCCAAGCAAGGAGCAGTCCTCCCCTGCAATTTCGGAAGGCACTCCTGGGCAGCCTAAATCATCATTTCTGCAAGCTTAGGGGGACAGCCCTAGAGAAATGGCCAGGCCGGATCACTCAAAGCACCAATAAGTAGTCTTCAGTTTGATCCCCCATATCTGACCTAATGGGCAGATTGGGACCCAATCTCCAGAAATCCTGGCTGCCTCTTCTGGCTGGCAAAGACCAAAATAATGGGGAGCAGATATAGGGGGTGGTTGCTGTTGAAGCCTCAAGGGACATCTTAAAATTACCACAGTAATAATAACCAGGGGAAGGAGCAGACTTATGATATCACAAGTATGGAAAATTCCCAGTGTGGAAATTCCACCAATCCACATCAATAGTTCATATGTAATCACTCGCCTTAAAAAGTTGCCTGAACATGTCTACATATATTGTATTTAACTTATACTTCAACATATTTAACATGTATGGTCAACCTGCCATCTGGGGGAGGAAGTGGGGGAAGGAGGAGAAAAAGTGGAACAAAAGGTTTTGCAATTGTCAATGCTGAAAAATTACCCATGCATATATCTTGTAAATAAAAAGTTATAATATAATAAAAAAAGTTGCCTGAGACCCTGAAAGTAAGAATTTTAACTATTAACAATTAACTAATCCACACCAGAAACAGGCCTGCCACCTGGGTCTTCCTGACCTCAGTCCTCATGTCGCCAAGGCCCCACTGTCTCTCCAGTCTCCCAATCCCAAGGCGGAAGTCCTCTTCCACACTCCCCTCTCCCTCAGTCTTCCCCATATCAGTCACTGAGCTTTGCTAACTGCTCTTCCACAACATCCTTCCCTCATCCCTGCCTTCCCTACTGTTGGCCCACTTCCTAAGGAAAACCCTGACACTACTTTTGCCCCCTTCAGCGTATTCTCTGCATGGTCCCAGAGCGACGATCCTTCCAGAGAGAGTGACCGTCTCACTCCCGGGCTCAGAAAGCTTGATCTGCCATCACAATCTGCCTCCATGCCCTCTGCCCATGGACTGCCACAGAGCCCACACTGGCTTTAGGTGACATGCCCCCTTCCCCAGGAATGCAGACCTTCTGCACTTGCACCTTTCGGTACCCTAACTTCCTTCAAAGCTCATACCTCCTATAGGAAGCTTCCATGATCTACTTCCTGCATCATCTGTTAATGTGCCTCATACAAATTTGAATTTTAGCTATATGTGTATCACTGTAAGCTCCTTGAAGGCAGGACTCATTTTGGTTTTGCCTTGGTATAGTCTTATACCTACAGTGTACTAGCACATAACAGATTTATGGGGGTCTTAATCTGGGCCCTAAACATTTATGTTTTTTAATATTTTTTAAATATTTTTACGTGTTTCATTTTTAAGCATTTAAAATGTTATTTTTGGAAAGCGTCCACGGGCTTCACGAGAGTGTCCTGCCAGGACATCAAATAAGATTCAGGCTCCAAGCCCTAGAACAAAGGCTTGTTGAGTGGCTGACCAATCACACCAGGCTTCCTAATTGCAGCCATTTAAATGGTGTGAGATGGGGGCCTCCGGACCATGACATTCTGCCAAGGCCCAGGGAGGACACCTAGGATGACCACAGGAGGCTTAGGGGGTTGGCAGGCAGGACATCCCTTCCCTGAGCCCCCAAGAGCTGCTCCAGTGAAAAAAGAATGTCCAACCAAGTGGGTGCTTCTGCTTCTCTAGGCACATATGTGTCCAAACCGACTCCTGGATGGCCCCAACACAGCGCGTTCCCAATTCCAGACGTAGACGGTTCTGAATGAAAGCATCTGGGATGGGTCCCTGAGGAGGCTGCCTCCTGGACACCCCAAAGATTTCAGGAACAGGTCATCCCAAGTATGTGCCACTGGAACTTTCTGCCCCATTGCTCTGCCCTTGGCCCACTGGGGTATGGGTGTCGCCTGGCTTCCTGAAGGCTGGGCCAGCCAGCCCAGCCCAAGCTCAGGCCCTGTCCTTACTCTGCACATCTACAGCCTAGACTTGCTGCATCCAAGCTCAGCACCCTCTTGCATCTAGCACTTGTGTGACCCTGCCCTGCCAGTCTCAAATGGGGAAACATGAGAGTTGTCCTACAGGCTCTCAAGCAGCCATGTCCATGCTCCCCATCACCAGCCTCTCTCCTAGCTTCCCCCTCTGTTCCCTGGAGCTGCCTCACCACCCAAAACCTTCTGTTTTCTAGGAAAAAATATGGGAAATCGAGAGATAGGACAAACTTGGGAAATTTTAGAAGTTTCCCCCAAAATCCTACAGTCCCCCAATTATTCTGCCCTTAGAAAGTCAGTTCTGCCTCTTAAAAATAACATCCCTCCACACAAATAAAGTCCGATCGAAACAAGTAGAAAAATGTCAAGTGCTCTTGGGTAGGTCGAGCGAATATAATAAAGATGACAATACTCCCTAAACTAATCTATTTATTTAGTGATGTATCAATCAGACTTCCAAAAAACTATTTTACTGACCTAGAAAAAATAACAACAACGTTCATCTGGAAGAACAAAAGGTCAAGAATTTCAAGGGATTAATGAAAAAAATTTAATGAAAAAACAATATTATAAAGCAGCGGTCATCAAAACCATGTGGTACTGGCTAAGAAAGAGAGTAGTCAATCCGTGGAATAGGTTCAGTTTATAGGACAAAATAGTCTATAACAATCTAGTGCTTGACAAACCCAAGACCCCAGCTCTGGGGATAAGAACTCACTATTTGACAAAAACTGCTAGGAAAATTGGAAATTAGTATGGCAGAAACTAGGCACTGACCTACATCTAACACTCTATACCAAGATAAAGTCAAAACGGGTTCATGATCTAGACATAAAGAATCGAGATTATAGGAACAGCTAGGTGGCGCAGTGGATAGAGCACTATCCCTGAAGTCAGGAGTACTTGAGTTCAAATTTGACCTCAGTAACTTAACACTTCCTGGCTATATGACCTTGGGCAAGTCACTTAACCCCAATTGCCTCAACAAAAAAGAAAAAGAAAAGAAAGGAAGGTAAAATGATTTTATAAACAAATTAGGAGAAACACAGGATAGTTTTTCTCTCAGACCTGTGGAGGAGGAAGGAATTTATGACCAAAAAAGAACTAGAAATCATTATTGATCACAAAATAGAAAATTTTGATATCAAATTTAAAAGTTTTTGTACAAAAACAAAAAAAGTTTGTACGAAAAACTAAACTAATGTGGACAAGATTAAAAGGGAAGCAATAAACTGGGAAAACATTTTTATATTCAAGGATTCTAATAAAGGAATCATTTCTAAAATATATTTCTATATTTTCTATTCTAAAATATATCAAGAATTTACTTTGACCTATTATCAAAGGATATGAAAAGACAATTTTCAAATGAAGAAACTAAAATCATTTCTAGTCATATAAAAAGGTTCTCTAAATCACTATTGATCAAAGAAATGCAAATTAAGACAACTCTGAGGTACCACTATACACCTTTCAGATTGGCTAAGATGACAGAAGAAGATAATGTTGGACAGTATGTGGGAAAACTGGGACACTGATGCATTGTTGGTGGAGTTGTGAATGGATCCAACCATTCTGGCAAGTAAATTGGAACTATGCTCAAAAAGTTATCAAAATGTGCATACCTTTAACTCAGCAGTGTTACTACTGGGCTTCTATCCCAAAGATATATTAAGGGAAAGGGGCCCAGATGTGCAAAAATGTTTGTGGCAGCCCTGTTTGTAGTGGCCAAAAACTGGAAAATGAGTGGCTGCCCATCAATTGGAGAATGGCTGAATAAATCGTGGTATATGAATGTTATGGAATATTATTGTTCTGTAAGAAATGACCAGCAGGATGAATACAGAGAGGACTGGTGAGACTCACATGAACTGATGCTGAGTGAAGTAAGTAGAATCAAGAGAACATTGTACACAGCAACAACAAAATTATGCAATGGTCCATTTAGATAGATGTGACTCTTTTCAACAATGAGATGATTGAAGCCAGTTTCAATGATCTTGTGATGGAGAGAGCCATCTGCACCCAGAGAGGACAGTGGGGACTGAGTACGGATCATAACATAGCAGTTCTACCCTTTTTGTTGGTGTTTTCTTGCATTTTGTTTTCTTTCTCATTTTTGCCTTTTTGACCTGATTTTTCTTGTGCAGCAAGATGAATGTGGAAATGTGTATAGAAGAACTGCACATGTTTAACTTATATTAGATTACTTGCTGCCTAGGGGAGGAGGGAGGAGGAAGGGAAGGGAATTCTGCAAGGGTCAATGTTGAAAAATTATCCATGCAAATGTTTTGAAAATAAAAAGCTTTAATAAAAAAATATAACATCCCCTCCTGAAACCTCAGTTTCTTCAGCTTAAAATTAGGGATAAAAATCCTTTGGCCTTTGTAACACTACAGGGGTGTTACAAGGAACATTCTTTGTAAAGCATAAAGCACTACACAAATGTGAGTTATATTCCTCCTCTCTTTTCTCCCTTAATTTGCCCAAGGCCTTAGGGACAGCTTGGACAGCTGCTCGGCTCTGAAGGGAACCTGATGAAGAGAACATGATCATTTCTAGGCCTTCCTCCCCATCTATGCACGACCCTGAAGTGGCCCTTGGGATCAAAGATGTATCCTCCTCCTGATGTAATAACCCACACTCCCTCAGTCTTCCAGCTCAGATTTCTCACAAGTGTTTTTCACTCATTAATAATAATCCACTTGTCAAACACCTCACCCCTTTCGGACCTGATCCCATGTCACAAACAGAAAACTGTTTCAAGAAAGGAAGGGCCTGGTCCATGGTTACAGGCAGAGCTGATCACTGACCGAGGGAGCCTGGCAAGCACAGCACTGTCCACGGCAGCGGTTTAAGTTAAAGAGCCATGTTTTACAATGCTCTCAGTGCCCCGGTATTTAATGACAAATTCTGGAAAGTCCAGAAATGCTGCTGTGCCTCCCCGCTCTGTCCTGAGCACTGGCACCCAGGGAAATCTCAGATCCTTACATTGAGCCACTAATTATAGCCAACACACCCCAGGCAGGAGAAGGTGCCAGCAGCCATTTGTTTGTTTCTACAGTGACCACTCCCCAGGTTTTTTGTTCATATTTTGACCTTTCATTTCCTTTGCCCCATCTCTTAACCACGTGAGGGTTGGAGCCAGGGAAGGCTGAGCTGGGATCCTGCCTCCGACAGCTCCCAGCAGCCTGCCCACAGTCAAGGAGCTAACGCCACTGAGAGTCTAGGAAATCGGAACGAGAACCTGCGAAAGACTGGCGCGAGGATCCAATGCAATCATGTAGGTGAGGACATGGCGTACCTTCAAGCATGACATAAAAGGATGGCTGTTTTCCTGTTACTGTTGGGGACCCAGCAGGCCAAAAGCTGGCCTCCCTTGGGCCCCCCAGGTTCCCACCCTGCTACTGACTGCTGCTGAACAAGTCACTTGTCCCGTCTGTGCAGCCTCACCCTCTGGGTCTTGCTCTAATGGTGCAGGCTGGGTCACAGAGAAACCGGAGGTGACCCCATGAGGTGATGACATGGCCTACCCAGCTGAACAGGCCCTGACAGACGAGGTGACTCCCTCACTGGCAGAGGAAGACTTCCAGAGGAGGAGCCTGGCTTTCCCAAGGTCATGGGGGCACCAAGCAGCACAAACAGGGGTCAGTAGGGCCCTTGGCCACCAAGTCCAGGCCCCTTCCCTGTCCTGGGTGGCCTCTCACCACCCCAGGGAAAGGCCGCTAAAGCCTTGGGTTTAAGAAAGAGGGAACAGGCCAGAATCCGTGGAGAAAACTGCTTGAGGCAGGTCTCATCAGACCCTCCTAAACCACTATGAACTCCACGACCTCCTGAGCTGCGGGTCTCACCCCAGGGGGCCAGCACACGCTAGGAGCCTAATGTTTATCAAGTGTATGAGGAGCCGTTTGGGCACGGAGCTCCTATCTAACAAGTCTCCCCCCACCCCCACCCCACACCCAAAGTCGCCAGAAGACATGATGGTTTCAGTCCCTTTCTCCTCCCAGGAACCTCTTCCCCACTGCTATGGAAAATGATCTCTGCACAGCACAATCACTCTAGGGAAAAGCAGATCTATAAGACCCAGTCAGATCCTGGCAGGATGGCTTCCTACACTTAATGCTTTGCAAGCTCTCCTTTTAGAACTCTGTCCCAGATTATTAGGGCGACTCTAATCATATCTGCAAATATCAAAAGGAAAAGAAAGACAGGAGGGAAAAACAGTCGTTAGTTATAAGTTTCTAAATTATAGATTTCATTTTCTGCAAACAAGCCTCTCAGCAAAGGAGCTTTTGTGTACTCATAACGTGAGGCATGTTAGCGCCATTCTAGGAAGAACTGAACTCCTAAAATAGTTCTTCCTAAAGGCAAATGCCTTTATCAGCTTTGCACGACTAAGTGTCCGAGATGCCTTATGATACCATCGGGGAGATGAAAGGCAAAGGAAAATGGAACTCACGCAGAAAACAAACCGAGCCCTTCCAAAGTTCCCACAAGGAGAGCGAGCACTTTCTCCCCAGTCATTGAAATAACTTTCCTGTCACCAGGAGCCCAAGCAAGGCCATGGCTAAGATTTTCAGCTCTCATATCAACACACACTCACACACACTCACACATACACACATACACATTCACACACCACACACACATACATACACACACTCACACACTGCACACATACACACTCACACCTGAAGCTGCACAAGTTGCTGTCCCAGGTGCTAAAAATGCAGGTCCAGCAAGAACTTCCTGTCTGACAGTTTATACAAACCACTTTCTCCCACCACTGGATCCTCAGGATACGCTGGCTGCGTTTCTGTGCTGGAGAAGACGGAGCCTCAGAGACACAGAGCACCCTGCCAGGGTCACATAGCCAGGAGTCTGCAGAACTGGAATCCAAGGCCAGCTTTCCCCCAAACCAGGTTCCAGAGCCTGGCTTACAGCCTCCCCAGCAGCAAGCAGTCTGCCAGTGACTGCTGCAAATGCAAGCTTTATTAACTCATGTAACTGTTCATTAGAAGGACTCAGGGCCAGATCTCAGCTTCTCTGCCAGCTCCTGGCCCATCCTATCAGGGAGAGAAGTATTTATGAAGGACTGACAGCAGCCCCATTTCCCAGAGTGGATGGAGCCCATAAAGGCTCCTTTAGCAAATGTATTTTTATGGTATTTTGTTTGCAACATTATTGGGTCTTAAACAGTGCAGTGCTATCAGGCTGGTACACTAATCAGGAAAATAAAACGTGAAAATCCATTTATCTTTAAGAAGGAAATGAGCCAATGCTAAGTTGCAATGAAATAGTTTAAAAATACAAAGCCCAGACAGTATAAAAATAGCTTAAGCTGGTTCTCTAATTATTCTTTAATAATTATGCCATACTAATCAAGTTTGAATCTCCCATCTATCTACCTAATCTCTCCAATTTTAATTTTCTAAACACACTCCCTGTGACGGCTGGAGAACTCGGGGGGCAGAGAGGCTTCATTTGAGAGAAAGAATCCAGACGTCATCTGCAGTTCTGTATTCCTTCCTTCAAGGAACAGGCAGGAAAGTTCCAGGAGTTGTGCTCAAGGCTAAGGATACAAGGACAGAGACAGAGCAGCTCCTGCCCCTCAGAAGCTTCTGCTCTATTGGTGACAAGTGTGAGGATGAGAAGGGGTTTAGTGAAGGGCAACTAGGAAGTAAAGCTGAGTGAAGGAGGGAGACCCACGGAACCTGTGCTAAAAAAGGGAAGGGGCACAGATGCATACAGAAGAACATTTAAGTCTGTGTGCTTAGAACACAGAGTATATGAAGGACTATGCAGTGAGATAGGAAAGGGTAGTGGGAACCAAAGTGGGAAGAGTCTCAAATGCCAAACCGAGAACTTTGCATTTTGTCCTGGAGGAAATAGAATGCACAGAAACTTCTCAAGCAAGGGCATGATATGGTCAGACCGGTACATTAAGAAGTCATTCATAATAACAAGGTCTGTGCTCCAAAGACATCAGAGAATGAAGGAAAGGGCCTATGGATACAAGGCTCTTTTTTACTGGTGGCCAAGAACTGGATGCTAAAGGGATGCTCATCAACTGAGAAATGGCAAACACATTACGGTAGGCGACTGATGGGATACTATTGTGCTGTAAAAATGAAGAAGGGGATGGTTTCAGAAAAAATAAGAAGCATTATTTGGGCCTTAGTGCATGCTCTTATATGAACTGATGCAAAATGAAGTGAGCAGAAACAGGAGAACATTGTACACAGCTAGAAAAACATAATTATAATGATCAACTGGAAGACTTAGCTATTCTGATCAAGACAATGATCCAGCACAAATCCAAAGGACTCAAGAGATAAGATGCTATCTATCTCCACAGAGAGAACTGAAGAACTGAGCGCAGATTGAAACATTTTTCCTCTGTTTTTTTCTTTTCTTTTTGGAACAAGGCCAATGCATAAATGTGTTTTACATGCTTTCATGTGTATAATAGGTATTGTATTTCTTGTCTCCCAGTGAGTAGGGGGAAGATAAAGGGAAAGAAGAAGTTTAAAACTGAAAAAAATAAAAGAAATTGAATAGATTATTTTTCAAAGGAATATTAATTGGGGATACGTATAGAGGATGGATTGAAGAAGAAGGCTAGAGGCTAGGAGACTTTCATTTGAAAATCAAAGTAAACTGAGAGGCAATGATCTGAGCATAATCGATTTATTAGTTAAGCTAGCAGTAACCAAAAAAGTGGGTTAATAGCCTCTCTCAAAGACCAAAGACAAGTTTGGGAAGTATAAGAAAACAAAGAACATAATTAGGTAGATGGGGGAAACAATGCAATTAGTTACAGAGCTGGTAGCATCGTGGAGTTAAACCCACACGACTGGTAAGAAGCTGTAAATGAGGGTCTATGACCTCTTCCTTACCTCCTGTGACTAAAAGCTTCATTGCTTGAGTCCACCTGCGAAATCAGAGAAAGCAGGCCAGACTTCCTTGGATAACAAACCAGATACCTTGGAAGGATAGCTTGGTACTTTAAAGATACCAGGCCAGACTCCCCGGTGTTTCTCTGTAACCCCCAAGGATAACATTTCCATGAGCTGAGAAGAGAACAGTGATTAGTAGGGGAAATGAACTTCTAAATGTACAGACAAAGAGTCAAAGAAACTTTGCTTGAGCAATCATAGAAAATGAGGCAGCCGTGCAGAATGGGATCAATTACAGAACAGAATCAATTATAAAATGACACAGAATCAATTTAATTGTTCAGATGAAAGGTTATAAGGAACTGACCCAGGGAGAAAAGGAAAGAGAGAATAATAAAGCGCTTACTATATGCTAAACATTGTACTAAATGTTTTTACAAGTGTAATAATTACTACACTAGCTAGAATTTGCATAGCCAGACACTGTGCTATGTGCCAGACATTGTGCTAAATGCTTTACAATTATTCAGCTCTTTTGATGGGAAGCTCACAACCATCCTAGGAGGTAGATGTTATTATTATCTCCATTTTATAGGTGAGGAAACTGATGAAAACTGGGGTTTGCTCAGGGACACAGGCAGCAAGGATTCAGCCCTTCCTGATTCCAGGCCCAGCACATGGTCAACTTTGATATCAGGAGTGAAGGAGGGAGAAGACCTGTGTGAAGAAGAGGACAGAGGAGACAGCACAGATGCAGCAGCTTGTACTGTCTTTAAAGAGGCAATTATTAAATTGTCAGTGGGAGCATTTACACCTAAAAAAATCAGCACATCTACATCAAACCAAGCCTTGATGTATTGTTTTGTTAATTGTCTAGACTTAAGAAAGTGATGAGGAAAACACTGATAAAGCAGATTACAATGGAACGTGTGTAATGGATACTTTTTTTTCCCCAGAGAGCCAGATGTTAAATCTTTATCACACATGGTCTGCATCAGCAGAGATAGTGATCAGGAACCTATTCCCTAAACTCTTGGACATTCCATCTCCCATCCTTCTTCTTCAACTGGGCTTCTCACAATCCAGAGGTTCTTCAAGACTCAGTCAGGGGATCACAATCTCCCATTTAGTTCCGGCTCCAGCTCCAAAAGATATATAGATATATATATATATATATAGATGTATGTATGTATGTATGTACATATATATATCTTTAAATATAATCCCCATGATAGCAACAGCTAATTTAAGTACAATAATATTATCCCATTGTCCATGTTTGGGAGGTGGAAGAGAATATTGGAACACCAACCACTTATTTTCAGTGCTATGGGACAAGTGTGGTGGCAGCAAAGGCCTTGCAGATACCTCAAATGCTAGAGAACTGGAGGCTGATGATCTCACTAAATGAATCAGATTACCAGATAGCTCCCATGAATCCAGGAAAAAAGGGGTTGGCATAATCAGCTTGCCAGGGAGGTCAGCATAGAGAGTGCCCTCTCCTCTATTTGATACCTCAAGTGGGCAAGATGTCCTGGAATCATCAGAAGTGCCAGTAGACCACGGTGCTAACCCTGAAGTTAGAAAACCATCGCATGGCATGGAATGACTTCAAACCTGAATCTTCTTAGTTTGTGCCAAGTGCTACAGAATGGTGAGACGCATCATAAAATACAATTGGTATTGTGATCTTAGCAGTTACAGGCAAGGGCTCCTACTGCTCACTGACAATATGCTCCACAACTCCAAGGCCAACAGTAATACTACAGGTCAATACTGCACAATTGTAAGAAAAAGCCTTCATTTTTTTGTATTTGCTTATTTTTTATTAAAGCTTTTTATTTACAAAACATATGCATGGGTAATTTTTCAATACTGACCCTTGCAAAACTTTCTGTTCCAAATTTTTTCCTCTTTCTCCTCACCTCCTCCCCTAGAAGGCAGGTCATCCAATATATATTAAATAGGTTAAAAATATATCTTAAAGCCAATGTGTGTTATACATAAGTATACAATTATCTTGCTGCACAAGAAAAATCAGATCTAGAAAGAAAAAAAAAAACCTGAGAAAGAAAACAAAAAATGCCGGCAAACAACAACAGAAAGCATGATCCACACTCAGTGCCCATAGGCCTCTCTCTGGGTGTAGACGGCTCTCTTCATCACTGAACAATTGGAACTGAAAAACCTTCATTCTTAACCCATAGAAGATAAAATAAGAGTAAAAATTGAGAAGTTACTTAAATCTGATGAGGGAAAAGTTGATAGATCTAAAGGCTCTGAAACCAACACTGAACACCGACTATTAAAGTGCGGCCTCATAATGAAAGGAAAGGCACAAAGTCTCCCTGAAATCTTGACAGATTTTGATTCAAGGAGGATGGGCATACTTAGAACGGATTTCTGACAAAGCCTTTTGATTTGGGTTCGTGAATATAACTAAAGGACATCATGCATCCCAACAGAACAAGGACTGAAAGCTGCTTTCTGAGATCACCATTACAAATGAATACGTTCTCATTAATGTTGGACTGAAGCTAAGTAACATTTCAGGAACTGCACACAATCATGATTTGGATATTGCTAAGAAAAGGACAACTGGAAAGGAAAATGGAGGTAGATGAGAAAATACCTAATTTGCCTAGGTTTATCCTTGAATGGCAGATGCACCATACTCTGGGCCTAGAGTCTTTCCAGCATAAGAGGACTGGCCCACATTTTCCTTTTAATCCTACTGGCCCAGGTCCTTTCCATACTCCAAGGATGAGGAACTACTGGAGATAATCCACAAAAAAAACTATGAAGCTACAAACCAAAAATATCTATCTTTTCAGCCATTTTTATATGAAAATAGGTCTCAATTCCCTCTTTTGCTCCAAAAACGTCTTACAAAGGCATCTGGGAGTGCATCATACCAAACTATGTACATATTAATAGGTTCTGCCAATATATTTCAGGTCTAAAGGTGTTCTCTGGCCAAGTTGGTCTGGAAAACATTGACCCATAACATCACATGTAAAATCAGTGTCAAGAAGGCATGATCTTCTCTACAAATGGATTCTATTCTTGGGGTAAAACCCACACTTCCTCCAACATTTCTTGAAGGTCACTGCACTCAAAGATGGTTAAAGTAGAAATGGAAAGACATTTAAAGCTGAGAGACTTTTGAGAACACTCAATACCCCCAGCATGCCTAGAATCTAATGCAGAAACCCTCAACTTGTCAAAAACAAATGCAGAATGACTTTGGAAGCAGAAATGGAATTCTCATAAACAGAATCCCACACTAGGAACAAAATAGGCTTCACCTTGAACTACAATAATAGATGACCACATAGTCTGAAAACAGAATTGAAAGTGGTTTTTGCTACATAGAACATTTAGCAACAGCTTCTGAAGCAAACAAGCTGTTGTATCCAACTCGGGGAAAGTTTATCTACAAGAGTAACTTAGGAGGGATGCAAATAGTCAAAGCTAAGTGAGAACCATAAGCAAGTAGAAAATCCGAAGTAAAAGTCCCAGAGGGTCAAATAAAAGAAGAATCAGCTGTTATTTGGGATTCCAGAAGAGTATGTCATGGAGAGGTTAAAGAAAATTTAGTTGGGGCAGCTAGTGGCACATTGGATAGAGTACCAGCACTGAAGTCAGGAGGATCTGAGTTCAAATCTGTCCTCAGACACTTAACACTTCCTAGCTGTGTGATCCTGAGCCAGTCACTTAACCCCAATTGCCTCTGAAAAAAAAAAAAGAAAAAAGAAAGAAAGAAAATTTAGTCAGCCAACCAATCCATCCCACTTACAGTTGTGATAAGATACTCAGCCAAGCAATTAATCTCAATCATTCTGGCTAAGGATAAAAAAAATCTTTTAAAAGCATGGGATACAGAGAAATGACATCAGAAAGGAAATCAGTTCCAAATGGCTGAGACATTTCATCATGCCCAGGGGGGGTCCTGTGTCAAAGAAGTGAGAGAACTAGAGGAAGTGCCAAAGTGTCAAACCAGGAGAAGGTGGAGCAAGGGAGGCATTCCATTAAAACTCTGAGAAAGAACTACCTGAGGGAAGTCGGAGGAAGTTTCTCCCTTTTGGCCTTAGGCTCCTGTGGAAGAAAGACTGAAAAGACTTTGATGGTCTTCCCACCTTAGTAGCATCTCAGGGTCAGAGAAGGGCAGTATCTGCATTTGGAGTCAAGGAACCCAGCAAATCTGCATTTGGCTCCACAAGGAACCCAGCAAAGAAACTCCCATCATGCCCAAAAGGAACACCTACTGCAACCAGAAAGCTGAGAGTTACCTCTCTCACACATGGCCTTGGGAAGCCTGAGAATACAGTGTCTACGGGTGAAAGAGGCCGTGACTGACTTGTGGGAGAATGTTTTGTACTAACTGTTCTCACCATTTCACCTCAGGAAATGCCCCCTTCTAAAAGCTACTAAAAATTGACTGATTAGAATGCATCTCAACTCATAACATTGGAGAAACAGACTGGTGGGGGCTCAAACCAATAGTACAAGAAAATTATCACCAACTCCTTAAGACTATGAATAAACATGGAGGAGGAAATGTAGCTAGTCAAGCTCTGGGAGCTAAATTCATCAATGGATACGGAAATTGAAATAAGAATCTGTAGAAAACCTCATGCGGACAAAGGACTGTGGGAGAAACAGGTAAAGGATAAATAAAAACTCAGGGAAAAAAAGGGAATTTTACAAAGGGCATCTGAGAAAAAGGTTTTGTTTTGGAATCAAACCTCTTTCTGGACCTTGTTTTGGAATCAAGGCACCTAGGATCACACATAAATATAGAAGCAGTGTTGTTCAACACAAAGAACGATGACTAGGGGGTCAGTGGATCTGGGGTATAAGGCCCGGCTCTGCCACTTCATTCAGATCAATTATCAATGGAAAAGAAGCAGACCTAAGAGTCCCTTCAAGCAGCTTCCAGATGTGCTGTGACCTCCCAGAAGCTCATGCCATCTGTCTTCAAGAGAGAGGGGGATGGAGTGGGGCGGGTGGGAGGGGGGAGAGAGGGGAGGAGGGAGATCTGGGCCCTGTCTACCCTTCATCCCAGAACACTCTCCCTCCCCACTTCCCTGGGCTCCTCAAAGACTCATCACAAATCTCATCATCTCCCACATCAGAGGCTAGTTCCAAGAGACCAGGCCTGCTCTCAGTTGCCTGTATTTGTACGTACATTGTCAGCACTAATAATACCGACAAAAATACCCAATTTGTTTGTACCCCAATAAGGGGGCATGTTGGTGACAGAAGGACAGTGGATAAAGTAGGAACAGCATTTGTCTCAAGTCTTTCCCAAAGGCAAAGAACAGATAATTTCGTGGGCCTTAAAAAGACCCCAGAAGCTGAAGGTGGCCCAGGCTGAGCAGTAATTCCCCCTGTGGGGCAGCCCATTCCACACAAATGATGAGTGTGTTCAGCAACCCATCCCAAACAGGTGAATCCAAGGGACGGTAGGCAGCTGGATGCTGGTAAATATTTAACAAACAGCTCTCTGAAAATACCTGACACATCTTAAAATTAAATGGATATGATTAAGATTCTCTCCATCACTCTAGTTTTAACAATAAACAAAACAACCAATGAAGTTCAGTTGTAAAGCACCTGTAGGTTTCTGGGGAGAAAATGTACAAAATGAAAATGTAACAATGAGAGGAGCCAGCCCCAGCACAACTTGACAGCGGGGGTCAAAAATTTTATTCCCTTCTGACCCAGAGGCCCTGTATCACAGAGCTGGGAATGACCTTCCAGCCGTCCTGATCCAGGATGTCACCTTTTTGAGCCCTTTTCTAATAAAACTTAGGGACTCTTTCTCGGAACAGTATTTTTAACTGCATAAAATGGAACACATAGGATTACAAACAAAGCCAATCATACTGAAATACAATTATTAGAATATTTTAAGAAGCTCTGATCTAGTCTATACTCTTCATCTTCCAGAAGATGGTCAATCCCAGAAAAGGGAAGGATGGTGTCCAAATATACCCTCCCAGCTGACCAGTGGCTGACCAGGCCTCCAGTCTGAGCTGCTTCCCTAGGTCCCAAAGTCTGCCTACAGTAGTCAAAGCTTCCTGGAAAGGAAATAGTCTTGTCTGAGTGAAGGAGTTATCATGGGAGTGAGCTAAGGTTTTCTGCTCTTATACTATCTATTTCTGGCTTAGAAACTCCCTGAGGGCAGGGGCTAGGGGAACTGAATCCCCTATTTACCCCAAGGCTGCCTCCAGGGATCTGCTCCCCCAGGACCTAGACTCCTGAATGGCACAGAAGGGAGCAAAGCTGATTGGGGTTAGTTCACAGGCGAGGCACCCACGTGTCTCGGATTTCCTAGGACAGCCTGAGTTTTAAGAAGATACATTTTTAATGAAGTTTTGCAAAAGCAATCTTCTTTGTCAAAGAATCTCCTTTGTCCAAATCTGGAGTTCAGAAAGTACAGCCATAGTTCTCAAGGGCAGTTCTCCAGACCCTGGAAGTTGGAGCCAGGTTTGGGCCTGCACTGGTGAGGCGGGGAAAGGGATGGTTCCTACGCTAAGGAAAGCCCATCCTGGATGCCTGAGCATGAATCCTAGCTGAGGAAACGCAGAAGAAAGTGTCACTGACCAAGAGGTTGAGGTTTAATGAAAATATCTCTCGCTAAAGCAGTGTTCACTGTCCCTGTGCAGCTATGCAATAATTACCAACGAACATTTATTAATCGCCTCCTCTGTGCCAGGTGCTCCAGCTTCTCGCTGATAAAAACGTTCACGGCGCCGGGCCCAGTGCACGTTCTTAGGGCTCCACTGGAGGCCACTGCCTGGCCTCAGACAGAAAGGCCCAAGTTCCTGCCGCCTACCGGTCATCTTGGCTTCTGTCTGCCCCTGGACTTGGATGACCCAGAGGAGAGAATGAGGCTGGCAGCTTGGTGCAGCTCTGGCCCCTCTGCTTTATTTAACAGTCAGGACATCACCCTCCAGACAGCCTTGGTTCTCTTGGAGAACAGGAAGATAAACAACAGCTACGTGCCAGGCAATGTGCTAAGAGCTAGAAATCAGAGGCAAAGGCAGTCCCTGCCCTCCAAGAGTTTCCAGTCTAGCAGCAAGAATTGAGAGAGGGAGGAAGGGAGAGAGAACAGGAAGGCTGTTACCTCCAAGGTCCTTCGAGGCTCTTGTCACAGCACAACCCTGAGAGTGCAGAGAGGAGGGCAGAAGAACACAGTGGGCACTGCCAGACTTGGCATCAGGAAACTCGGTGCCTTCTAGGACTGCACCAACTCCGAGACTCATCTCGAGCTCCCCCTCCTTCTCTGACTCTCCCTCCCCAGGGGGCTGGAACTTTGACGTGCTCCCTCGGATCCCAAGATGTCCCATCTTCCTGAGTCAAGGGTCCTTAGAAACCCAAGCTGGCCAGGCAGGTCGCAAGGGGAGACTTGTCCCAGCACAGGACTGAGGACCTTCTAGTGGTGTCCGGGGATGATGCAGAGCAGGTTCTTTATTGCCTTTGGGAGGCACGAAGATCCCCGGCCCCCACTTATGGGCACCCCACTCCCCCCATGCTGCCCATCCCAAATCAGCCAAGAGCTCTTTGCACCAAGGCCTCTTGGCAGGAGGATCTGACGGAGGCGAGGAGAATTGCAGGTCCCTGAGGGAGCAAAGATAAAAGAACCAGGAACTCAGAGAGAAACACTTGACCTTGAGATCAGCGCCATTTCACAGTTTACAAAGGGCTTCACTGCATTCCCTCAGTTGATTTCACAACTCTGGTGCATTAACAGTGAGGGGCAAAAAGCACTCAAACATTTATTAAGCACCTACCAAGACAAAACCAAAAACGGTCCTTGCCTTCAAAGAGCTAACACTCTAATGGGAGAGACAGCATGTAATAAGGAAAGGGGGCCCAGAGCCCCATTTCTCAAATGAATCAGTCTATCAGAGGCGTGAACGAGGCCCGACACAGCCACCGAGCCAATCCACCAACACCCCACTTTAACCAGGTGAGAACTCTCTAATGGCTCAATCAATGAACTAAGGACACTGGACTAGTGTGAAACTGTTCTTAAAAGCCTTCAGAGGAGATGGATCTGTATGGTAATGGGCCAGGATGCTCGCCAGCCTGTGGGAATTTTATAAAAGAGCAGACTTGTTCAGAACCCAGCAGGTCCCAGCGTCTGGCAGCCTGGAGGAGAGAGCTGCTCCATCCAAGCTCCTGGGAGGGAGGGGGGGAGGAGACAAGCCTCTGTCAAAGACCACAAAACTTCAGCGCATGGGAGGATTCTGACTCATGAGCATCCAAGCAGGGGGCTCCAGGGGATGCCAGCAGGGCTGCATCAGGAACCTAGGACAAATGAGACAAGGCGACTTGAAAACATCTTCAAGGAGCCAGACAGAAAGATACAGGACTCCTCAAGAGAACTGGAGGAGTATACCCAGGGGAGAGAAAAAAAAGCTTTTCTAGCCAAGAGTTGGGGTGTCCCTTGACCCCTCTGCCCCCTAAGCTTGAGCCCAGACACTATGCTTCCATTCTAAAAGTTAAATTAATTCTCAGCCAGTGATCACAGCCATGGAAGGGGAAAGCACATTGGTAGGGGCTCATGAATCATAACATCAGGAAGACACATGGCTACCCACTGGGGATCCAGACTAGCAGTGCAAATCAGGGTGGGGACAGTAGGTCTTCCTCAGACTGTACCACGTGTGAGGACTCACCTGGGATAAATATTGGGTCCTTCAGATTTGCAAGGATCTACCGGAGAGATCTCTAAGAGGACTTTGCTCAATGAACACTCCAGCATTTGAGTTTGAGAGTTTAGTTTGGACAGAGCACTTTGCCTGGGATCAGGAACACTACCTTCCTGAGTTCCAATCTGCCTCTGGACACTTCCCAACTGTGTGACTCTGTCACTTCGCCCTGTCTGTCTGTTCCTCATCTGTCAAGTGAGCTGGAGAAGGAAATGGCCACCCACTCCGACCTCTGCCCAGAAAACACCTAGTGGGGTCACGGAGAGTCGCACCCAATTGAACAACAATAAAAGAAAACGACAGTCTTTTTTCTCTTGTTTTACCTGGAAATTATACATATCATATGTAGAGTTTTTCAGGTGTGGCTCCTTACAAAGTCAGGCCATTTTCTTTATAACATTCACTTATCTGAATGCTCCACAACAAAATGTTGGCTTAGGAGAAAGGGAGGAACTTAGCTCCTCAGCACTCCCATTGCTTTCAGCAGACCTGGGATGCCAGCTTTGTCATCCAAGTTCAAGGAGCTCGTTCCAGATCTCTGGCCCACAGAGCCCTCGGTTTGCCCACTGCCCCCCACCCCACTCCCAAACAGGCAACTTCAGTGCTTAGCTCTTTCTGAAATCTCCACCTCTCCCTGGAGGTTCGTCATGGTTTATTTCTTTGGGTTAACCTGTTTGTCCTAGGGATGAGTTAAAAACTCCCCCTGCAGCCTTGTGATAGCAGAAATGCCCTTTGGTATAAGGACCTAGAGGAAATCTGTCTGAACATCAAAGGAAATAGCAATGGTCTCCAGGCTATTGGGTGTGTCCTTGTATATAAAGGAATACCTAGAAATTCCATTTAGATGCCAGACCAACGGCCTTCAATGCTGAAAAACTCAAGAGTTTGCACTCAAGACATTTTGTTTTCTGACCTAAGGACAAGATATTTGTTTCTCTCAAGGCCTAGACTTTTCTTTTGAAAAGGGAGACTGCTGCAAGAACCCAGGCAAGGTTACAAGGGCCTAACCTCAAGCAGTGGCTGGGCCAGGGGAGGGAAGAGGACAGAAGCAAGAGATGATGTGGATATGGAAGCAACAAGATTTGGCACCTGATCGGATATGGGGTTGGGGAGAAGAATGGGTCAAGGATGAACGACTCCAAGTTCGTGATCCTGTGGGACTGGCAAGATGGCATCCTCAGCAGAAATCAGGCTCTCAGGAGGGGAAAGAGAATAGAACCCTTGGATTGAGATGTTTCCAGGACAAAATGATAGGGGAACAGAGATCATCAAGTAAGAGCCTCAGGCTGGATATGTACATCTGGGAATCAACAGCACAAAGATAATAATTAAACCCATGGAAACTGATGAGGTCACTGAAAAAAAAAAAAAAACAGAAGAGAAACCATGGAGGTATCCATATTTAAGGAGTGTGATATGGATAATGTTCCATTGTGAACTCAAAGCCAATAGGCATACACACGCACACACAAAAGAAAGACATGCTACATATTAGAAGGCTTTTAAAGATGAAAGGTTTTAAAGGTTGGTTTATAAGTGCATGATTCCCAATTTTTATTTCCAGAAGCCCTTTCAATAAAAAAGTTGTATTGTGACCTCCCAAGGCAATTTAGTATTACTACTCATAATATTCTTTCAGTTTATTCATTACATGCTGACAATAACTAGAATAACTCCCCAAAGCTCCAACTTAAAATTTATTATGTAATTACAACTTAAAGAATATAAAATTTTACTCGATGAAAACTCTAAATAAGAATTCTTCTTATAAAATAATTACAAATATTTCATATGAGAAATTCTATAAAGTTTTAAAAAATAACAGTAAACCTTGTAGGCTTGCTATTATCTGCAAGACTGCATGTTAAATTGATTTTACAAATCTTTTGAAAATAAGATGTTAATGAAATAAATTATAACTTGAAAGATATTTAACCTAATTCAAAAACATACTTAAACTCATTTCAATGTTCAAATTTTTTATTTGAACAAAAGTTTCCAAAGTTAGCGCAACACTAGAAAAAGACTTAAACCTTATGTAGAGTTTATTTCTGTATTTTGATTTAAAACAAGGATAATATGAAAACTCTTACTCACAGAGATGTAATAGGAAATGGTGGGAGAATTTTATGAATTTTCTTCCCGGGTTTGGAAATTTTTTTTTTTTTTACTTTTTGCTACTTAATCAACAAAAATGAACAACTAATAAATATATATCAGTTATTTTTCTCCGGGCTAATTACAAGTATTGCACTGATAAAGGCAGTTAAAAGTATAATTGCAATTGCAATTGCAAGGCAGGTAGGTGGCATAGTGGATAGAGCATCAGCCCTGAAGTCAGGATAACCAAAGTTCAAATCTAATCTCAGACACTTAACAAGTACTTCCTAGCTATGTGATCCTGGGCAAGTCACTTAACCCTGCCTCAGCCAAAAAAAAAAAAAAAAAAGGACAATTGTATATATGGCTTCACTTTTAATTTATATATAAACTAATCTTTATAAAGAGAGACTTCATTCATTCATGAAACAGGTTCTCCTTCTCTTCTACCACTGGCTCATACTCTCATAGAAACTTTAGTAGGTGGCTGACCAAGCCAGTTTGGAAATCCTCCAAACTGCAGAACAGCAACGTAAGCAGACAGTAAGTTTACATCAGAAAACAGACTTAATACTACAACGAGAAGCCATTCACGGTTTATTTCTACAGAACGTTTGTGATGGTTCATGAGAGTTTTAAGATGGCTTGTAACACGCATGTGCAACAATCACAGTTTCCATACAGCCCAACATTTGTGGAGTAACAACAAACATTTGCAACATCTTGATCACATGATTACACAGCTAATGAGGTACAATTACATGGTAACAGAAGGAAATGAAGGAGCTATTCTGGTGCAGTATACAGAATGCAAATGAAGGCATATGCATCCATCTAACCATCTGCTAGAAATTGATTTGCACTCAAATGTTGAACCTATGTGGCAGTTTGGAAACAATTTGATGACAGGTTGAGAGACTGCAAGAACACATTGTGCTTGGTCAGAAATGGTCAGAGTTTTATGTAATTGCTACAGGAACACCAAAATCATTGTGCACATGATCATAACAATTTCAAAATGCTGCAGAAATAAATCTAAAATATTTCAAATATGAACATATTGTAATAGAAGAAAAAATATTTGTAATATAACTGGGCAACTGACTGCTTAAGGCAGTATTAATCACCTTTTAGCATGAGCTTCTTGGACCACTGTCTCAAACCACTATACTGAAACTATGGGATATTATATGCAAATTAGCAAAGCAAGAGATAGTTTACCTATCAGATCTTTGGAGAAGGGAGGAATTTATGACCAAAGAAAAATGAGAGAACATCATGAAATGCAAAATGGACAACTTTGATTACATTATAATTTTTTTTACACAAACAAAACCAACAAGAACAAGATTAAAAGGAAATACAAAGCTGGGAAAAATAATTTTACAACCAGTATTTCTGAAAAAGGCCTCATTTCTAAAATATATAAAGAACTGTATCAAATTGTAAGAATACAAGTCATTCCCCAATTGATAAATGGTCAAAGGCTATGAATAGACAATTTTCAGATGACAAAAATTAAAGCCATCTATAGTCATATGAAAAAATGCTCTAAATCACTATTGATTAGAGACAAATTAAAAAAACTCTGAGGTACCACTTCACACTTCTCAGATTGGCTAGGATGACAGGAAAAGATAATGATAAATGTTATAAAGGTTGTAGGAAAATTGGGACACTAATACATTGTTGGTGGAGTTGTGAACTGATTCAACAATTCCGGAGAGCAATTTGGAACTATGCCCAAAGGACTATCAAACTGTTCATACCCTTTGACCCAGCAGTGCCGTTACTGGATCTGTATCCCAAAGAAATCAGAAAGGAGGGAAAAGGGGCCACATGTGGTGGCAAGAAACTAGAAAATGAATAGATACTCATAAATTGGGGAATGGTTGAATAAGTTGTGGTATATGAAAATAATGAAATACTACTGTTCTATAAAAATGATGAACACACTGATTTTAGAAAGACCTGGAAAGATTTACATAAACTGATGCTGAGTGAAGCAAGCAGAACCAGGAATATATCATACAAGATAACAGCAAGAATGTGCAATGATCAACTATGAAAGACTGGTTCTCCTCAGTGGTTCAGTGATCCAAGGAAATCCCAATGAACTTTATAACAGAAAACACCATCTGCATCCAGAAAGAAAGAGAACTATGGAGATTGGATGTAAATCAACACATACTATGTTCACTTTTTTTTTCTTTTCTTTTTTTCTCTCGTGGGTTTTTCCTCTTCTTCTGATTTTTCTCTCCCAGCATGATTCATGACGAAATATGTATTTATAGGCATGGACCCACACTTAACACCATATACCAAGATAAGATCAAAATGGGTCCATGATTTAGGCATAAAGAACGAGATTATAAATAAATTAGAGGAATATAAGATCGTTTACCTCTCATATTTGTGAAAGAGGAAGGAATTTGTGACCAAAGAAGAACTAGAGATCATTATTGATTCCAAAATAGAAAATTTTGATTATATCAAATTAAAAAGCCTTTGTACAAACAGAACTAATGCAGACAAGATTAGAAGGGAAGCAACAAACTGGAAAAACATTTTCACAGTTAAAGGTTCTGATAAAGGCCTCATTTCCAAAATATATAAAGAATTGACTCTAATTTATAAGGAATCAAGCCATTCTCCAATTGATAAATAGTCAAAGGATATGAACAGACAATTTTCAGATGATGAAATTGAAACTATTTCCACTCATGAAAGTGTTCCAAATCACTATTATCAGAGAAATGAAAATTAAGACAACTCTGAGATACCTCCACACACCTGTCAGATTAGCTAAGATGACAGGAAAAAATGATGACTGTTGAAGGGGCTGTGGGAAAATTGGAATAATGATGCATTGTTGGTGGAGTTGTGAACAAATCCAACCATTCTGGAGAGCAATCTGGAATTATGCCCAAAAAGTTATCAAACTGTGCATACCCTTTGATGCAGCAGTGTTTCTACTGGGCCTATATCCCAAAGAAATTTTAAAGAAGGAAAAGAGACCTGATGTGCAAGAATGTTTGTGGCAGCTCTTTTTGTAGGGGCCAGAAAATGGAAAATGATCAATTGGAAAATGGTTGGGTAAACTGTGGTATATGAATGTTATAGAATATTATTGTTCTGTAAGAAATGATCAACAGGATGAATACAGAGAGGCTTGGAGAGACTTACATGAACTGATGCTGAGTGAAATGGGCAGAACCAGGAGATCATTATATACTTCAACAATGATACTGTATAAGGATGTATTCTGATGGAAGTGGATATCTTCAACAAAGAGAAGATCTAACTCACTTCCAAATGATCAATGATGGACAGAATCAGCTACACCCAGAGAAGGAACGCTGGGAAATGAGTGTATTTTTTGCTTTTTTGTTTTTCTTCCCAGGTTATTTTTACCTTCTGAATCCAATTCTTCCTGTGCAATAAGAGAACTGTTTGCTTCTGCACACATATATTGTATCTAGGATATACTCTTAAGTTATTTAAAATATATAAGACTGTCTGCCATCTAGAGGAGGGGGTGGAGGGAGGGAAAGGAAAAGTAGGAACAGAAGTGAGTGCAAGGGATAATGTTGTAAAAAATTACCCATGCATATGTACTGTTAACAAAAAGTTATAATAAAAAATGTATTTAAAAAGTTAAGAAACATGTATAACCAGAAAAATAAAACAACTAATAAAAAACTCTATGTATCGGTCCATAAACTTAATTATTTTATTTCTATCTCTCAAGAGTTTGCATTGCCACTGCACATATAGCCAAACATTCAGGACTAGACTATTGTTTGCTCTACTAGTCCTGTTGCAATTCACCAAGGGAAAAAAAAAGACTTCCTGATCTCAGACTAAGAACTTTATTATACAAGTCAAATGGAATGAAGAATAAGCAAACTCAGAAAAGGAGAAAACAAAAAGAATGGATGCTTTACTTTGTGCTTACAAGAAAGGAAAACATTAATAATATAAGAAAATTAAAATCAGTAATCTGAAGACGTTAAGCTTAATAAAGAAGACAGAGTTTAACCATTTTTGTGATTCTGTGTGAACCTATTTTAAAAAATAAATTTGATCCAAACCACTAGACTTTGGAAGCATGTTTTATTCAAAGCTGATATCTCAACAGGAAAAGAGGAATTCTCACAGGCTGTGTAGGTAGTATATGTTTTCAAGAGTGATGAGGGAGAGGAAAAGAAAGTGATAAAGTGTGAACCTGAAAGAGAAATCTTAACACCACATGTCCTATTTCTCCCACCCGGGTCAAATCCAAGTTTGCTTAAGAATCACGAGACCATTGATTATTAAAATTAAATTGTCCACAGAGCTCATTAAATCCAATTTCCCATTCTACAACTGCCCTTAGAGTTCAAGTAGTCCAAGATTCCCATTTTACAAAGAAGGATGTTGAGACCCCGGAAGAGAAAGTATCATAACTTGCCCACAATAAACATGGAATAAATAGCTGAATGAGTCTCACAAAAAATATGCACCCATGCAGGAATGAATGACTGGTTGAAAAGTAATGACACTGAAGATGCATTTGAATATTGGTCTCATCCCCTCCCTCTTTTCTGGCCCAATCAGATTACTTGCCATTTGAACCTTAAGATCTGCCCTGCGCCACCCCCTTGGGGTCCTGCCTCTCTCTCAGTTCTATAAGCTACACCCTGAGACCACCAGACCTTGTCTTTCTCCCTAAAACTGCATCAGCCCAGCTATGTTGGTTCTCCCATTCAAAGATAAGATGCTTGAGAGCAAGGTCTGGCTTGCTGTTCTATTTGTGTGTCTGGTACTTAACACCAGTGTAAGGATATAGTAAGCCTTTCTTAATAAAGGCCTCTTTATTCATTCATTCATTCATTCACTTATACAAAATAAGTCCTAGAATCCAGATTAGAAGCAAAAATCTCTTCATTTCACTACACTAAGCTGCTTCTTAAAGAGTGGACTTGAATCTTAGCCAGGATCTCTAATAAGTTAGAACACCCTGGGCCTCGGCACTCAGGAAAGTCACATCTTAATTTTTAAAATAACCAGTATTTCAAATGTCTATTCATTCCCTTAACTGGCGAAAGTCAATCAATTAAAAATACAATGATCTCGCCACCAGAAAAATCTCCCACACAAGGAAAGACCCATCAAGTCAGTGAGTTTTCAAGTTAAACCCCAACTACATGTAACCAAAAATTCCAAAGATCCTGCATGCTTTCTCAAAAGTCAAGTCTTAGCTCTCAGCTTCTGACAAAAGCTTTTTTCCAGGAAATCATCAGCAAATGCAACCAAGGTGATAATCCCCATAATGAAATATGGAAGAGCTTTCTTTTAGCCAGCTGGATCCCACATTACCAAGACCGAAATCTAACACCATACCTCTCAACAAGAGAGCCATCGGATTTCCCTTGGGATCAATTCCCTTTTAGTAGTGACACAAAAAACATCTTTGATAAAATCAAGATATTCTCAATTTGATGCAGTGAAGTCTGCCCCAACATTAGAGGGACAGGGAATTAAGAATTAAGTAACAATAATAATGATGACAGTCACTGGGTATTATTCAGTGTAATTAAGTAAGGGGTATTCAATATTTAAATGGATCTGAGAACTTAGCGATTTAGAACTTCTTTTACAGCTCACCCATGACTGTCCAACCTGAGCTACTATTGTCCTTTTTTCCCCTGCAAAGAGGAACTAATATTAAACATGAGAAAATGCTATTGAAAATCTTGAAGCCTTCTAAGAATTGTTGCAGGCCTGAAGTTGCTGGGACCTTTCCATAAACGGGACTTAATCCAGACTGATCTGTACTATCACCCCAAGTTGCCTAACAAAGCAGGCCCACCTGCTCCCTGCTTTTTGCAGATTTAAAAACAAGTGTGATATATTTTAACATATTTAACATGTATTGGACTACCTGCCATCTAGGGGAGGGAGTGGAGGGAAAGAAAGAACATTTTGAAATACAAGGTTTTGCAAAGGTCAATGCTGAAAAAATACCCATGCATATGTTTTGTAAATAAAAAGCTTTAATAAAAAATAAAAAAACGAGTGTGAATAATTAGGCCCTGGGCTTCCCAGACAGACAATGGCAGAGCTAGAAATAAGGAGAAAAACAAGGAAGAATTTTGTTAAGAATGAAAGGGATTTCCAAGTACGAACAAACCCAACCCTCTTATTTTACAGCTGAAACAGCCCAAACCTTGGAGGGTTGGTTCTTTGTCCAGCCTCTCAGTAAAGTCCTAAAATTTCATTAATGACACTCACCCAAGAGTGATTTGTCCTTGTCTGACTCTCTCCTGATCTCCCTAGCGCTTTTTTGTGACAAAGGAAAATACCTAAACAAAACCAGCACCCCCTGTTCCACATCTGTCGCCTCCCATCCTCGAGGAGGCAAGAACAGAAGCTTTTATCCATTCTTGGCCAAAAAGGGGGCATTGCTACTTGACGCCGCGTTTTCATTCAGAACCCCTGGAGTGAGCTCACCATGGCACAGACACAAATGGTCTGTTTCCATGGTTCTCACATCTGTATGCCATAGATGGAAGTTGGATCCATTTCTTCCCTAGAACTGCTCTAAAAGAGGCCAAATGAGACTAGTCTTCTTTGTTTTGGAGGGGGGGGGGGTGGTTTACGTACAATGTACTGATACCTTTTGATTTTACATCGCCTACATTTCCCAATTATCCCTCTCCACACACTCTGTCCCCTAAGAACAAGCAGGAGAGGAGGGGTCAACAAAATGAACTGACACACTGACAAATCTGGCATTATTCAGTGGAATCTGCACCTCCAGGCCCTCCTTCTGTAAAAGAGAGGAAGGTGCCTTTTCCATCTCTTCTTTAGTGTTCCACTTCTGAACTTTCTTCCAAACAGGACTCAAAGCCAAAAAGCCTCCATTTACATCCTGGCTCTGATTCTGACCAGCTGTGACAAATAATTGGGGAAATAATAGGCGAAATTCAAATCCTCCCTCTCTGTTTTAGTTTTCTTCATCCAAAAAATGAGATGGATAACTTACATGTCAAGTACTCCTTTAGGGTTTATAACTAAGAGGGTTGAGAAATATTTCTATGGCCCTATTTTACAGATAACTTCCCTGTGCCCAAGACTCCTCCCAGCTCATCAATGGCAAAGTGGGGCCTCCCCTGCCCCCTGAGGTCTTGAATGTTAAGGCCCCGCTGGGAGCTGCCTGTGGAGGTCCCAACCATTCCACAGTGGAGACCCTCTGGGCAAAGCAGGCCCTGACTGGTGGGGGGAAGTTTGTGTGTTACTCCCCCTCCCCGCCCTGCAAGGCTGGTTTTTCCCAAGAACTTGTGCTGCCCAAGAAGGCTCCCTAGAAAGCTGATTGTGAGGAGTCCAGTCCCTGGGTACGCTCCAGGAGCCCCTCTCCACCTTCTGGAGCTTACTTTCACTGGCATCATGTATTGGAAAACCTATTTCCTGGAGAGCACAAACAAATCTTATTGGGCAGTTAAAGTATTCAAGAGTAAGACCAAGGGGAAATTCTGGAGGGAGGCGGGGGTGGAGGAACATATCCGGGACACCACAATGCAGTAGGAAATGTGCCTGAGCCCCCCACCAGGGGAAGATTGTCTCCCAGGGTGCTTATCCCCATAGGGAGGGGGGATAGGCCTGTCTGGGAAGCTTATGCTCAGGAAATGCCCAAGAAGGGGCTGAAGGCTGGCTTGACACATTAAGCCACAGCAAGATTATTAGAGGAATCAGGGCTGGCAGGCTTCTTAGTGAGCAGCTTGGGCATGGAGATGATCTATGATGTCACACAGGTGCTTCTAGAAGCTTGCAGGTACCCCTGGAAACAAAGTCTCGGGCCCTTGGGCAGGGGAGCTGCGGCAATGGGCCGTCCACTGCTCACGGCAGCAAACTCTTGCCTGATTATGATTCAGAAAGCAACAAATCCACTGCTGAAGTACATCACAAGCACGGCATGGCCAAAGCATGATTCTGGACACTGTCCCGTGGAAGGTAAAGATCCCTAGGAAAAACAATCCCCACCCAGAGAATGTTCGAGCTCCCAACAAGGAAGATAAGTAAAAGAAAGTTCACGCTGCTAGCGAGAGTCCAGTCTGTGGAAAGAAATCCAAGGGGAAGTTAAAAAGCACAGGGGGCCCAATTCAGAGCGCCCCTCGCCCAGAAAGATGACGGAGGTACTTGGAAGGGAGTGGGCAGGCTTCCCCAGAAGCACCGGCGCTCACACCAACACAATCTCCTTCTCTAAGAAGATTTTCTAAGACAATAAACCTCGAACCCAGGGGAAAGGCCCTATTTCCTGTTTGGTGTTTCCAGGGCTCCTAATCACTAGATCCCCTCAGAGGGACATGGGGCAGAAATTGAAATCAGCAGAAACTTCAGCTGAAAAGCTGCATCTTCCCTGGGTCCCATAAAAGAAAAAACAGAGCAGCCCATTGGCAGCAGACATTTGGTACTATGACCACGGGTTCAGACACTGCACTAAGTCTGGGGACCTAAAGAGACGAGAAAAGAGGCCCTGCCTTCTAGAAGCTTACATTCTAATGAGGGCAAGGACAAACAAGACGGAGACAACGGAGGGATTCACAGTCCCAAGGGAAGGGCTGGCAGGACCTCCTACGGAGGGGCTCTGAGCAGGCCCACAGATGATTGCAGACAAAAGTGGGAGGGCAGCGCACTGCCAGCGTGCCCCAGGCACCGTGAGGGGAGATGCAGAATAAGGAGCCCAGAGAAGGAAAGTCAGGGGCAGGAGCCAGAAGACCAGTTACAGAGAGCTCTAAATGCCGAATGAATGGTCCCAGAAGCAAAAGAGGAACTGAACTGAGGCTGGGGGGTCAACGTGACTTTAGGAAAATCCATCCTGCAGAACAGTGAAGGCGTGGAAGCAGGGAAGTCAATTAGCAAACTACTGTGATCATCTGGGCAAGAGGGGATGGGGGCCTGAATGGGAGGGGAGGCGACCAGAGGTGGACCACAGATGAGACTGATGTGGGGAGGGAAGAGAGAGGGCTGAGCATGACAGCAGGGGGAGCTGCAGGGACTCTGAGGTCTGTGGTGCCCTCGATGGGCACGGGAAGGCCAGAAAAAAGGCTGGGGGAGGAAGACATCGAGTTCTATTTTGGACTTTAAGTCTGAGATGCCAAGAGCCAGGGAATCAGCACATCCACATCCAGAAAACCCCATTGTGAACACGGGGGCCTTCCACACGCTCAGCGGATTAGAACCAGAAACTTCGGCTCGAGCTCCGCCAGGACAGAGTAGCCAGCCCTGGCCCGGAGGACCTCGGGGGGCCGTCCACTGCTCACCTTCCATGAAGGTACCAGCCTGAGAGGCTACTCACAAATGCAATGTCTTGCAAATGAGAAAGGAGGTTCTGAGCCAGCCTTCCTCAGTGACTCAAGAGCAAAGAAGCAACTTGGTTGGCATCGGGACACAAACTAGAAACCTCTGGCGCTCTGAGTGGGACGAGCTCTCCCACGTCATTCACCAAAGGTGACATTGAGCCAAGACTGGCATTAAAGCCAAACGTATATTCAAGTGCTGCCGGATACACAGACTTCATCCAGAGGACGGTCACCGGCATGATGGAGGTATGGCAACATGAAGGAAAGCCTCCAGGCCAGTTTCGGAGAAGCTGGAATAAAGCTAGGACAATATCCTCCCTGGCTACATCATCCCGGATGTTTATGTAAACATTTTAATGTTTACTAATTAGGGGCTTCCAGGAAATAGGACAAGAAAGCTTAATAATGATAAAAGGACAATTTAAATTTCTAAGGATTTTTCTAGAAATATTTCCAGAATGACAAAAAAGAAAGAAAGAAATAGATTTACATTTTCAAAATGATTTTTTCTTCAAGCTATTAGGAAATATAAGAGCTAAGCTTAATGTTTTTATTTAATTCCTATAAAAAGATTAACCAGGACTTTAAATCAAAGAGTCACTAGTTTAGTATTTTTTTCATGCAATTGATAAGGGCCTACACTGTGCCAGACACTGCACCAGAAAGTGGCGATGCAAAAACAAAAAAGAAATCGCTCCTGCCCTCAGGATGCTCACCTTCTGTCAGAGGGGACGATGTGCCCACAGGAAGGCATGGGGGAAGCAAGGAAGAAGGTACTTCCAGGACAGGCACCAGCACTGTTTAGGCTGAGCGTGGAAGTAAACTGGGGATTCGGGGAGGTGAAGGGCCCATGGAAAGGCCCAGAGGTAGCAAAGGTGGGACATGGCAAGGATTCATGGAATAAGGAGAGTGAAGAAATCAGGGCTGAAGTGGTCATTTGACATCGCTACCCAGCGCTCTGGGCAGCATGGAGGTGTTTTACCTGACCTTCAAGGGCCCCGGGAGTTTCCTGAGCAGGAGGGCTCCAAGGTACCCCCGGCACCTTCCCACTGCCCCCACCAAACCTCCGTTTTTTCCCCTCTATAATTTTAAGACTCTGGGATGACCATCTGCACTTGGTCCTGGGGTTTCAAAATAGAGAGATGGGACCTTCTCCTCACTCAGGAGCCTGCAGACTCTGTTGTAACCATCCACACAGTGGGTCCATTCCCTCTGGAAGGACAGCATTCCAAGGAGTAGGGGGCCCAACAGACTCTCTGTTTTTTTATCTATAAAAAGAGGAGTGGACTGCAGAATGGACCACAGGTCATACTCGTGGTGGAAGGATTTACAACCGGATGGGTCTGAGCAATTCTCCAGACCTGTCCCTTCCTGGCCAAGTAAGAAAACTGAGGCTCAAAGACAGAAGTGGCTCCTGGGATTTGGCCTTGGATTCACTTCAAGATCCCTTGCTCCATATCCAGACTCTAAACCCCTTCCTGCACCAAATGTTACCCCCGAGGCATGAGGCTGTGTAGCCCCGCCTGGAGGACTCCTAGCACCCAAGACCCGACCGAGCAGGTTGGAGGCCCAGCCAGGGCCCCCGCAGCTGTCACTGCTGCTGAGCTGGTTGGTCCCTTTGCCTTTTCACTCATCTGGAAACAAGCCCCAGAGCTTTCAGGAACCAAACTCAGGAAGCTTAGAACATGCTCAACTCTATCCTCCCTCCAGGTCCCAGAGAGTGAGGAGCTGGCACAGAGGTGACCGAAGGCCGTCAGTGACCCTCCGAGAAGAGCAGCGGCCTGGGGGAAGGACAGCGGGGTTTTAGAGGCCTGCAGGACAGCAGCACACAAAGGGCAAGAGAGCTGGAAAGGGATCCTGGCAGTGGAAGCATGGTGCAAGTTCCCAGGGAGGAAACTGGGGCTAAGGGGTGAAGGGGTGGGATCCGGGCTTTGATTCCCAACATGCCCCTCACTCTGCCTGGGCATGGACACTGTGGACACGGGCCCTCCGGAAACTCGGGTATCTCTGGGCCCCAGGAGGAATCCCAGTGTGACAAAAGCACAGAAAGCAATTTCTGCTTTAACTTTCAGTCCAAATTGGTGACCCAGACAAGTACCACGCCTTTTCAGAATCTGGATTAGAAGGAAGAAGTTGTCCTTACCTTTAATCGGTGTGCACTTAGTAAGCTCCAACTGGATGCCATGCTAAGCACAACTGATAACAAAAATGGAAAGTGTCTGCTCTTGAGGGGATGAAACTCTACAGGAAGAGACCACGTCCATATTAAGAAGATCCAGACTGACATGGAAAGGCTTTTTATGATTGAGCCTGCAAAACCACCATCAGATTGCTCACCATCTCAGAGACAGAGGAGGGAAGGGAAGGGGATAGAATTTGGATCTCAATTCTTAAAAGTTTAAATTTCTTTTTACAAGTAATTGGGGGTAAAATATTATTAAAGGAAAACAAAAAAGAACATCCAGATTGTAGACAAGGTAGGTAGGAGAGGACAGTGAGTGGTGGGGCGGGGGAAGAAGGGAGCTTCCTGCAGAAGGCTGAGCTGGGTCTGGAAGAAAGCCAGGGATGAGGGATGTGGAGGAGAAGAGGAAGAGCATTAAAGCTGGGGGACAGCTTGTGCGAAGACACTGGAGACAGAGCCGTGGGTGCAGAACAGCCAGGGGACCGCAGCGCGTGGGAAGGGGAGGATACGAGAACAGACAGGTGAGAAGGAGCGGCCCGGGCGGCGCTCCGCCAGCCACACAAGAGCTTCTCCTGGGGCCTAGACTAATAGTGGGGTCAAGTGTTCCGAGCCCCCTGCTCTGCGCCCGGCTCTCTGCCAACTGCCAGAAGAAGGAGGCTGCTTTCCCCACCACCTCCGGGCTCCAGGAGGGAGAGGGGAGCTCCTGTTCCATAAACTCCTTCTCTTGTTCACAACACGCCTCAAACTTTGCACAGAAAGATGCCCACGCTCGGCCAAACTTCCCTTAGTAACAGAGCAAGAGCAAGTTGCCCGGCTGTGTCCATAAGAGACTTGTGGGCATTTGGCACCCTGAGACAGATCCAGCAAGCAGGGATGGCAGCTTGGGCGCACTGACTAACCAGATGGAAACCCCAACAAACCCATCTCAACCACTATTTTAGGAAAGGGAAAAGGAGGGGAAGAGGAAGAGAAAGAGGAATGTCCAGAACTGGCCCTTGGGAAACGTGCCCTTGGTAAAGAAGGGGCAAGCAGGAAGATGTGGCAGAAATTAGGAGAGGCAAAAGTCATTGTACGTTCAGCTGTTCAAATAATGCTCTGGGAGCCCCTAATCTGCCCACGGGTCAAAGGAGAAGGGAGTTCTTGGAGCAGAAAACATTTGGAGTATCAGCCCCTGCACAGTGGGTCCCCAGCGCGGGCCAAGCTGAGCCTCTAGCTGGCCGCAGGCGGCTGGGATGGCCGAGGTAATGCCCCTCTGCCCCCCTCCCCCTCTGCAGAGTGAGGGCCCCGAGAGGGGCCAGCGAGCCTTCCGCACCCCAGGGTCTCTGCAAACGCAGTCCTGTCCACAAGAAGCCCATGCGCCAATGAACAGGGGTGCCGCGGCCACCAAATACGCCAAGCAGACAGAAGGGAATCTCAGGAGGGGGCACCGAGCCACTGAGGAGGGCAATAAGAAATGGCCACGCGCTTAGGAGCCGGCCACTGCCCCCGAGGAGGGAGGAAGAAGGCTGGAAATGCCTAAAAGATCTGGCAGCGTCAGGAAGCCACAGCGGGTTACTGAGGAGAGGTTCCCCGAGTGGAACAGGGACCCCACATGAGCCAGCATGAAGTGAGGGGGTTCTGGGTGCCAGAGCAGAGAATGGGGTGCACTGGGGAGGCAGATTAGAGAGGGGGGATCTGGGTACATGCTACCCGGAAGGTCGTGGAATCCTGGACCCCAAGAAGGAGGAGGAGGAAGGAAAGACGCACTAGGCTCCTGCTCATTTGCGCCTCACCAGAATTATTGCTGCTATTCCAAATTACAGCTGAGGAAACTGAGGCAGACAGCAGTTAAGAGACTCGTGCAGGGCTGCTCTTGGAGGTGTCTGGCCCCTCACGACCCCGCTCGGGGTTTTCTTGGCAGAGACACTGGAGGAGTCTGCTGTTTCCTTCTGTGGCTCATTTGACAGGTGAGGAAACTGAGGCAAACAGATGGAGTGATTTGCCCAGGATCACTCACCTAGGAAGACTTTGACTGAAATCTGAACTCAGGTCTTCCTTGCTGTGAGCACTGCTCCACTTGTCCCCGCTGCTGGGTGGGGTTGAGAGAAAAGAGGAATTCTCTTTTGGACCACAAGGAGAAGGCAACTCTGGAGGGGGTCGGTGAAAGGAGGCCCTGCAGGCCCCTCCCCCATCACTCCCATTAGTCCATCAGTGAACAAGCCTTTATTAACACCCTCTAGCTGACCTACAGTAGGCACCAAATGCTTACTGTGGACTTCAGAGAAGGGAAGCCCTTCTAAACTTTTAAGCTTGATGCACAGGGGTCCACGACCCCCCATGTCAGGAATTGTTTCATTTTTCCCTGTTTTGCCCTCCTTTGGCACCCTTGGCCCTGAGCCCCTGGAGGCAGGAACAGTATTTCTGCCGTTCTTTGCATCCCCATCCCCTAACACAGGGCCTGGCACACAGTAGGTGCCTAGTCAATGCTGATGGTGGTTCTCACAGAGGCCCCCTTCATGGAATGATTAAACATAAAACAAAACTCGGTGGTTACAAAAACAGTTCTGCAGAAACGGTCAGTTCGAAGGAATTAGACCAAAATAATGCGACAAGCTCAGCAAGCATCAGCTGAGGACCTACTATGTGCCCAGGAAGCAGTCAAGCCCTGGGATACAAAAAAGAGCAGAGGGCAGCCTTGCCCAACAGGGCTTCCAGTCTAGGACAGTGAAAACCCCCCATCTGTTCTCCCTCCTGCCCCCCACCCCTCCAAGAAGCTGCAGCCCCTCCCCCACCCACTGCCCTAACCTGGACCCTGGGGAATGCTGGGCGCCCTCATACCACCCCAGGTGACCCCATCCCACCTCCCCAAAAGTGACCCCACTTGATTTTAGCCCCCCACCCCACTGCTCCCTCACGGACCTCACAAGAGTAGCCTTCTCTCCCCCCCTCTACCTCACGTGACAACGACCCCTGCGGCCCTAGGCCACGTGACCTCACCTGACCTCGCTCCCCCATTACCTCTCCCCGCGTGAACTCAGGTGTCCCCGGCCCCCACTGCCCTCGGATGATCTCGTGTGACCCCAGCCCCCCATTAGTTCACCTGCATGAACTCACGTGACCCCAACGCCCCGCCGGCCCTCCCCACTGGTGACCGCGGTAGGGTACGCACACGCACACCCCACGGCCACGCGCGCGCACGCTTACAGACCTGCCTCGGACGCGGTCTGGCTCCGCTCCGCCATGATGGCTGTCCCTCGGCCTCGTCCCGCGGCACCTCGTCACGCGCGGATCCCTCTCCGTGACACGCCTCACGCGCCCCCCGGCCGTGCCCCACGCGCCCCGCGCAGTTCCGTTCCGCGTCTGCCCCCGCCGCGCGGCCCGTGGAAGAAGCCGCGCCGCCGTTGCCTAGACGACAGGAGGGCGCTCGGACGAAACCCCGCCCCTCGCCCCGCCCCCTGGCGGAACGTGCCCGGAAGCTCCGCCCCTCAAATATTGCGCTCGCGCCCTGTTTACGCCCCTTGTGGCTCCGCCCTTCTCTGCCTTCCCTTCTCAGGTCTCGAGGAGGAGCCCCGCCCCTCGACGTGACCTGCCCCCTTCAGTAGCACGGCCCCGCCTCCAGCCCAACCTCTCCCACGCGCCCCTCTCTGGGGAACTGCCCCATGGAAAAATTCCATGACTCCGCCCCTTAGTGCCGCTCCAGACACGCCTCCTGGTTCTTCTTCCAGACCCTGGGCTTATCCTTGTGGCCGCTGAGGCTGTGAGGCTGCTGCTCCAGCACGTAGTGCCGCCCCTGGGAAGACGGCAAGGTCTTTGGGGGAGGAGGGAGAGTGAGAGCTGACCCGGGTCCCAGCACCTGGGTTCAAATTCCGACGCGGCCTTTTCCGGTCCCTGTGAATCTGAATAAGGCCCATCCCCTTTCTGGGCCTCAGTTTCCCCATCTGAAAAAATGGGACGGAGGGGGGGGGAAGGGTTGCATAGGCAGAAAGCTCCTCAGCTTGAAAGGTCTTCACTGCCACCATCCTCGTGGTGACCTAGCGTGCCCATCTGTAAAATGGGCTGACCCAGACCTCTCAGGTTCAGGCCGCGGTGGGAGGTTGCTTTGGGATGCGCCTCACCAGTCTTGCCCAGGAGAAGGCGCAGGGGGCACATTTGGGGCGTGTTTGGTTTTTTTTTTTATTCTTGCGGTGGCCCATTGCTCTCAGTTGGGGAGATGGGACCTGCATGAGGTCAGAGAAAAGCTGAGGACCACTGCACCCAGGGCCCGAAAGGGGGCTTCATGCCCGAAGGAAGGGGGTTCCTGGACCCCCCACATCTGGTGAAGCGAGCCCCCCCCCTCCGCCTCTCTGCCGTGACAAAGACAATTCTATGGAAAGCCAATTAGCGCTGTGTTTAAAGGCATGGAGCCCGGCTTCAGAAGCCCTGCCCCCCAGCGTGTCCTGCCCACGGCCGGTCCCTGCTCCCGCCCTCTGCGTCAGGGCCCCTCACCCCCAGATGGCACATCCCGACGGCCTTGGTCGTCGTTCAGCCGCGGTCGCCTGTTAGCTGCACCAGGCGCTTAATCTCTGCCTGCCTCAGTTTCCTCACCGGCACAGGAAAAAGAGAGCGTGGTGGGAGGTGGAGCGCCAGCATCGCAGGGCTCCGTACATGCTCCCTGCTATTGATTAGTGCCCCGCCCGCAGGCTCCACCCCGTCCTCCCCAAGATTTCCCACAGTTCAAAGCCTCCCTCGCTCCATCACGCCTGGACTCCCCGCAGCTTTCTCAGGTGGTGGGACATCCCAGGTATAACCCGACGCTTAACCAGGCCTAGAGCTTCTCTCCTGAATCAAAGCCGTTGGAGGGGGTAGGGGGAGAATCCAGCTCAGACTGGCTTCCCTCAGTAGTCCGCTTTTTACAGGAAGCCTCCCCAGTGCCCCTCACTGCCATCTCCATTTTATGCTGTCTATGTTTTGTTTCTACATCTTTTGCTCAAATAGCGCCTCTCTCCTTGTCAGCCTGTGAGCTCGCCGAGAGCAGGGCTTGGTTTTTACCTTTCTTTGAAACACCAAAGCTTTGGCGCATAATAGGTGCTTAATAAATACTTGGTGACTAATTGATGCACAGAGTGTGAGTTTTGTACAAAACCGGTTTAATCTGGAGGAGGGAGTGAATTTGAGGGTCTGGTATTAGAGAAGAAAAAGCCAGAATCATTCCAACTAAGCTCTTAAGAATGATTCTTGGGACAGCTAGGTGGCGCAGTGGACAGAGCACCAGCCCTGAAGTCAGGAGGACCTGAGTTCAAATCTGCCTCAGATATTTAACACTTCCTAGCTGTGTGACCTTGGGCAAGTCACTTAACCCCAATTGCATCACCCCCCCCAAAAAAAAATGATTGTGAATATGGTAAGGATGGTCAATTGTGAAAGACATAGTTGCTCATATCAGAAATGATCTATGACACTGAGTATGAAAAAATACTCAGTGTGCAGAATGAAGCAGAATTTTAAAAACTTTTTTTTGTTTTTTTATGTGTGTGTTTTTCTTTTGCAACACGGCTAATATGGAAGTAGTTTCTGCATAATATTATAATAGATATATTAATAATATCAATAAATTGATATAAATAAATAATATCAATAAATCAATAAATAATAACACATATAATAGATATCATGTCACTTGCCTCAATGGGTAAGGGAAGGGTGGGAGGAATAGAGACAATTTGGAAATCAAAAATTTTAAAAATAAACGTTGAAAAACTATTACGTGTAATTGTAAAATAAATAAACATTTATTTTAATAAAGAAAATATGATAAAATTGGTAAAAATATTAAAAATGAATTAAAAAGATTTTAAAAATTAAAAATTACCAAAAAATAATTAAAAAATTTTTAAGAAAGGATGATTACTTATGAAAAGAAACTTTTGTCTCCTCCTCCCTTGACTACAAGTGACTTCAGAACTTTTGCAGGCTGGAAGATTAAAACTTTTCTGTGACATCCCAGAAGTATCCCCATAACTGGAGTAATTACAACTAGTGTCTGTATCATAAGACACATTGAGGAAAGGCAACTTTAGGACTTTCCAAAACAAAACTATACCAAAAAACTACGTCTAAAGAGAACATCCTTACGACTCCATTAAGAGGACTTTCTTTCACATGTGCTCAAAACTTAAGCCAATTTTCCCATAGACTCTCTATATACTTAGTAGATAGTGTGTCAAAAACTATTGGGGGAAAACTTTCTATATTACTATAGTAAATAAGCTAATTTAGTCTGTCTGGCTGTCTGATACCAATTAATAATCACAGAGGAAAGCACACGACAATACAGAAGGGATGGGGCAAGCTGTAAAGGCTTCCTGTGGAAGGTGGGATTTGGGAGAGGGGAGAAGGGAGAGTATTCCAGGCATGGATTACCAGCCAAAGAAAAGGCCCAGAGTTAGAAGGCAGAGGGGGGTTCGGAAGGATAACGTGACTAGATCATAAAGTGAGTGGAGTGGGATGTGAGATCGGGACGACAGAAGTGGCCTCACATTTTCCATATGGTACCAGGGAACCACCGGAGTAAGTAAGTAAGAAGGGGCCAAGGGTGTGTGCGATGTGATCCGATGGATGCTCCAGGCCCAGCATTCTGGCAGGGGAGTGATGCTACATGAGAGTGGGAAGATGTTCAGTTAGAAGGATCAGACTAAGGGTGATGAAGATCCACACTGCGGGGAGGGCAGTTTGAGTGGGGAGAAGGAGACACATCCCAGAGGTCACAGGACAAAAGGATAAGACTGACCCTGTGTGTGAGAAGTCAAGGATTACATCTGGGTAGCAAGCCTGCAGGAATGGGGGCACTAATAGGAAAATTGGGGAGTCAGAGAAAGTTTAGTGGGAGAAAAGAACGTTCTATTTTGAGATACCTACAACTCATCCAGCCAAAAGGAAGCTGATGATAAGAGACTGGAGCTCAGGAGAGAAAATAGAGTTTGAAAATTCAGGCTGGCAATCATCTACATAGAGATGATACTGCAGTTGAATCCCTCGGAGCTGGTGACATCATCAAATGACATCATATTAAGGAGGAAGAGAGGAAGCCCAGGACAGAGCCTTGAAAGCCCCCATGACAGGGAGTATGATCTGGACCGATTGATTACAGAAATCATCTAGTCTACCCCCTTTGCTTGCATAATGAAAGAATTGACAGAGAAAATGACTCACCCATCTTCACACAAATAATTCAGGGAAGAGACTGGGTTCAAAGCATGGTTTGACCCGAGATCCCATACTTTTTCTATTAAACCATTTTGACATAGATTATTGAGTCCAACTCACTCAAATTCTTAGTCTTTTTATTGACTTCAGTGCTAAACCTGCAAAAGACTTTTTTTTTAATTATAGTTTTTTTTTCCAAAATATATACATGGATAATTTTCAACATTCATCCTTACAAAACCCTGTGTTCTAATTTTTTTTCTTCCCTTCCCCCTTTCCCAGTCAGCAAGTGATCCAATATATGTTAAACATGTACAAATCCTCTCCCTATATATTTCCACAATTCTCTTGCTGCATAAGAAAAATCCAAACCAAAAGAAAAAAAGAGAAAGAAAACAAAATGCAAGCAAACAACAAAAAGAGTGAAAACGCTGTTGTGAACCCCACTCAGTTCCCACAGTCTTCTTTCTGGATGTAGATGGCTCTCTCCATCACCAGTCCGTTGGAACTGGTCTGAATCATTTCATTGTTGGAAAGAACCATATTCATCAGAATTGATCATTGTATAGTCTTGTTGTTGCCATGTATAATGATCTCCTGGTTCTTCTCATTTCACTCAGCATCAGTTCATGTCTCTTCAGGCCTTTCTGAAATCCTCCTGCTGATCATTTCTTATAGAACAATAATATTCCATAACATTCATATACCACAATTTATTCAGCCATTCTCCAACTGATGGGCATCCACTCAGTTTCCAGTTTCTGGCCACTACACAAAGGGTTGCCACAAACATTTTTGCACATGTAGGTTCCTTTCCCTCCTTTAAGATCTCTTTGGGACATAAATCCAACAGAAACACTGCTGGGTCAAAGAGTATGCAGTTTGATAACTTTTTGGACCTACTTCCCAATTGCTCTCCAGAATGGTTGGATCCATTCACAGTTCCTCCAACAATGTATCAGTGTCCCAGTTTTCCCACATTGCCTCCAACATTCCTCATTATCTTTTCTTGTCATCTTAACCAAGCTGAGAGGTATGAAGTGATATTTCAGAGCTCTCTTAATTTGCATTTCTCTGTTCAATAAGGATTTAGAGCACCTTTTCATATATACTAGAAATGGCTTCAATTTCTTCATCTGAAAATTGCCTGTTCATATCCTTTGACCATTTATCAATTGGAGAATGACTTGAATTCTTATAAATTTGAGTCAATTCTCTATATATTTTAGAAATGAGGCCTTTATCAGAATCCTTAAATGTGAAAATGATTTCCCAATTTATTGCTTCCCTTCTAATTTTATCTGCATTGGTTTTGTTTGTACAAAAACTTTTTAACTTAATATAATCAAAATTATCCATTTTGCATTCAATAATGTACTCCAGTTCTTTGGCCACAAAGTCCTTCCTTCTCCACAGATCTTAGAGGAAACTATCCTATGTTCTAATTTATTTATAATATCATTCTTTAGGTCTAGATCATGAACCCATGACCTTATCTTGGTATATGGCGTTAGGTGCAGATCAATACCTAGTTTCTGCCATACTAGTTTATAATTTTCCCAGCAGCTTTTGTCAAATAGTGAATTCTTATCCCAAAAGCTGGAATCTTTGGTTTGTCAAACACTAGATTGCTATAGTCATTGACTATTTTCTTCTGTGACCTAACCTATTCCTCTGATCAAATACTCTCTTTCTTAGCCAGTCCTCAAAGGTTTTGATGACTGCTACTTTATAATATAGTTTTAGGTCTGGTACAGCTAGGCTACCTTTATTTGCATTTTTTTCATTAATTCCCTTGAATTTCTTGATCTTTCAAATAAATTGTTATTTTTTTCGAGCTCTGTGAAGTAATTTCTTAGGAGATTGATTGGTATGGTACTGAATAAGTAGATTAATTTAGGTAATATTATCATTTTTTTCTATTGGCTCAACCTATCCAAGAGTACTTGATATTTTCCCACCTATTTCGATCAGACTTTATTTGTGTGGAAGGATGTTATTTTTAAGAGGCAGAACTGGCTTTCTAAGTGCAGAATAGTTGGGGGACTGTAGAATTTGTGGGAAATTTCTAAAATTTCCCAAGCTTGTCCTACCTCTCAATTCCCGATATTTTTCTCTAGAAAACAGAAGGTTTTGGGTGGTGAGGCAGCTCCAGGGAACAGAGGAAGAAGCTAGGAGGGAGGCAAATGACAATGGCCTACCCATGAGCACTTGATATTTTTCCAAGCGATTAGATCTGCAAATCTTATGTATGTGCAAAGTATTTTGTTCATACAGTTCTTGACTTCTGCAAAGGACTCTTAATAAACTGCCAAACCAATATCCTTAAGCATAGATCTTACTGCACCACGCTACTGCTCAGGAATCTTCAGTGGCTCCCAATTGCCCTTAGAGAGCTTACAAAAAATAAGGATAAAATAGCACCTATTTCTCTGCATTGTTGTAAGGATCAAGTGAGTTCATGCAGGTAATACAACATCAAACATTAAAACATTATCCAATGATCAGAGGCAGCCTCCAACCTGGACAAAAATTAGTGCAATGATATTAAAGCATAAAACATCACTGGTACAAACATGGTGGCGTGGTAAAGAGATAGGAGGAAGGAACCCTTTCTACCTGAGACATAATGGGAAGGACAGTATTTGATATTTTCCTCTTCTTTTTAGCAAGTTTTTTTTTTTTTTGTTTTTTTAAGCAAATTTTAGGAAGTTGACTTAAGAACAAAGTACTTTTCTGGCCTACTGCTACAGGGGTAGCAGAGATTTAGGCAGAAAGATCAAGGAATAGTCAATCAATCAACTATCATACATTTGTTGAGCATTAATTATAGCTGTGCTAAAATAAAGCAAAAAAAAAAAAAGCCCATTCTCCAGGGGCTTAACATTCAAAGGATAATGATAACTACTAGTGCAATTTAACTAGAAGGTCGGAATATTTGGAAAGGAATGAGAAATAAGGAAAGGGAAGCCAGATAATGAAAGATCTTGGATTTACTCTTAGACGCTTGAATTTCCTCCTAGGGAAGAGGAATCGGAGGCCACTGCAGTGGTCCTAGTGAGAAGTGACGATTTCGGTGGCCATGTGATCAGACACCAGCCATTACCCCTTCCTGGGTAATTTTCACTTCTATTTAACTCAAGTCGCTTCCTACATGAAGCCTCCTTCAGTGCTTGCTCCTTCTCAGCTCAAAAGTCCTTATTTACACTCTTCCCTCCCAGTAGTGTCTGCTCCAAAGAATCAGAGAACCCCAGATCAAGAACTGAAGGGAACCTCAACGTTGTCCATCCTCAGCATTTTACAGACAAGGAAACCGAGGCTATCTCGTGGAAATCAGGCAGCTTGTCTAAGGGTTACACAGCGTAAGCATCAGAGGTTGGGTTGGAACCCAAGTCCCCCAGTTCCCAAACCGGTTTTGCCTTTTACATAGTAATCACTTAATCCATTTTGAAATGAATTGTTGAAGTGAAGGGACAGATGTAAGAAGTGCTACAGAGGAAGGTTTCTTTACCATCTTTGTGCCATGGATCCCTTTGACGGGCGGTCTCATGAAACCTCTTCAGAATGTTTTTAAATGGATAAGATACAACACGTAGAATTACAAAGGAAATCAATCATACTGAAGTATCCATAACATACTCTTTTAAGCAAAAGATTAAGAAAGAAATGGAGGAAATAAGCATGTATCAAGCCCTACGATGTACTAGGTATTATGCCATATGACTACTTTTCATTAACTATTTCATACTCTATAATTTATCAAAAAATATTTCTATCTGGAAAGACTTATACGAACGGATGCAAAATAAAGTGAATAGAACCAGGAAAACATTGTACATAGTAACAGCAATTTTAGAAGATGATCAGCTCTGAAGGACTTAGTTATTCTCAGCAATACAATGATCCAAGACCACTCTGAAGGACATATGATGAAAAATTGTATCCATTCTTAGAGAAAGAACTGATAAAGTCTGAACATACATCAAATCATATTTTTTCCTACTTTACTTTTATTTGGATTTCAGTTTGATCTTTGCTTTCTTTTACAACATGACTAAAATAGAAATCTATTTTGCATGACTACACATGGTTAGGCTATATCAGATTTCCTTCTCAATGAGGGGATGGGACAGGAAGGTGAGAATTTGGAACTCAATTTTTAAAATAAATATTGAAAATTTTTTTAACGTGTCATTGAGGTAAAACAAAATACTAAATTTTTAAAAATAAAAAAATTTAAATGATCAAGATCCCAGTTTAAGAACTTTTATTATAGTAATGAAATTGATAGGACCTTATCATTGGAAAGGGGGCAAACTCTAGTATCTCTAAATAGAAAGTTTACTTTAGGAAAATCTAAAACTGTAGCATTACACTATATGTCTGAGGATCCTTGATGAATGAAGCACTCACCAGAATATAAACGATTCTCTCTCTTTGGATTTTGAGAATATTTCCATTTCAGGAAAGTCTAAAGAGCAGGGCAGGTAGGAGTCATTGGAGAAGAAAGAATTGCCTTGACTATGATCTTCTGTGAATCCTTTTCTTTTTTTTTTCCCATGGAGTAGGTAAAATCTGTCTTGTACTGATGATAGATCAGATATTTGTATACATACATATGTATGTATGTATATATATGTATATATACATATACATACACACACATACATCTTTATTATATGCATATATATCTTATTATATAGATACATTTTAATTATATATATTAAAGCTTCTTAAACTGTGGATTATAAAATTATGATTTATTATCATAATGTTTCATTTATATACCTATTTTATAAAGCTATATATATCCAGAGCCACATCAAAATTTCTTGAGTGAAAAGAGATCACAATTGGAAAAAGGTTGAAAAATCCTGATTTATACCTATATATTATTATTATGTATGCATATATCTTTATTGAATATGTATACATACAGGTAGATAAAATATATCTTTATTATATAAGCATATAGCTATATTATATATCTTTGCTAAATATATAGATAGAAAAAATAAAAATAGGTAGATCGATATATAGATAAACATATCATGAATGACTGCATGAGATCAGGAAGTCTGAGGGCCCTTGTCATGAGACCGAGACATGAATTATATTATGATGTTCCCAAGAAGAAAAACCCTGAAGAGATCTCCCTACATGCACATAAGCCCGGGATTGTCAGATTTCTCAAAATGTATATTATTAGGACGATGACATACAGATGATGGATCACCTCTCAAATCAATCCATTACTGTCTGAACACCAGTTAGATAGAAAATGGATTAAACCCAAGACTGAATAATAGAGGGAGTTTATTATTTTGAATTTATTCAGTTTGTATTTTATAGAACAAAAGTTCCTTGGAGGCAGAAACTATTTAACTAATGTCTTTGTACCTTAATCCCTGATACAGTACCTAGAACCCAGTAGGCACTTAATGCATGTTTATTGAGTTGAATGAGACTGCATCACATGGTGCTTTGGATGATTCCCATTCAATCTTTTTTTTTTAATTTTTTAAAAAAGTTTCTTCCGTATACAAGGCTCTCAGTTATATGCTGGGGCTCTGAAGACAAAAAGGATGTCTCTAGCCTCTAGGAGCCTACATTTCCCTGAGGGGAATCGATATGGACACAAAAAACAGACCACAAGATATTCTGTTGGGAAGTGTTTATCCTTCGTTCTCAAAGAGGAACAAGACATCAGGGAGCTGATGCTATGATATGCAAGTGAAGTGGATTTAAGTGAGGGATGGCTGGGCAAGGAAGGCCCCTTGCCTAACTTTTTCTTCCAGAGCCATCTGGGTCCAGGGGCAAGATTTATGTCAGGTCAACTGGAGATGGCCCCGGAATCAGTGGGAGATACTGACCTTTCTAAACTGTGGTCTTTAACAATGCAGACTCTGGATCAACTGTGATGGATGCGACTCCTCTCAACAATGAGGTGATTCAGGCCAATTCCAACAGACTTGTGATGGAGAGAGCCATCTGCATCCAGAGAGAGGCTGTGGGGACTGAGTGAGGATCACAACACAGTATTTTCACCTTTTTTGTTGTGGTTTGCCTGCCCTTTTTTTCTCTCTCACTTTTTCCTTTTTAATCTGATTTTTCTTGTACAGTCTAAGAAATGTAGAAATATGTTTAGAAGAATTGAACATGTATAACCTATATTGGATTAATTGCTATTGAAGGAAGGGGAGGAAGGGAGAGAGAAATTTGGAACACAAGGTTTTGGGAGGATGAATGTTGAAAATTGTGGCTCCTGCCGAAAATAATCTTTGTATGTATTTTTAAAAGTATAAAGCTATTATTTTAAAAAAACACAATATGGAATCTGAGTAGAAGAGAGAGACTAGAAACAACTTCCTATACAAGGGGTGTCCTGGAAAGGGACCGACATGTACAAAAATATTTGTGCCGGCCCTTTTTAGTAGTGGCGAGTGACTGGAAACTCAGCGGATGCCCATCAGTTGGGGAACGGCTGAATGAGTTATGGTATATGAAAGTTATGGAATATTATTGTTCTGTAAGAAACGATAAGCAGGAGGATTTCAGAGAGGCCTGGAGAAACTTATAGGAACTGATGCTGAGGGAAGGGAGCAGGATCAAGAGATCATCGTACACTTATACAAGGCAACAACAAGATTATAAGATGATAGATTCTGATGGGCGTGGCTCACTTCAACAATGAGGTGATTCAGATCAGTTCCAATGGTCTAGTGACAAAGAGAGCCATCTACACCCAGAGAGAGGACTGTGGGAATTGAGCGTGGATGACAACAGCATTTTCACACTTTTTGTTGTTGTTTGCTTTCTCATTTTTTGTCCTGTTTGATTTGATTTTTCTTGTGCAGCAAGATAACTGTATTATATATATAGGATTGAGAAAGAAATTGGAACACCCGTTTCACAAGGATTAATGTTGAAAAATTATCCATGCATACATTTTGAAAATTAAAAGGCTTTAATGAAAAAGGGGGTTCCTGAGTACTAGTGATTATCTTTTCTTTTCTTTTCTTTACTTTTTTTTTTAACTGATGACTAAGTCTTAAAGGAAAGTAAAATTTCTAAGAGATGAAGCTTAAGAAGGTCTTCATTCAAACTACAAAACACTTTCCACACAAATTAAGTCTAATCTGACCAACTGGAAAAATATTAAATGCTCTTGGATTGGGCGAGCAAATATAATAAAGATGACAATACTACCTAAATTAATCTACTTATTTAGCACTATACCAATCAGACTCCCAAAAAACTACTTTGATGAATTAGAAAAAATAACAACAAAGTTCATATGGAAAAACAAAAGGTCAAGAATTTCAAGGGAATTAATGAAAAAAAAAATCAAATGAAGGTGGCCTAGCTGTACCAGATCTAAAATTATATTATAAAGCAGCAGTTACTAAAACCATCTGGTATTGGCTAAGAAATAGACTAGTTGATCAATGGAATAGGTTAGGTTCAAAGGACAAAACAGCCAATAACTTTAATAATATAGTGTTTGACAAACCCAAAGACACCAGTTTCTGGGATAAGAATGCATTATTTGACAAAAATTGCTGGGATAACTGGAAATTAGTATGGCAGAAACTAGGCATTGACCCACACTTAACACCGTACACCAAAAATAAGGACAAAATGGGTTCATGACCTAGGCATAAAGAATGAGATGATAAATAAATTGGAAGAGCATAGGATAGTTTACCTCACAGACCTGTGGAAGAGGGAGGAATTTATGACCAAAGAAGAACTAGAGTTCACTATTGACCACAACATAGAAAATTTTGATTATATCAAATTGAAAAGTTTTTGTACGAACAAAACAAATGCAAACAAGATTAGAAGGGAAACGATAAACTGGGAAAACATTTTTACAATCAAAGGTTCTGATAAAGGCCTCATTTCCAAAATATATAGAGAATTGACTCTAATCTATAAGAAATCAAACCATTCTCCAATTGATAAATGGTCAAAGGATATGAACAGACAATTCTCAGACGAAGAAATTGAAACTATTTATAGACATATGAAAATATACTCCAAATCATTATTAATCAGAGAAATGCAAATTAAGACAACTCTGAGATACCACTACACATCTGTCAGATTGGCTAGAATGACAGGGAAAGATAATGGGGAATGTTGGAGGGGATGTGGGAAAACAGGGACACTGATACATTGTTGGTGGAATTGTGAACACATCCAGCCATTCTGGAGAGCAATTTGGAGCTATGCTCAAAAAGTTATCAAACTGTGCATACCCTTTGATCCAGCAGTGTTTCTACTGGGCTTATACCCCAAAGAGATACTAAAGGAAAAGGACCTGTATGTGCCAAAATGTTTGTGGCAGCCCTGTTTGTAGTGGCTAGAAGCTGGAAAATGAATGGATGCCCATCAACTGGAGAATGGCTGGGTAAACTGTGGTATATGAACGTTATGGAATATTATTGTTCTGTAAGGAATGACCAGCAGGATGAATACAGAGAGGACTGGCGAGACTTACATGAACTGATGCTGAATGAAACGAGCAGAACCAGGAGATCATTATATACCTCAACAACAATACTGTTTAAGGATATATTCTGATGGAAGTGGATCTCTTCAATAAAGAGAGTTAATTCAGATCAAAGATGGACAGAAGCAGCTACACCCAGAGAAAGAACACTGGGAAATGAATATAAATTGCTTGCATTTTTGTTTTTCTTCCCGGGTTATTTCTATCTTCTGAATCCAATTCTCCCTGTGCAACAAGAAAACTGTTCAGTTCTGCACACGTATATTGTATCCAGGATATACTGTAACCTATTCAACAAGTAAAGGACTGCTTGCCATCTGGGGGAGGGGGTGGAGGGAGGGAGGGGAAAAATCGGAACAGAAGTGAGTGCAAGGGATAATGCTGTAAAAAACTACCCTGGCATGGGTTCTGGCAATAAAAAGTTATTTTTAAAAAAAGAAAATTATCTATGTATATATTTTGAAAATAAAAAGCTTTAATTTAAAAAAAAAAAAAGAAGAAGAAGGTCTTCATTCCAGGCATGCAAAAACCCAAGGTAAGAGATACCGTGTCAAGTTTGGACCAGTTGTACTGGACCACAGAGCACATAAATCAGATTAGAAAGACAAGTGGAAGTCAGAAAGTCAGAGGCTTTGAGGTAAGGGTTTATTTTCCTTCTTAAGAGACAGCTATATGGCATAGGATAGGACTTGGATTCAGAAATACCTAATTTCAGACACTTCCTCTGCCTCTGACATTTCCTACCTGTGTCATGGTGCAAATCACTTTGCCACTGCCTGACTCAGTTTCCTCAGCTAGGAGAGGAAGATGATAATTTCTGAATTTCCTTCCGACTCTAATCAACTCTATAAGGATTTTCAAGTTGTTCACTGTGGCAAAAACAAACCAACCCTTATTTCCATAGAAAACTGTGGGGGAGGTCCATAACTCAATGTGGAGGTCGCAGAATTATGATTTAGTATCAGTAAATGTTTGTTATTTATAAACCTGGGTTTGCATAAAAATTTTTTGGACGAAAAAGGGTAGCAAGTGAAAAAAGTTCCGAAAGCCCTGCTCTATAGCATCAGTGTTCTAATAATATTGTACGGCTGCAAAATCTGGGGTCCCCATCATAAATCAAGACCAAAAATACTGTTGACTAATATTATTGTGAGTATTTATAGTGCATTCAAGGTCTGTATCATGTTATTCTATGGGTCTGCATTCAGAACTTTAGGCTACAGGCCCCCTCCTCCATGACTGTAATCAATCACTAACATTTATTGAGCTCTACTGTATACCTGGTACCGTGCTAAGTCTGGAAATACAGAATTAAAAATGAAAGTTTCCCTGTCCTCAAAGACCTCACATTGTGGGTACAAGTTGTGTGTGAATCAAAATAAGCTCCCCCAAAGCACCACATTATAAATATTCATCAATTATAATGCTAAAGCTTGAACCCAGAGAAAGGATTGGAAAAATGCTCCTCCTTCTGCAGAGGTGGGGGTCTGTGGGTGGAATATGTTGCATACACCGTCAGACAGTTGATGAGTTGGTCGATTTCATTTTGGTTTTTTTTATTCTTTGTCATCAGGAATGGCTCACCGTGGGGAAGAGGGAAGGATCTGTTCAAGGAAGAGGCGAGGGGAAGATAGCGAAATGAAATAAGATCTTAAAAATAAATATTCTCTGGATTGAATTAGCTAGGATTGGATTCAAGGACCAGGGGCTTGGCTGGTCCCCGTCCCTGGGTCTCATCTGGGGACAAAGGGGCTAGACTAGATGAGGGTTAAGTTTCCTTCCTGGGTGGGAGTCTGTGACCCTTAAGGGGGGGGAAGAAGAGCCAGAGCCTGCCTCCATCCCAGAGAAGCCAGACAAGGCCCCCGAGGTCCTGCCTGACCGAGGCCCGGATCTCTGTCATTCTGGGAGGCTTAGGCCAGGCCACCCTGGATTTAGGGCCGGCGGGCCTGGCTGCGTTTCCTGGCGGCTCCGCGGTCCAGTCCCCGGAGGCCGGCCTGCCGGGAGCAGCCAGTATTTCAGACCTGGTCCCCCTCAGCTGCCAGCTCGGCCCACTCCCTCTATGACTCATGCCCTAGTTCCTCCTCCTACTTGCCAGGGAGCCGGTCCTTCCCTCAAGTCCCATCGCACCGTTTTTCAATGTCCCAGGGCTTACTGGTACAGTGCGGCTTCCGCCCACCACCACGGCAGAGAACCCGGAGTCAGGACTTAAGTCTGCAAAGCGCTTCCCGGGGACTCGGGCCCAGCCGCCAACTGCCTGTACAGGAGCCTTCTGCCCCCGCCCCCGCTCCTTCACCCTCCATCCGGTGCCCTGGCCCTCAGAGCCGGCCTTAGCCGGGCGTTCCACCTTCTCCCCATCCAGAGGGACCGCGGGGGCCAGCCAGGCCGGCACCCTCCTCGGACAGAAGAAACCGAGGCTCAGGGGCTACACAGACTTAGCCCTGGGAAGGACCGTAGGGGTCACTTTGTCCAAACCCCCATTTCACAGATGGGGACCCTCAAGGCCAGAAGGGAGATAGGATCACCCTACAATGGCAAAGTCAGGGTTTGAAACCAAGGTACAGACCCCGAGCTCTTTCTCAAAGCGTCCAGTCCATCCTGCAAGCATTTTAGGGATGAGGAGCAGGTCTGACAGGGTAAGATGGTGCTCTGAGGTCGGCCCAGAAAGGAGCAGGAGTGCCGACACTGTAAGCCATGGGGCTTGGGATGGGCACTGCCCTGCAAATCAGAAGGAGGGGAGACGGGCTTGGGGAGGTGGCCAGAGAGTCCATAAAGAAGGGGCAGCAGCCAGGGGGAGGGGGCAGCAGCCAGGGGGAGGGGGCAGGAGCCAGGAGGAGGGGGCAGGAGCCAGGGGGAGGGGGCAGCAGCCAGGGGGAGGGGGCAGCACTCAGGGGGAGGGGGCAGCAGCCAGGAAGAGGGGGCAGGAGCCAGGAGGAGGGGGCAGCAGCCAGGAGGAGGGGGCAGCAGCCAGGGGGAGGGGGCAGGAACCAGGGGGAGGGGGCAGCAGCCAGGGGGAGGGGGCAGCAGCCAGGGGGAGGGGGCAGCAGCCAGGGGGAGGGGGCAGCAGCCAGGGGGAGGGGGCAGGAACCAGGGGGAGGGGGCAGCAGCCAGGGGGAGGGGGCAGCAGCCAGGGGGAGAGGTGGGGCCAGCAAGGAGAGCTGCTGAGATTTGAATGGCTGCCCCAAGACGGGCCTTCTCCTTCGTCAGAGATCTTTGAGCAGAGATGGGGGGAGGGCGGCAAGAGCTTGGATTGGGCCGATGGAGTCTGAGAGCAGTGAGAGAACCAGGAGATGGCTGTACTGGGACTCCGGCTCAGTCTCCAGACTCCCAAGGCCCTCAGTTTTTCCCCTTGAACACTTTCCTTGAGTTCCCCGAGAGAGAAAGTCTTCTCTGGGAAATGGGAGAATAGGGCATCCCCCAGCCCCACGGCTCTGGCCGTCTCTGACCTCTGAGGGGACATGAGAAGGAAGGACCCAGCCCCCAGCCCCAGGGGAGGGCACGGGAAGGGGGCAGGATGGCACGGGCCAGTGAGACGGAGCAGGCTGCACAATTCTGAGCCGGGAGACTCCCGAGGAAGAGTACAGGAAGTGAGGGGGTGGCAGGAGATGGCATTCTGTTTTTGCTTTCCTGAGGCTGGAGTCTGAGGAGATTTTCCATGTGTCTCACCAAGCAGCTCGGTGCTGAAAGCGTCTTTAGGGAGGCCTCCTACGGGGGACCCCAGGGTGTCTGCTTCCCCAGAAATGCAGCCGCCCCACTGGGGCTCCTGGGGACTTTCCTGTCCACTGTCAAAGAAAGGCGTCCCTCGGCGCTTCCTGCTGGGTCTGTTTCTGTAAACACTCGTGCCCCCCCATTTTGTCCCCCCTTTCCCACCCCGGCCAGGCGAGGCTTTCTCTGGAGGCCCCTCCACAAGTGCAGTAATTCATTCACTGATCAGAGAGACGGAACGGCAGCGACCTCCACAAGCAGAGAACCCGAGAAGCTTGTGTCTGGCTCGGGAGCCAAACACGCTCATCTGACAAATGAGGAAACTGAGGCTCGAGCGCTGCACAGGGTCCCAGGCTTAGAACCGGAGAGGCCCTTAGGCGCATCTTACCCAAGGCCCTCATTTCACCCTTGAGGACTCCGAGGACCAGAATGACTGTCCTATGTCCCACAGCGGCAGTCAGCATTCGAACCCAGCTTCCATTCCTCCAAAGCCAGAATCCTTTCCAGGTACCAATTTCTCTCTCAATCCCCCCTCAGGAGGGATTGTGCCAGGCCCTTGAACGCTATCCAATGCATCCCAACAACAATTATCTATAAATGTTAACTAGGGACCTACTAGGTGCCAGGCGCTATGCTGGCAGGGCCTACTGTGTGCAGGGCACAGTGCTGGGCACTCGGCGCACGTGGTCCTCGGGACTTACTGGGGCAAGGAAAGACCATGAAAACTGACCAGCCAGAAACGATCGTTGAGGAGAGACAGTAATTTGGACACAGGCAGGGTTTCCCCTAGGAGAGAGCTGAGCCGTGACAGAGGCGGAGGTGGAGGTGAGTGGGACGTGCTCTCTGGGCACAGAGAGCAGGCAGAATAACGGGGCAGAGAGGGAGGGGGCTGGCAAGTCCAGGAAAGGGCAAAGAAGCCGTTGTGGCCGGGGTACCTCAAGGAGCGCTGTTCTGTACACCTGCGTCAGATGCTCAGGTCAAATCCGCGAGGACTTATTAAGCACTGACTGTATGCCAGCCCACACTCCTGTCATCCATCCCTTAAGCGGGATCTTCCACTTACTCTGTCAGGCTCCCTGGGATCTGGGAGCCAAGGCCCCGGGGCCTTCCCTCCAGCCTCCAGAACGGGGTCCTCGCCTGAGCATCCGAGGTGACGTCCACGCCCTCTCCCTAGCCGGCCTTCCCTTGTGGTGAGGAGACACCGACGGGCCACGGCCGTCCACCCCCGGCCGCCCGACGCCCCACGGCCGTCCCGTCTCTTTCGTTTTTGAGAAGGGCCCTTGGTGTCCTGATAGGCCCCAGAGGTCTCCGGTGAATAAGGTGCCTTCTAGTAAGAATGACTGAAGAGATGTGAAATAAGAAGGGAACAGGTGGGGAAAGACCTGGGTTCTGGGGAGACGCCCCCCCCCCACACTGGGCGACCTGAAGCAAGACGTCTGCTCTCTGACCCTGCTTTTCCTCCCTTCCCATAAAGGGGATTAAACAATAGGAATTATCAATCATAACAGTGCGATTTGTGTCCTGCTCACAGCTTTGCAAAGTGCTTTCTATATAATCTTTCACTTGATTCTCACAACAGCCCCGGGAGGTAGGAGCGGGTGTTTGCCCATTTTAAAGATGAGGAATCAGAAACTGAGGAAGCAAGGATCACTCAGTTAGTGTCTGTGGTAGGATTTGAACTCTGCCTGCCTAGATGATCTCCAAGGTTCCAGAAGAATATCTGTGATCTATGCACCTCCCCATTTTCTCAGCGTATTTTATCTAGGAGCCTTGGTACCTCCCCCCCTCCAGACCCAGCGATTCCCACTTCTCTTATCTCGCCCCGGCCCCTCCTGGGTTATTGTCCACAGTTGTATCCGGAGCCCCCAGCCCCGAATCCTGGCGTCCTGCGCTCAGTATGAAAACGTATGATATGGAACTAACGAGTCAATTCCATCCACTTCACCAAGCACTTATGAAGTCCCCGCTGCCATCCAGGCTCGGAACTAAGTCCTAAGGCGGCAAAGCCCAAACCGAGAGCCTGCTGAGGAAGTGCCAGTCCATGGGAGGGGGAGGGGGGAGGGAGTGGCAATGACATGTGCTTAGAAAATTATATTTTAAAAAATACATTTATTTTTTTCTTTTTCTTTTTCTATTTTCTATTTAAATTTCTATTTAAAAAATAGAAAAAAATTTCTATTGGGAGTAATAACAATAATGGCGTGTTTATATGCTGCATTAAGGTTGAAATGTGCTTTATAAATATGAACTCATCTTATCCTTAACTCTAGGAGGGAGGTGCTGTTACGGTAGAGGAGGAAACACCCACCGCGCTGGGGGAGGGGAGGGCAGGGCAGGGCTTGGGGGCCGGCTTCCTGTGGGCAACGGCCCCTGAGTTTGATTCCAAAGAAACTTGGGATTCTCACAGGAAGGACAAAAGGGCAGGGATGGGGGGCGGACGGTTATGTCCAGGAAAGGGCTGCCAGGATGTCTTGGCTGGTGCACTAAGGGAGGGCCGTGCCACCAGCCAAGGTCCGCTGGGTCTGATTGGGAAGGGGTTTGAGGGGGAAGGGGGAGCCTCTGGGGTTGGAGGTTCAGCTGTCCCCAGGCGGGTTCCAGAGGGAAGGCGCACACACCCGCGGGCTCTGGCAAGAGTCCAGCTGAAGGGGGCGATGGGCAAGGATGGAGGGACACAGCCGAGAGACTGGGCGAGGCCCTTGGGGAGAAGCGGCTTGGGATGGGGTCCCAGTCCCCTGGGGCTGGGCCTTCTGGTTAATCCTCCAGCCTTTGGGCAGTTTCCCATTTCTGATGGGAGAGAGGGTTGGCAAAGATTGTCACAGGTAGGATTTCCTTCTCTCCTCCCCCCATCCTGCCAGATCCGAGCTACTGTTAACAGCCCCATTTTACAGAAGAAGAAACTGAGGACTGGAGAAAGGAGGAGACTGGCCCAAGACCACGGCCCAGCTGGGAAGTGTCAGAGGCACAAGTCCAGCCCCAGTGTTCTGGCTCCTGTCTTGTTAGAGATTTAGGGCGTTTGGGAATACGAATAATTCCGGCTGAGGAGCAGAATGAGACAGTCAAAGCTCGCCAGCTTTGTGGAGGGAGCATAACAAAGAGCAGTCAGCGGTGATGATGGAGATGGGTCTGCTGGCCCCCGGACGGCTTGGGCCCCTCGGAGGGAATGTGGCCCCCTCCCCCAAGTAGAGCTGACGGGGCTTTTGTAGGGCTCCTGCCTGGGCTTAGCAGACATCACCAGGCAAAGGAACAAAGAGACTGGTCGGAGGATGGCTCCTGATTCATGCTAGTGGGGGTGGAAGGCTCCCGCGGAGCTGGAGGCTGGCTGACAGTCACACCGGCATCGTGAGGCAAAGGGGCTGAGGGCCATTCCTGCGTCTCACTCCGGGTGACTCAGTGCCTCGGGCAGGGTCTCGCGCTTCCCCAGAGGTTTCTCACATTGGGCAGTCTTGGGCTCCCAGTTTTTTCTCCCATCCTAGTGTCACTGTAGTTCATTTACTCCATTTTTAATCGTTCCTTCCATCTGTGACTTCAGGGTAGTCTGATCACCTACCTGCCTGATGGGAGGATCCATGATCCGTACCTGGAAGGAGAGGGACATATCATCTCAACCACCCTGGTCATTTGCAGAGGAAGAACTCAAATGAGAGAACCAGCATTGGAGGTAAAATGGAGTCGGTGGTTTCTGTGGATTTCTAGACCGTGACCTTCAGCTTTGGTCGGTCCTCAAAGCACAGTCAGTTAATCACCAAGCATTTATTAAGCACCTACTATATACGGGGCACTGTGCTAAGTGTTAGGATTACAAAGAAAGATAAAAGACAGTTTGGGTCCTTGAGAAGCTTAAAATCTAATCAAGGAGACAATATGCAAAGAACTATGTACCAAAATGCTGTTGGTTCCTTCTCAAGAGGTAGGAAAGGAGTGAGAAGGAGAAAGAGAACTTAGAATTCAAAATTTGAAAAAATGAACATTAAAATTTATTCCATATAATTGGGAAATATTTAATGAAATAAAAATATATGATTTAAAATGCTACCTATGGAATGAGTTAGAGATAATACACCAAGGGATTAGCCTAAAGAGGGATCTAGCAAAGTTTCCTATAGAAGGTGGGATTTTGGCTGGGTCATTGCAGGCTGGGGGAACCACCAGAGATAATGTCTGGAGCCGGAAGATGGAGCACATGAGCACGGAACAGCGAGATGGCCAGTGTCCCTGGAGCTAAGTGTGTCTGTGTGGGTGAGTATTGGGGAGGGGACAATATAAGGAGAAGACTGGGACAAGATTATGGAGGGCTTTCAAAGCCAGATGGAAGATTTTATACTTGATCCTCGAAGTGATGGGGAGCCCCGACCGGAATTGCTTGAATGGGGGTAGTGTGGGACATGGTCACGCTTGCTATTTAGGGATTCCATAGGTCCATAGCTTTGTGGAGGAAGATCTGGAGTAGGGAGAGACTTGAGCCACAGCTGATCGTTGGGGCATCCTCGAACACTTTCTGCTTTGGTGCTTTTGACGACCCTCCTTGACTTCAGATTTTGTGCCCCCCTCATTTCCTACCCTGCTTATTTCTTCCCCCTGTACTGTCTCCACTTTTCAAAATTACTTTGTATTGAACTTGTAGGTGTTTTGTTTTTATGTATCTTTGTGCATGTTCCTTCCTGTCCCCCTTCTAATAGAATGGCAGATCCTTGAGAATAGAGACTCTCATTTTTGTCCGTATTGGAGAGTTATTAGAAGGACTGAGTCATTTGCCAAGGACGCCATAGCCAGTCTATTCCAGAATCAGGATTTGAAACCGGGTTTTCTGACTTTAAGGTTGGCTTTCTAACCACAATGTCATGCTGTTTCTCAAAGTGATCGATATTTGGATAAATGCAGAAGTATCCATTTCTTCCTAGAATCTCTCCCCTTTGGGAAGCATAACTGAGCCGGCAACCAGCCTCCTTCCTGTCTAGAAATGGCATTTTAGTGTGCCAGGGCTCAGCCACAGAACCCTTGGTTAAGGAAACACTTGGACCAGGAATCAGGTTTCCAAAAGTTTAGCTCCAATCTTCAAATAGTTAGCAGAGAGACTACTGGCTGAATAAAGCCTATAGGACTAGACTCGATTTCCATTTTTTCTCAAGGAGCAACTTTTACCTTTGGAAAAACTTCCTTCTGAAATGAGCAGAACCAGGAGATCACTGTACACGGCAACAAGACTATAGGATGATCAGTTCTGATGGATGAGGCTCTCTTCTACAATGAGGTGATTCAGACCAGTTCCAATGGTCTTGTGATGGAGAGAGCCATCTGCCCTCAGAGAGAGGACTGTGGGAACTGAGTGTGGATCACAACATAACATTCTCACTCTTTTTGTTGTTATTTGCTTGCATTTTATTTTTTCTCAATTTTTCCCGGTTTGATTTGATTTTTCTTGTTTAGCAAGATAATATGTATATTATATGTATGCATATATTGGATTTAACATATATTTCTACCATGTTTAACACATATTGGACTACCTGCCATCTAGGGGAGGGCATGGGGGAAGGAGGGAAAATTTGAACATAAGGTTTTGCAAGGGTTAATGTCCAAGAATTATCCATACATATGTTTTGAAAAATAAGAAGCTCTAATAAAAAGAAAAAGAAAAATCTTCCTTCTAATGAGGCTGACTATTCTCAAACTCTGTAGGTCAGTCTTAGTGCTATTATCCATAATGCTCCACTCTCTGCTCAGCTTCCCCTGGAAATGGGAGCTCATATGTTCCTTCCTTCTCCCTTCTGTTCTGGCCACCAGGGGAGAAAACTAGCACACACACACACACATACATACACACGATTTCTTGGATAATTTTCTTCCTTTCTTTTTTTGTCTAATGGTAATTTCCCCAATTACTTGTAAAGATAATTTTCAACATTCATTTTTATTTGAGTTTCAAATATTTTTCTTCCTCTCTTCCCTCTTCTTCCTTCCCCAAGATCGCAAGCAATCTGATATAGATTCTACACGCACAATCATTTTAAATATATTTCCACACTAGTCAGGTTGTGAAAGAAAAATAGAACAAAAACAAACACTGAGAGAAAGGGGAAAAAAGTGAAAATGGTATTCTCTGATCTGTATTCAGTCTCCAGACTACCTTTTCTGGATGGGGATGGCATTTTCCATCCCAGAGTTAGTGGAATTATCTTGGAGCAGCATACTGCTGAGAGGAGCTAATCCATCAAAGCTGATCATTGAACAATGTTGCTGTTGCTCTGTACAGTGTTCTCCTGGTTCTGTTCACTTCACTCAGCATCCGTTTATATCAATCTTTCCAGGCTTTTTCGAAATCAGGCTGCTCGTCATTTCTTATAGAACAATAATATTCCGTTATATTCCCATGCCGTAACCCAGCCATTCCCTAATTAATGTGCATCTCCTCAGTTTCCTGTTCCTCGCCGCCACAAAAAAAGAGCAGCTACAAACATTTATTGCACATGTGGGTCATTTTCCCTTTTTATGATCTCTTTGGGATACAGGCCTAGTAATGGCACTGCTGGATCAAAGGATGTGCACAGTTTGATAGATCTCTGGGCATAGTTCTTGGATAATTTTCTAGGATGAAAAAGTCAGTCTCCATGTACCCAAAAATCACCTTTGATATTCAGGGAACGCTCAGAATCAAAGAGAAACTTCAGACTCACAGATAATAAAAGGCAACATTGACTTCAAATTAATAACAGGCCCTTCCATTTATGGTAATAAAGGAAACATGAAAAAATGTAAAATAAAAGTTCCTCTGCCCAGGACAATCAGGAGCTCATTCTCTTGGGGCTGGATGGGAATGGGGGGGCTGGAGTCTAATCCGCAGCTGAAGTATCCCTTTTCTAACTTTCTTATGTATCTGGAGAGATGCCACAAAAAGGAAGGGTCAGCCTTGCTCTGCTGGAGCCCAGAGGGCAGAGCCAGGGCAGGGGGGAAGCACAGGAAGGTTTAGACAACGGCCAAAGTGTCCTGGTGGACTTTCCATGGGAAGGGGCTGTTCTTTTGCATTAATTCTCTGGGACTGAACAGGACTAGATATGAAGGACTGGATCTCAGGCCATGCAAACATCAGAGAAAGGAAGGGAAATGCTTACTTTTCCGATGGGAGGATTCAGGGGAAGCTTGAGCTCCTGCATCGGAAGCACCATCACACAGAAAATATTGATGGCTAGAACCCTCATAAACCAAAGCTCTTTGGGGGAGGGGTTCTGAATAATTTTTAAGAGAAAAAAGGGGGGAAAATGCATATGTTTTGTAAATAAAAAGCTATAATTTAAAAAAGAGAATAAAGGGGTCCTAACTCTACTAAATTTTTATACTAGCTTTGGATTTTTCAAAATACATGCAAAGATAGTTTTCAACGGTCACTTTTGCGAAGCCTTGTGCTCAATATTTTTCTCCCTCCCTCCCCATCTCCTCCCTTGCTTATAGAGCAAGTAATCCAATACAGGTTAAACATGTACAATTCTTCTAAATGTATTTCCACATTGATCATGCTGTACAAGAAAAATCAGATCACAGGAGGAAAAATGAGAAAGAAAGAAAAGTCAAGCAAACAAACAACAACAACAGCAAGGAGAAAATACTTTGTTGTGATCCACACCCAGTTCCCACAGTCCTCCTTCTGGGTGCTGATGGCTCTCTCCATCACAAATCTATTGAAATTGCCTTGAATCACCTCATAGTTGAAAAGAGCCACGTCCATCACAGTTGATCATCACATAATCTTGTTGTTAATGTATACAATATTTTCTTAGTTCTGCTCACTTCCCTCAGTATCAGTTCCTGTCAGTCTCTCCAGGCTGCTCTGAAATCATCCTGCTGATCATTTCTGATAGAATAATAATATTCCATATACAATTCTAATAACATTCATATACCACAATTTATTCAGCCATTCCCTAGCTAATGGGCATCCACTCAGTTTCCAGTCCCTTGTCACTATAAAAGAGCTGCTACAAACATTTTTTTGCACATGTGGGTCCCTTTCCCTCCTTTAAGATATTTCTGGGATACAAGCCCAGTAGAAACACTGCTGGGTCAAAGGGTCTGCACAGTTTGAGAGCCCTTGGGGCAGAGTTCCAGATTCTGGACCTAATAATTTTGACAGCTTCTGTATTCAGCCACCCAGTCAGAGCGGCATGGACACCACAGTACTGGAAGTTGTTGGTCCCATCTCTTCATTTCGCAGATGGGGAAATTGAGAGCCAAGAAAGTTGAAGGACTTGACCAAGATTGTGAAGGTAGTGAGAAATCAAGCCAGGTTTTAAACTCCCTCAAAATGTCTCCTGAGCGGGGAGTCCTGATACAGCATCATCAGCTAGAATGACTCCTGCTGTTCTCACCAGTCACTTCTTCAGCATTAGCCAGGCTCTTTTCTATCCACAAATAATTACTTCTCTCATCCCTTAAGCACAAGCCATAATTGCCATGAAGCAGTTCAGACTAGTTGGAATATTTATCTTTGTAGAAAGACTAAGACATCCTCTGTGTTAAGGCCTCCCCAGGTCTGACTTGCCCTGTTCTAAGCCCCCTCCCAGCCCATTCCCTGTTCTGGGGATGAAGAAAAGGGGATGACAGAGCTGGAAGGAGGTCAGAATAGGAAATACCAGAGCTTGGAGGGGGCTCTAGAACAGGGGATGTCAGGCTGGGAAGGGGCTCAGAACAAGAGATGTCAGAGCTGGGAAGGAGCTTAGAACAGGGAAGATCAAGTTTGGGGAGGGGGGCTTAGAACAGGAATTAACTATCAGAGCTGGGAGTAGCCTGACAGGAAATGTCAGGACTGGGAAGAGCCTCAGAATAGGGAGTAAATAGCAGATCTAGGAGGCGGTTTAGAACAAGGGATGTCAGAGAAAGAAGTAACTTTAATAGGTCAACTTCTACTTTTTAGAGGAAAAGACAAAGAAAGGTCCAGAGATTAAGTGGGTAGACTCAAGTCCCACAGCTAGTAAGGAGCACAGTCGGAGCATTATTACCATTATCAACTTCTCTTCTTGCTGAATTCTGGACCTTCAGCTAATTAATTAAGAAATGGAGAGCCAGAGATTTCAGTAATGAGGCTTTAGCAGCCCACTGGTGGCCCCAGCTCCCTGCCTCTGGTGCTCAGGGGACTGCAGAGATGCTCTTGATGGGTTGGTCCCAACAGGCAGGAGCAGGGCAGGTGGGAGGTGCCCCCAACAAATCAGCTGCTCAGGTGGAGCCAGCCCTACAAACAAAGACTCGCAGGTGCCATTATAATTAGCAGGCACAAAGAGCAAGTGAGTCCTTTATGAAGAGGGGCCTTTATGTGAAATCAATCTCTGCCCCAGAGCCTGGAAAGTGCCTTCTCGTGGAGAAAGGTAAGCGACCATCTTCTCCCCATTCTCTTTTGTTCTGTGACATTAAGGGGGAGAGGGTCTCCCACTTCCCTGCCCCCTCCTCCACCGCTCCCTGACAATAATGAGACTTAAGTACTTCCTGTGCAATCGGACACAGGGCCAGATGCCAGGTCAGGGGCTGCTGGAGCAAGGTGCCTGTTTCCCCCGCGGTCCCTGAGTGCGGTCCTTCCAGCCAGACTACATGGCTCCTGAGTTCTGGCATTTGAGGGAGAGCCCCCATGATGCAGCCATTCAGATTTCAGTTCAGTGCGGATGATCCCAGAAAGATCCTGGGTCATCTTGCCCTACAGAATGCTAGGTCTGCTTTGGGAGACTGGAGGGAGCCACGGGGGGCAAAGTAACCTCATGGCTCCTTCTGTAAGATGAGCAGGGTGGACAGCATGGCCACAAAGGACCCACCCACTTTATCTCTAGGTACTTCTGCCATTTTTCCCATCATACTCTTGAGGGTGAAAGACACCCCAACAATGTTAGGGTCCCTGGTCAGTGTTGCAGATATGGCGAAAGAATTTGCAAACTCACTTTGTCTCCAAGTTAAGGGGCAAAAGATTTATTACGCTGACAACAGGGAGCTAGCAAAGAACTAGGAGAGAGAAGATAAATTTATAGGAAAAGGATAGAGAGATCAGGTGCTTCATGTCCCTGATAGGCTAATTTTATGGCTTGGCGGTTAGATGGAGAATTGAGGAATAGTCTAGTATGCACTTACTGAATTTTATGACTCAGTCTGGTATGCTCACTATTGTCTCAGAAATGCTGTTATCTGGCAGCCCCCAGGCTGGGGGGCCTTGGGGTCACTGCCCCGTGTCCCCTAAAAGCTGCATCCCATCAGTACCTTGGCACACCATGTCCCCAAGTCTCAGGAGAAGGGTTGAAACAGGTAAATTGGAAAGACAGATTCAGGCTGGATGCCCGGTACCATTAGCCAACACACATTGTTGTCTGAAAGTGGAAGGGGCTGTGTGGGGAGCTGGTAAACTTCCCAGCGCCAGGGAATTTTAAGCCAACGCTGGATGACCATTCACTGAGATTGCCCTAGGAGGGATTCACCCGACAGGGTATGGCTGGGCCTAGAAGGCTGCCTTTCAAGGTTCTCTCTGATTCTTCAGGTCCAACAATGGAGACAAGAGTGAGCGAACAGAAGCTCTTTCTGCTCGGTATGGATTTTGCTAACAATCATTGGGAGACCCTATAAACTCCAGGTGCAGATTGAAACCTCAAAGGGGGCCAAAGAAAGACATTGTAAATGGAAATCCCAAACGTGAGAGGGGTCCTTGCTCTGAGGGAGGCAAGCTGGCTTGGAGGGCACTCTAGAACAGAACAAAGTGGTGAGAGAAGAGTAACTAGGAAAAGCATTCATCGCTGAGGGACCATTTGCTAAGAGCCTACTATGTGCACATACAAAAAAAAGCAAAGGCCACTTTGAGGAATTGGCAATCTAATGGCAGAGACAATGTGCAAAGAGATAGTATAGAGATAAGAATCAGCTGGAGAGAGTCTCAGGAGGAAGCTCCAGGCATTAAAAGAATAGGGAAACACTTTTTGTAGAAATTAGGATTTGGCTGGAACCTGGAGGAAGCAGGAGAATCCAAGAGGTGTTTTGAGGAGGAGGGAGAGAATTCCAGGTCTGGGGTGGGGGGTGGTCAGTGAAAATGACAAGAGGAAGCGGAAGGAGTGTCGTGCCGGAGGAACCACATGGAAGCTGGGGTCACCGAATCACGGAGAACATAGAGCAGGGATGGACAATATTTTCCCCCCCTTCCAAGGGCCATTTGGATATTTATAACATCATTCGGGGCCATACAAAATTATCAACTTAGAGAACTCAAGCAGTGGGAGGTTGTTTTACCTACCATTCAGCTCATCACTGCCTGTGGTTGCCTTGGCAAATGATTTCATGGGCTTTAAACAAGGACCATTCCTGACCAGAGGGAAGAAAGCAGGAGAAAACTTGAAAGGCAGGAGGGGGCCAGCTTCCGAGGGTCCTTGAATGCTCAACAATATTTTATATCTGTTTCTATAGGTAAGAGGGAGGCACGGGAGTTTATTGAGGGGATGGCTCAGACCTGTCTCTTGTCACAGCTTCACTTTGGGATTTAATCATATATTATGTGTTCTCACAGTATGCAAAATGTCTGAGCTGGGAAAGGCTCAAAACATAGGATGTCAAAGCTGGGAAGGAACCTTAGAACATGGGTTATCAGAGCTGGGAGAGACATTAGAACTCAGGATGTCAAAGCTGAGAAGGACCTTAGAATGTGGGTTATCAGAGCTGGGAGAGACATTAGAACTTGGAATGTTAGAACTGGGAGGAACTTAGAAGACTTAGAACATAAAATGCTAGACCTAGGAGGGACTTCAAAATATGAGTGCTAAATGTAGTAGAGTATCTTAAAACAGACAATTTCAGAGTTGGAAGAGGACCTTAGAACAGAGAATGTGAGAGGAAACCTTGGACAGAGAACAGAGAATGCCAACGCTAGAATGGCTTATCTAACACAGATCTTGAAATAATGTTAGATTTTGAGAGATCTTGGAGATGTTCTCACTTCTTTCCTTCATTCAGAGATAAACACTGAAGCTTAAAGTAGGGAAGGGGCTTGTCAAGGTCCCACAAGTTCCATTCTAGAAGCTAATTCCTCAGTATTCTGAATCTCGGTCATCATTTCCCCATAGAAACGTATTTCTCCCCCCAAAAGTCTTAGAACAGGGGTCCTCAAACTTTTTAAATAGGGAGCCAGTTCACTGTCCCTCAGACTGTTGGAGGGCTAAACTATAGTAAAAACAAAAACTTTGTTTTGTGGGCCTTTAAAGAAACTTCATAGCCCTGGGTGAGGGGGATAATTGTCCTCAGCTGCTGCATCTGGTCCGCGGCTGTAGTTTGAGGACCCCTGTCTTAGAAGAATGACCTTTCTAACTATTCTGAGTATGAATTATTGGTATTAGATCATTAAAGTAAACAATTATTCTTTTTTTAAAACTCCATAGTATTTAAAAGTATGAATGTCCTGAAAATTCAGTTTATTTCTGTGGACAGTACCTTTTTCCTCCAAAACTTGAACTTTCTAAACTCCTAATTTTCTCAAGTTCTTCCAACATTGTCTCAATGTTCAGGTACATTTTGGCTATTGCTGACACTTTCATGGGAAAAGAAAGATAGGTTGAAATGAAAGTTTCAAAGCTCTGGAGCCAGCAGGGGCCCAAGAGTAGGACTAATTTCCTTACTTGACAAAAGAAGAAAATGAGTCAGAGAGGGATTTGTTCTGGCTGCCACTGCTGAACTTCCAACTCTGGTCTTCCAAATCCTAACTCAGGGTTCCATCCCCTGCTTGGTGGATTGTATGGATTGTGGGCAAAGAGGATGTCTCTTTTATGAGTGCTGTCTGTTCAAAAGCCCTTAACTGGGGCAGACTAATAAACAAGGGAATTTTGCAGGGTAGGAAGTTAAAGAGACATAGATCAGGAAGAACAGGGAGGTTAAATCCCATATTTAGCATTTTCTAGCTCGGTAATCCTACACAAGTCACGCCACTCGTGTCATTGATCCGGTAAAATGGGGTTCGTAATACCTGTGGTACCGACTTCATGGGGTTGTAAGGCTCCGGCGAGATACTTTTACAGAAGTCTTTGCCAACTTTGAAAGGGCTAGGAAAACATTTGCTGTTCTTGACACAGGGATCAGGGAGGTGCTGACCTTCATTACTCTCATCCAAAGCGGTTTCCTTTATTTGACAAATCCACTCTAGATTCCAATCAATAAGAAAACACGGGCTCTATTCTCCCTTCCTAATCACTTTTCTGAGTTCCTCACTCTTTCTGTGTCCTAAGCTGGGGTTTTCAATCTTGAAAGTGTAAATGGTCCTTTGTGATGATCCTAAAGGGGCAGACAAGGTGTGAACACAGCAGAAGAGAGGATGCAGAATGCAGGAACAACCTGGCCATGATTTCTAAGAGACTGGAACCTGAAGTCAGGAAGGCCTGGTTCAAATGATATCTTTGACATTTACTCACAGGGTGAGAACAGGGACTTATTTTCCTTTGCATATCCAAGGCTTAATACGGGGCTTGGCACGTGGTAAGCAGTTAATAAATGCTTGCTGATTGATTGACTGACTTTGGGGATCCTACTATTTATGGTGCTTACCTCATAGGGTTGTCATTTACATCAAGTGGGATGGTGTGTGTAACACAATTGGCAAATTCAAAAGAATTATGGAAATGTCAGCTTTATTCACTGTCTTTAAAGTAGATTATTTCCCAAACTATTGTCTGTTTAATTCAATTTGACAAATAATTGTCATCTATGTTAAGAAGAGGGACATATGATATATATGTTACAGGATAACAGTGTAAAATATATATGTTTTTGGAGATTGGAGCTTTTCCACTGAATCAAGTTTGCCAACTTTTGTCTCATGGGCAAAGGGTTCCTGGAGTGTCAATTCTAGGAAAGGATGATATTTGGAGAGGTCTAGAATCTTAAAAGGTGACAAGAATAACTGTACAATCTGGCAGGGCTTAGACAGCATTTTTCATTTGCAAAATGAGAGAAGAAAAGAAGGAAGAGGAAGAGAAGATAGGAAGAAGAGAAAAAAGGAGAAAGGAAGAAGAAAAAGAAAAAAGGAGGAAATGAAGGAAGAAAGGATGTAGAGGAAAAAGAAAAAGGGAAAGGAGGAAGAGAAAGGAGAAAAGGATGAAGGAGGAAGAGGAAGAAAAGGAGAAGAGGAGGGAAAAGAAGGAAGAGAAAGAAAAGGAGGACAAAGAGAAGGAAGAGGATTTTAGATTTTGTGCTGGAAGAGACCATCCCTTCTCATTTTACAAACTAGGAAATTAAGCCTTGGGGGTTGGCTTTTTCAGTCCTGTGTGCCTCGTTGTGACCCCATTCAGTGTTTTCTTAGCAAAGATACAGGAGCGGTTGGCCATTTTATAGAAGAGGAAACTGAGGCACCCAAGATTACAAGATGACTTCCCTGAGGTCACACAGCTTGTGTTGGAGGCCAGATTTGAACTCGTGAAGATGAGTTCCCGACTCCAGGCACAGCACCCCATGCATTGCTGTCTAGCAGCCCTCAGGGGGATGGAATAGGTAGACTCGGTTCAATTTAAATCGATTTTCTTTTAATTTTGTCCTTACCATGTGTGAGGGGCCAAGTGCACCAACTGGGTCCTAAGAGGGATGTGCCAGAACATGGAAAAGTACCATAAAATGTGGGTGATGGCGCAAAGGAGAGAGCCAGACTAACAGTCCGAGGAAAAGACAAAAGGAAGAGAGAACACTTTTTCAGCCAGGCGGAGAGGGACGGTGATCCAGCAGGGCTTCCTGAAGGAGGAGGGTTCTGAGAAAAAAGGGCCAAGGAGGGCCGACCAGGTATGGACGGAGATGACGGGAAAAGGACGGAGAGGGAAGGTGGAGCCAGGCCACGAAGGGTCCCCTGAAAAGGGCGCGGGGGGAGGGCCCGGGATTAGAACTTTGCTCTGCCGCGAACGTCCCAAGATGGGGATGATCCCCGGAGCCCTTCTCTCACAGGGGCTTTGTGGAGATCCCATGAGCCAGAGCACTGTGGCCAATCTAAGCGTTAGAGAAAGGAGAGCTATTATTATTAGCTCTAAAACGAGGGGGTGGGTGGGACCACAAGCCCCTTCTAGCTGTGAATCCTGGGACTCAAGTCCTGATTGGAGGTCCGGGCTTTAGGAATGTCCCCCTGGCAACTGCCGGGTGGACGGTGGCCCTCAGAGAGTGGCGAGGAGGGCGGAGGGGAAGAGGGACGTGGCGGAGGGGGAAGGTGGCAAGGAGGTGGCTGAGAGGCGATGGGCGTGGGGGAGGGGACGAAGGCCGAGGAGGGGGAGGGGACGGAGGCAGAGGAGGGGCAGTCGAGGAGCCTCCGGAGGCTTCCGTCCCGGGCCACTGAGGAGGCTGGTCGTGCGGTGGGCACAAGTGGGCAAGAAAAGCACCTCCGGTGTGGGAGACAGAATCTGGGCCTCCTGTGGGATGTCCCCGAAGAGCCAGACGCCCGGCAGGCAGGTGGGGACGAGGAGGGCTGTCTGTACCGATTTGGCAGACATCTGTGCAGGGATGATAATTGAGCCCAGGGGAGCTGGTGAGATCACCGCGTAGAGAGAGCCCAGGCAGAGCCCCCTCCCCGCCCCCCAGCGGGGAAGGAGGCCGAGGCGGCGTGACCGGAGAGGTAGAGGGAGAGCGAGGGGGCACTGAGCGCCTCCCGATGCCCGGCGAGGAGTGAGGATCGGGGAGGAGGAGGAGGAAGGGAGCTGACCCCGTCCCAAGCTGCCCCGGGGGCCGGGGATGAGGGGTGAGGGCAGTTTAGACGCAGCCGGCCCGAGGCGAGGGCTGTGTCCGGTGAGTGGGGGCACTTTGGCGCGGCACACGTGAGATCCGAGCTCAAGGTCTGGCTCCCCCAGCTCCTGCCCAGGTGCGCTCAGGTAAGTCACGGTCTTTTCAGGGGCCTCAGTTTCCTCCTCCGCCTACAGAGCCCGGCTGCCCCCCTCTCGGAGTAGTAGGGCTGCGGGCTCCCTACGGAGGCCGAGCGTGGAATGGGGGATCGGGGGAGCTCGGAAGGGTGGGAACCGGGCCCCACCTGTGACCCGGAAGGACAGAGGTTACGGCCCCCTTCGGCCGGGCGAGGGAAGGGGCCCTGGAGGCTTGGGCGCCCGAGGCGCAGCGGTCCTGCTGAGGCTCCCGGCCCCTGGGGGGGCGCCACGTGGCCCGCCGCTGCCCTGGCTGCACGTGCGAGGCTTCGCGGAGGGGGCGGGGGCCGGCTCCCTTCGAACGTTGTGTCGCAGTTCTGCATCCGCTCGGCTCCCGGGAACGTTCCATTGGCTGGTGCGCGCGCTGCCCCGCGCTGCGCTCGGGCTCGGGCTCGGGCTCCGGCACCGGCTCGGGCTCCGGCACCGGCTCCGGCTCGTCTTCCGCCCCCGCCCCTCACGGGCCCCGCCACCACCGCCGCCGCTGCAGAGAAGATGCGCCTGAAGAACCGGGTAATGGACGGGGCGGGCGGGGCACGGAACCGGGGATGCCGCGACCCCTCCCCATCTCTTCGCCGGGACGGAGTTTCGCCCTTCACTCCCGCCTCCGTGGGCGGGGAGGGGGAGGGGTGGAGCTGCGAACGAGTGGGTTCCGAACGCGGGTTGCACGTGGACCGTCCCAGGCTTGGCGGGGCCTCGACTGCTGCCCTCCTGCCTGCCCTGGTGAGGGGAGGGCGAGTGTCGCCGCTCTCAGGCCCACGCCCTCAGGGGCTAGGCGCGGTGGGCTTGGGGGAACTTAAGGGATCCCTGGTGTTTGTAGGGCTTGGAGCCGTGAGTTTCCTCCCCAAAGATCCGTTTCTTTCCTGGCAGTGTGACGTTGGGCCAGTAATTTTCCTCTTTCTGTACCTCAGTTTCCCCTGTCAGAGGTAGTCTTAGAGGTATTCTAGAACCCTCTAGTTCCCTTGAAGCATGAATCCTGCCTTTGGGGGAGTAAAAACGCGGTTATTCCTTGGGGAGCCTTGCCCTGGTTGTAGGTTAACTCCCTCAGCTGTGGCGCCGAGCAGTCCTGGCAGGGTGTGGGGCGGGGGCGGCCGTTGTCATCCGGGTTCCCAGCGGGGAGTCCGACGACACTGAGTCCCCGGGATGGCTCCTCCCTAATTGCAGTAATACGGCTGAGCCCCTCCCCCCGGGATGGAAAGGGGGAGGGGAAAGGAGACCCCTTTTTTCCTGGCGCTTCCGGTTAGTGCCGAAGCTGCTGCCGGCGCCGGGCTGTTTCTTTAGGGTAGCCCCTTGAGGAGGGGGCTGGAGAGAAGTTGAAGAAGATTATGAGGGAGGGGCTGTGGGGGCAAGGTCTGCAGGTTTCTGGGGTTGGGGGGTCACCCCCCTTTGTGACTCATCCTGCCTGCTTCTCCATATTTACCCCCTGGTAGTTGTTTAAGCTGAAGTCTTGCCTGTTAGATCGTAAGCTTCTTGAGGGCAGGGACCAAGCAGCTCCCTTTGTTTTGCCGGAACTTAACCCTGGGACTTGACTCCCAGCAGGCTTGGCTATGAGGCTCGGTCACTGTTTACCAGGCAGACTATTTTCGTTACTGAGAGAGTGGAAAGCTCTTCCTCCCCCACCCTCCTGAAGACAGGCAGCCCTGCCGCCCCCCCATGTGAACCCCTGGAATTGTTGGGATCCCCACCATCCATTCCCCTCCCTGTGGGGGAGGGGCTTGATGGAGTGGCTAAGGGAGCTGGCTACCAGGGTGCGGGAGAGGTGTTGGGTACCTGCGGGACAGCCTTTGAAGGGTGGCTCCCAGCCACGTTTTCTGCTCCGCCTCCCTTGAGTCTCTTGTTTCTTAAATCCAGATGGACCTGTCAGCCAGCACCAGCAGCTCCACAAAAGAGGGCACAGTTGGAACATTTAACTTTTTAAAGATAAAGTAGGATTTTTGTTTTTCAAATAGAGATTATCATTTTTCTTTCCATGGGCTTAAGAAATTTGAAATGAATCTGCTTGGTCAGAGGTAGATGTCGTCTTTATCCTGGCATTTCTAGCTAAAATAAAAGTTCTGGTTGGGGTTTGTGGGGGAAAGGAAGAAGGGTAATGGATAGATTCAGGTTCTTATCTGGAAATCCCCTTCTGCCTAGGAGGGAACTAAAAATCTACTGATCCAAGGGCATTCATGTAGGAAATGAGGAAGCCAGGCTTCCTGCCCGATCTAATATCCTTCCCACTTCACAAGCTGTCTTTGGGGTTTGGTACAGTGAGTCAGGAGGATTTGAGTTTTAATCCTGCCTCAGACCCTTTATTAGCATCTGGGCAGATCTTTTCCTCAAGCTTAGCCTCCATTTTCTCCTCTACAAAATGGAAATTATAATAGTACCTATCTCCCAGGGTTGTGATGAGGATCCCGTGAAATAATGTATATAAAGTGTTCTGCAAAACTCAAAGCCAGTGCTAACTATTATTGTTATTAATGTTGTTGTTATGGGGATCATTTTCATTCCCAATGTTATAATCTGAGCACAGACCTGATATTATGTCTTACCTGAATTATAATTATAGTCTTGCTTTTTGTTTTTGCATTCCCACCATAGCCTTTAGTATAGTGTCTAACACATAGTAGGTATTTACTAAATGCTTATTGATGGATGTGGTAGGTGTTTAATAATTACTTATTGATTGCCCTGTTTCATTTCTGTTTCCGGTACTTAGCACAGTGCCTGTCCGTAGGCACTTAAAAAATGCTTGTTGACTGACATGGCAGATGTTTAATATTTGCTTGTTGACTGCCTGTTTCATTTCTGTCTCCAGAACTTAGCACAGTGCTATCAGATAGCACTTAATAAATGGTGGGCACTTAATAAATGCTTATTGACTGACATAGCAGGTGTTTAATAATTGCTTGTTAACTGCCTGTTTCACTTCTATCTCCAGGATGTAGCACAGCACTATCAGATTGTGGGCACTTAATAAATGCTTATTGACTGACATGGCAGGTGTTTAATAATTGCTTGTTGACTGCCTGTTTCATTTCTATCTCCAGGACTTAGTACAGTGCTATCAGATAGTGGGCACTTAATAAATGCTTATTGACTGACATGGGAGGTGTTTAATAATTGCTCATTGACTGCCTGTTTTGTTTCTATCTTCAGGACTACTTCTTTAGAGCCAAACTAGTTTGCCCAGTCCCTTCCTATTCCCAAAAGCCCTGGGACTTTTGTCCCTGCCCCTGGGCCCCTGATTGCTGCCCCCCCATCTCCTCTGGGGAGAAATTAGCTGATGCTCAGGATCTTGAGCTGACTGAGTGGGAAGATCTAGTCACAGAATCCCAGAAATAAAACGAAAATTCAGGCTTCCTGTCATCCAGACTCCAATTTCACGGGTAAGGAAACTGAGAGGGGGCTGGCCGGCCCCGCAGCTGGTGGGGGCGCACCGGGGCTGGGATTCAGGCTTCCTGACTCCTTCTCCCTGTAATTTCATAGCCGAGGAAACAGTTCTGGAGAAGGTCGGTGACTAGTTCACATGGGAGGTTCCCACACAGCCGGTGGTCACAGGGAGTGCATTTTATGAGCTGGTCCCCAGGCCTGGCATGGATTCACCCACCACTTCCCTGCCATCCTGGGAGTACAAGGGGAGACAAGGCAGTCCCTGGGCCCAGGACATTTGAAATCTAGGGGCAACATGCAAACACATCAGACAGAGCAGGCTATTGAATGGGAAACAACAGAGGGAAGGCACCGGAATCAAGAGGGTGGCTTCCTGGAGGAGGAGAACCCGAGTTGGATCGAATGTATGTGGCAGTGCTCTTTTAATGTACTTCTGTGAGTGTACTCTGTAGTTATGTAATATCTCCGGAGGCAGGAGGGCCTGAGTTCAAATCCAGGCTCTGACACTTATGAGCTGTGTGACCCTGGACAAGTCACTTCACCCTGTCTGCCTCAGTTTCCTCATCTGTAAAATGAACTGGAGGAGGAAATGACCAATCATTGCTCCAGTGCTTCCACCAGGAAGACCCCAAATAGGGTCAGGAAGCGGCGGACCGGATCGAGTAACAACAACGACAAACGGAACATTTGGGCCATGCCCCAAGTCGTGCTGTTTCTCGGCTGGGTCCCCTTCTTTTCATTGATGAGGTCGCCACCTTCGTTCAGCTTCTTACCTCTCCCTTGGAACAAGCCTTTTTACTTGTTTAATTACAGCAAAAAGCCAACAAGTATTTTTCTCTCTAACAACTCTGCCCAGTCGAGCAAAATAAATGCCCTCCTTGGCCACGTCCAAAGATGCATCTCCTTTGATGCCTTTAGCTCTTCCTGCCTCTGTCAGCCCTCATTTATTAAGCACCGGTCAGTCCACATGCATTTATTAAATGCTTACTATTGCTGGGTTTGTGTATCTACAGTGACTGTGGTCGCTCCGGTCGACACAAGTCTGAAAAGCCCTTTGCTGGCGATTGGGGAACATGTCTTCTTTTTATGGATGTTCATCTCTATGAGGGGAGGAAGTAGGTCCTTCCTTTATGCCCCCTGCCATCTGCACCCTTCCGCTAGCATTGTTATTAGTCAGCCAGAGGTGAAGCATATATTAAGTGCCTACTATGTGCCAGACACTGAGCTAAGTCTGGAGGTACAGAAAGAGGCAAAACAGCCCCTGTTCTCAAGGAGTTCACTATAGGCTGAAGAAGGAAATAATAAATCAATCAAACAAAAAGCATTTATGAAGCCCTGAAGGAGTTCACAGTTTGATGAGGCAGACAACAATCAGGAAGCATTTATTAAGCGCCTACTCTGTTCCAGGACCCAAAGTACTAAGTACCAAGGATGCAAAAAGAGGCAGAAGACTGCCTGTCCTCAAGGAGCTTGCAGTCCAGTGAGGGAGGCAGCCCGGAAACAAGCATGTGTGCTGGATAAGCACGAGTGCTGCATGCTGGAGAAGTCAGAGGTGATCAGCACAGGGGAGGGTCTGGAGTTGAGGAGGACTGAGGGAGGCCAGCAGGCGTGATGTGCAGTGAGCCGGGCACCGTGGTCACCAAGGGTGGCCTGCCAGCCTCCCCAGCCCAGCAGGGGCCCTGAGCCCATCAGCCAGGCCCTTCCAAGCCTCGGGCCTCGGCAGTCGTGGAACGAGAGCAGCTGGGGGGCTGTTCTAGAGCTCTCCAGGCTGCTGAGCTTCTGCCTCACAACTATGGTGGAGTAGGAGTGCATCTGCTGTGATGAGGACTGGGCAGGTGATGGGGCACCAGGGCCGAGTACAAAAGCCAAGGGCTCCTTTGAATTTCCCGTTCTCTCTGGGATGTCCCCTTTGCCCGCCGGACGGGCAGTCCTCCAGACCAGGACTGTACGCCCCAAAGCAGCGCCCGGGTCTGGCCAGTGTTGAATGAGGGAGGTTGTGTGCGTGTGTGCATGTTGTGTATGCGTGTGCATGTGTGTTATGTGTGTGCAGTATAATTTCTCTTTGTGAATGTTTTTAGTCTGGACCTTAAGGACGGCCTAACTTTTAAAATCCTCTTATTTGCTTCTGGGAAATGTGAGAAGCAGTTCGGGGGCCCTGTGCCTACTTTCTGGCGGGAGCACGGGTTCGCCTCCACAGCAATTTGACGCTGCTTTTGCTCAGCCTGACCCGTCTGTCCCTCTGTGGGCTCCGAGGCCGTGGCCTCAGTTTCCCCTCAGTGACACCCCCGCGGACAGAGTGCCACTTTGTCACCTTAGCCCGGCGTCCGCATTTGTGCTTTACAAAAGCTGCAATGTCATTCGGTGCCCTGTGGTTCTTGTTCTGTGCATTTAGTCAGCATTAAGGTCTGCGTGTGTGCTAGGGGCTGGAGAGACAAAGAAAGGTGCCGGAAATGAGATTCTGCATCTGGAGGATCTGGAGCACCCACGATTTAGCCCAACCCCCGCCTTCTTCCACAGGCCCTTACTGGGCTCATCCATGACGCCTGCAGGCAGGGGGACCTACACCCCCTTGGAGAGCAGTCATTTCAGTTGGACTTTCTTGGCAGAGATTCGGTCTCCTCTTTCTTTTTCCTGCTCATTTTATGGGTGAGAAAAGTGAGGCAGACAGGGTGAAGGGACTTGCCCAGGATCACACACCTGAGGCCAGAACTCAGGCCTTCTTGCCTCCAGACCTGGCCCCCTACCCACTGTACCTCCCAGCCCCTGTCCTCAGACAGCTCCTCCTTGTAGAGATTCAAGCTGAAATCGGCCTCTTAGTAGCTGCTTCCCCCCAACAACCCCCCGTTCTGGTCTCTGGCACTGAGCAGAACCCGGCTCCCTGCCCCCTCCAAACCCCTCCACTGGACCTCGCCGTCCTGTCCGGCTCATCCCCGAAGTCTCCGGCCAAAGGGTCTGGCTGTGCACATCCTGCCCACGCTGTCTGGGGGGGGCAACCGGGCTTTGGAGGCGGGTGCTGCCAGAGCCAGGGCTTGGAGAAATCCCATTCCGTGATTCCGTTTTCTTGGCCTGAAACAAGCGTCTGTGTTGACAGGTGACAGATCACGTGCCATGAAGCCCCACGGAAGCTGGAGCCACCTCTTTGCCCGTTTATGGCTTTTATGCAAGTTTGGAGAAGCCGTAGCTGACAGGTTCTAGGAGCCGGGCACCTAAATGGGGCTGCGAAGGATTCCTTCTTTGTCTTTTGCAGTTTTCAGGGAGGGAACAGAGTGTGAATCTGGGACCAGAAGACCTGGCTTTGAATCCCCTACTTGTACCCTATTGACTTTGGCTTTGGGTTAGTCACATCCCAGCTGTAGGTCTCAGTTTACCTTTCTGTAAAATGAGTGCCTGCAGGAGAGGAACTGGTGGCAGCTAAATTCTCTTTAAAGAATGGATTTCCTTGCCTCTCTTGGGCCTTTAAAACTATCCCAGAGCCCCAGGAGCCCTAGACCAGCATTTTGGGCTGTGACTTTGAAAGGGGGATTTTTTAAAGAGAGCACAGAGGCCCAAGTGAATCTCCTACTCGTCACTTCTTTCTCCCTTGATTCTCTTAACCTTCCCTTATCACTTCCTTTTCTCCCTCCTTCCGTCCCTCCCTCCCTCCCTTTTTTCCTTCCCTCCTTTTCTTCCTTTCCTTCCCTTCCCCCTTCCTCCCCTCTCTCCATTCCTTCTTTCTCTTTTTTCCTCCCTCTGTCCCTTCTTTCATTTTCTCCTCTTTCTTTCTTTTCCTCCTTTTTCTTTCTTTTCCTCCCTCCCTCCCTGCCTTCTTTCTTTCAATTTTTTCCTCTCTTTCCTTTTACCTTTCTTTTCTTCTTCTCTGTTTTTTTCCTTTTCCCCCTTTTGTCGCTTTCCCTTTCCTTTCCATACTTTTCCTTTTCCCCTCCACCCACTGCCATGAGGTCCAGAACTGGGCCATCTTGGCTCTGAACCAGTACCAGCTCTGTTTCCTGCCCCATGCAGGGTAAGTCATATATCCCAGGGAGGCCATTGTATCTCTGGGCCCCTCAGTTTCCTTTTCTATAGAAGTTCAAAGCTCCTTCCTGCCTTCTGTTCTCTGCGTTCTCTCTGGGGATCCCACAATGTTATCCCCTTGCTCTCCTGCCCTCCATGGGTGGGTCTTTATAATTTCCTCTCTTTTGGGTGAGACTGAAATGCGCACTGACAGTGGGGGGATGAAGCTCGTGGGGTCAGCGAGCACACAGGAGCTCAGAAGGTGCTCGGAGGCAGGACTCTAGGCCGGACCTTCCTGGTTCTGCCCTGCCATCCTTCTTGCCTCCCTTCTACAAGGCTGAGGCCCTCAGCAGCCCAAGCACACAGGGAAGGAATATCCATCTGCCACAGGTAGTCCCTGGCCTCTTACTGGGGACCCATCAGCTTGGCAGGGTGCCCCTCCTGCTCCAGGGCCTGGCAGGGGACCCCTTCTGCTCTGGGCCTGGCAAGGCAGCTCCTTCTGCTCCAGGGCCTGGCAGGGGCCCCTTCTGTTTCTTGGGGCAGCAGCCACTGCTGGGAAGGTTTGCCCAACCTTCCACCTCCCTGGGCCCCTTGGTGACTTCCACTGGCCCTCTGGGGCTCAAGAGGACAAGGACGACCCCTGCTCCATGTGACAGCCCTTCAGACCCTTAAACCGGCTGTTGTGTCTCCTCTGAGTCTCAGGGACTCCGGGCTCTTCCCCTGGTGCCTCCCTGAGATGATCATTCCCTGGACACTCCCCGGTTGTCGGTCTCCTTCCTATAACGTGGCACCCAGACCCGGTGCAGCAGTGGTGTGAGATGTGGCGAGGAGGGGCCCTAAGTGTTGTGGAGCACTAACCCTGCACATAGTAGGTGCTAGTTCCCTTGTTCTCCTGTGTTCTGTGTGGCCCCAGAAGTTGCTTGGAGGAAGTGTTGTTTGGGGCCTCTAGTCTGGGCTCAAGGAGGCAGGGAGGTCGCCAATGGATCCTATGAACTGGGCACACATAAAACTGGGCCTCTAGTTCAGACCACAGCCTTCATGAGTGGAGTGATTGAACGGGCTTCCAGCTCAGTCTGCCTGGAGGGGGCAGTGTGAGCCTCAGGAGTTATTCCAAGGGCTTGGGGTGTCACAGGGATTTGGGAGGGAATGATGGCCCAGTGGATTGGGGCGATGTGATGGGTTGGGATGCCATGGCGGGTCGGGATGTCGTGACAGGTTGGGGTCCCGCGAGGCTTCGGGATGTCATGACGGCCTCCCTGGCTGATCCGTGAATGGGACCCTCCAGCTCCCAAAAGTGAGGGGGATGTGCCCTGCCTGCCTTCAGCCAGGTCCCTGGGGGCCGCGGCCCGAGTGCAGATGGGCAGTGCCAGCCGATGGCCCAAGGATTTCCTCTGAGGCAGGGAAAGCAGGGAAAGCTTTCTCAGCTTATTCATGAGGGCGCTGTGAGTCCCTTCATATTTGGGCATGAATTAATACTTGGGACTTCTGGGGACTTTGGGTCACAGATTAGAGTTAGGGCTTGTGAGTGGACATCAGAGGTGGAAGGGGTTCACAAAGCGCAGGTTTCTGGGTGCTGAACACTGTCAGCCGGGGGTTGCGGGGGGGGGGGGCGTGGTGCAGACAGAAAGATTCCTGTTCCCGAGTTCGAGTCCAGCTGCAGACACTTCCCTGCTGGGTGACCCAGGCCAGGTCACTTTGCCCTATATGCCTCAGTTTCCTCATCTGTAAAAGGAGCTGGTGAAGGAAATGTCCAAGCCCCCCAGGATCTTTGCCAAGAAACCCCAAATGGAGATCCCGAGAGCTGGACACAAGGGAGGCAGAACCTGGAGCTTTCTGCCATTGTTCCCCCTCCTGGCAAAGCCCCAACAACCTCAGGTCCCTGAGAGCCCCCCCCCCAGCCCTTCGCCCCCTCTCACCAGCCCAGGGCAAGCTCGCCTTCTGCTTGTCCCGTGACTGTTGTTGGGAGCTCGTTACCTTGACCCCTGCCATGAGTTGCCTCTTAATGTTCTCATTTATCAGGAGCACATGCTCCCACCAACCTCGAGCCAGGAGGATTTGGTCTTTGCTCCTGGAGGCGAGAGGGTGTTCCCCAAACTTGTGGAGGAGGGCACTGAGGATATGCTTTAGTGCTGTTTGTGGGCTGTGTGATGGACCAGATGGAGACCAGATAGGAGGCCTTCAAGCCAGTTTGTGAGCTGGAGGGGGAGGGACCCCGTGAGGAGTGGGGGAAGGGAAGTGTGGCCAGGCCACTGGAGAAGACAGAACAGCTGTTTCCTGGTGCCATTTTCTGCATTTTGTTGGAGGGAGGCGAGCGGGCATCTTCCTGTGGGCCCAGGGCTGCCAGAAGGACCTTGGAGACCGTCCCCAGTGTCTCGCTGGAGTCTCCTAGGGGCTGGAGCATCGGTGACCCCCGGGAGCTTGGGAGCCTGGGGTGGTGCTCCAGTCATTGGGGGTTTTCTGAGAGGAGACATGGAGGGGTCTGCCTCCTGGCCAGAGCTTTGTGCCACCCGGGGCCATCCCACTCTTTCCCAGCCATGGCCCTTCCTCCCCGAGCTGCCCCGCTTTCTTTTTTTCAGTCACATGAAGGAAACTGGAACCACATGAATTACATGACATCAGTTCTCTTGTTTTCTCTCTCTCATTTCTTGATTTTTAAAGTGGACATATTTTCTTCACAATTGTGTCTCCAGAAGGTGGGAGAAGGGTGACTTTGGCCAATACCACTGAGTCTTGCAGATTTTCCCAAGTGGGGCCCGAGGCTGGGGGCTCAGAGATCGGGACCCCATCTTTGGGGAGCAGAGCTGGCAAGGGTATCCCCTGGATAGGCAAAGAGGGCCCCGTGGAAATCAGCTTTCCCTGGAAATTAAGTGGAGCTTCCCAGTGTTGTAAAGACCCTCCTCCCCAAGGATGGATGGCAGCTGGACTTCCTTCCTCCACTACCATGAGGGAGCAGAGGAGGCTGTGGGCCTCACTCTCCAGGGGACAAGGGGCGATGCTTTCTGTTTACAATAATCTGCACTGGAGATGCACTTCCAAAGCGTCATGTGAGACGTCTACTTCATGGGGTGGGGATGGGGGGGGGATGCCTTCTGGGGATGGGCTTTGATGAACATATGGGAAGGATTCCGAGCAGTGTCCTGCTCCCCATTTTGTTTTTGGTCTCAATTTCCCCAAAAAGGCAGCGCCCCAGAGGTGTCCCTGCAGGCACTAGCTCTGAAGTCCTGCTCGTTGCCTGAGTCACGCAGCTAGCAAATGTCTTGGAGCGCTAAAGTGGGTGCTGTTTCATCCCTATTTTAAGGAAACTGAGGCTCTGAGGGTCACACAGCCAGTAAATGGAGTGCTTTCCCAGTGAGAGGGGTCTGGGAGCGGGGGACTGCTGGCCAGCAGATGGGGAGCCGTATGGAGTGACTTCTGGGGGATCTGGAAGTGGGGGCTGCTGGCCAGCAGACAGGGGGCCCTGCCCACATTTTCCCTAGCTTGGACGCCCAGTGATAGCTGCAGCACGTATCAAAATGAGGACTTCACCCCAGACCCTGGACTGCAGTCATAGCCATTCTTCCTGAGGGTCTCTTCTTTTGAGCTGGACCTTGGCCCCCCTCTCCGTGGACACTTATTTCCTGGGTCTCTTCTTTTGCCTCCTCCCAGGGAGGTGGGCGGGGAACTCCCTGCGTGGAAGCTCTTTTCATTGGTACAGATGGGCAGCTTAAGTTACAGCTGTTAGAGGTTCAGGGGTCTCCTTTGGCACCGACTGCCTCAGAGCGGGTGGGGGGTGCCGTGGAGAGATCCCTGCCCTGGGATCTTGTCCCAGCCCTTCTATTTATACAGGACCCGTAGGAGGAAGAGAGCTTTCGCGCTCAAGGGTCTGGAGAGTAAACAGCCAAGCTGGTCTCTGATGGCAGGCCCTGTAGCTCCTGACCTTTCTCCCTTCTCAGCTAGAGTCTGGGGGTCCCTGGATCGGGGCTTGGGAGCTGCAGTTCCTGCCAGCTTTCTCAGACCCTCTACTGGGGGTTATGGGCAGGCTCTAGAATAAGGGGGTTCCCACCGGCTTCACAGGGATCAGCCGGACCATCCTTGGTGACTTAGCTTCTGACTCCCATGAGGTGGGGGCTGGCTCCAGTTGCCCCCCTCTCTCTAGGCAGCTCTGTGTTGCGGAGGGTTGACTGGGGGCCTCCGTGGGCCGTTCCCCTCTCTTTCTTTTGAGCCAGGCAGGGCCGATAGTGCTGGGAGCAGGCCCGTGCTCTCTGCTGAGTCAGAATTCCCTCCCTAAGCAGGAGCCAGGCAAGCAGGAGGCTCCATGCTTTACAAAAACAAACCCGACTAGAAGCAAGGGCCGTATGGAGGCCTCTGAGATCCAAGATCCACTTGGTCCGGACGCTGGTTAGATCTTTTAACTCAGCGTTCAGGTGTCTCTGCTCTCCTGGGGAGGGGGCTGGATCCCGTGGTTTCACTACCCATAGTGCAGGGGGCAGGGAAGGAAATGATGAACGTGCAGGAGAGCAAGTGTCCTTGGGCAAGCCCATTACCGGGGCCGGCTCTGAGCCTGCAATTAGGAAGCTCTGAGTTCAGATCTCTACAGCTGCAAAACATTTGCTTGCCTCAGTTTTCTTATCCATGAAGTAGGCATGATGATAGGGCCTCCCCCCAGGAAAGATCAGGTGAGATCTTTGTAAAATGCACTGCAAACTTTAAAGCTCTAGCTAACCACCAGCTGTTACTGTTCTTATTGTTTGTTCTGCAGTCAGCAAAGTCTTTCGTATTCTAGATCTTATGTTACATGAGAAGGGAAACTGGGGGAGCGACGGGGAAGCAAAGTTGTCTTGCAGCTGATCTGAGTCTTCCATGTTGGTGTCCAAAGCCTCCTCCCGCAGCTTGTGCCCTCCCCAGAGACGTCTCTTACCCGCTTTAGAACATCTAGCTTGCCTGCTTCCTGCGCTCAGTCAGTTTTTGGAGTGTATACAGAAGGAGCAAATAAGGAGAGGAAGACGGGGTGGAATCCTGTATTAAAGACAGGAAAAAGACCAAGTATCATGTACTGGCCTGCTTCTGTGCCAGGTGCTATGCTACGTGCTTTACCATTATTCTCACCTTTTAGCAGTGTTTATTTCATTTTTTTTTTCACAAGGGATGGGCATTTTAGTCACTTTCTTTGCATAACTCTAAATTGATTTCTGGAATAGTTGGACCAGTTTGCAAACCCACTAACAATGCATCAGTTTGTCCCTTTTTCTGCAACCCTTCCAACATTGACTTTTCCCATCTGTTCTTCTTGGCTAACTTGATGAGTATCGTGGGCCAGGAAGTCTAATCAAGAACTCACGTGTGGGCCATTTGGACAAAAAAGATGCAAAAGCTGTCTTGGAGGGGCAGCTAGGTGGCGCAGTGGATAGAGCGCCAGCCCTGAAGCACCTGAGTTCAAATTTGATCTCAGACACTCATAAAAATTAATAATAATAATAATAAATAAAACTGTCTTAGGACTTTGATGGGGAGTGCCGAGGTCTCAGGGCACTTGCTTGCCACCTGCTTTCCTCATTCATTAAAGAGTATGCTCGGTCGTCCTCATTTCCTTTAAAAATAAAAGGATCCTTGAGCTTGGCTCTTTGGTCCAGGGAATGTTGCAGACAAGTTTCCCTGGACTTCCTGGATTAGCTGGCAGCCAAGCTCGGGACTCTCCGGACCTTGCCTTGGTGTATGTAGCGGGTGTCCCTGGCCACCTTGTGGAGGCTGATGTCTCACTCAAATGGAAGCTTCTTGAGGGCAGGGCCTGCTGCTTCTGCATCCTAGCATTTCTGACCAAGCCTTTGCGCAGCGAACGCCTGGCAGCTTCTTGACCCACCTGCTTGTCTCCCATTTTCTGCTGCGACCTCAGTTTAAGACCGCGTGCCAGAAGCTGGCAATGTTGTGGTTTGGGACTAGGGCGAGGTCAGTCTGAAGCACAGGGCCCCAGGGCTCTGTCCTTGGGCCTTCCCACCCGTCACTCTGAGTCCTGCCCTTCTCAGCTTGGCTCCCACAATGACCCCCAGCAGAGTCAGTATTGCAGCCCTGCAGCTCGTTGCACAGGGTGTGTGTGTGTGTGTGTGTGTGTGTGTGTGTGTGTGTGTGTACTGCATGCATTTGCACACACATATATATCCACATGCATACATACACACACATGCACATGTATGTACAGGGTGATTATTGCTTTTGTTTCTTTGATGATAGTATCAATAATGAGTCCCTGGGAGGCAGTCAGGATGGCAGAGTAGCAGAAGTACATCAAGCTTTAGCTCCATAACTCCTCTAAAAAGATCTGGAAAATGTGGGAGGCTGAATCCAGATCAAGAAATCCAAGAAGAAAGGAGTGAATCCTTTTTCAGAGCCAGATTAATACAGGAAGACAAGAGGTCTGTGGACACTGGGGACAGACTTTGATCAGGAATAAAGTGAAATGTATTAAGGATCAATGCAGATTGCTGCATTTAGGTTAAAAATCTGAACTTCCTAAGCATGGATGGGATGGAGGGGGCTATGAAAAATGCATCAGAGTTTTGGGGGGTTGCAAGCTCAGCCCCAGTCTTATGCTACATTTGCAACCATATGGGATGGTTTGTGGGAGACTTTCTTACATGACAGAGTTGCCGACCGCTCTGACCTCTACCCTGTACCCCCCAGACCACATCTGGAGCAATCTGCCTGATTCTGGAGCCCACAGCTGGAGAAGGGCATGTACAAGCTGGAGTGTATGGGGGGGGTGCACTCGTGCCTTGGGGCAGGGCCAGGCTGCCGTGAGGGTAGTGGAGGACACAGCCCCAGGATCCCCTGAGAGGGCAGTTGGAGAGAGAACCTGAGAGCTGCCATCATGGACTGGAAAGAGGATCACATGGAAGAGAGCTGGGACTTCTTCTCCCTAGGATTCTTCATGGAGCTAATGGAAGAATCCAGGCTCCACGTAAGACAGACTTGGGTTTCCACATTTGGAGTCTGAGGACTGAGGTTCGGATCTCTCTCTGCTGCGTGACCATCTTCACTGGGCCTCAGCTTCCTAATCTGTAAGGTGAGGGGGTTGTCCCCATAGTTCTAAATCTGGACTCCAGGGTGATGAGAATATTCCTGCTTAGTCATTCCTTGCTCATCCCGCACCTCTCCATTGGACCTTTGGATCATCTGTAATTCCATCGTGGCCACGACAATGTTGACAGCCTGGGATCATGGCACAAAGGCCATCCAGACCACCCTCCTCCCGTGGGAGGCAGAGCAGCTCTTTGCATTGTCCATTATCAGCTCTTCGCTTGTAGACAGGTCATACTCTTGCCCTGTGGATCCCTTCCGGGAGCCAGGGGTTGATGAACATAAGACAGGGTCATTTGCAAACATCTGAAAGGTTTGGCCAATGGTCCCAGTTCCTTCTTTTGCTCAGACGACATCTGACAGCATGGAAGGCTGTTGGCCAACGAGAATCTCCCCATTTTCTGCCTGGCTGATGTCGATGATCCTCAAAACATGCGATCTTTCAGTGACTTGTGGGATTTTGACATGACTTGGTAGACCCCTTGTTCAAGAGAGCCTTTGGGGGTATGTTTTGCTCGAGGGATTAAGGTATAATTATAGCCAGCCAGCAGTTAGAATGGGGGGGGGGAATCTTGCCTTCTTTACCATTTACAATCAGCTTCATGATGGTCAAGAGATTTCTCGCTGTGGATTATTGCTTTGGACAGCCTGCCAATATCCTTGTCATGGAGGCTTTTGATGTGTATATAAGTGCAGATCAGGCTCTTAAAATTTTTGTAAAGTGAAAGTAGCCTTATGGGATGGTCACTATTGATTTCTTTTGTCTCCTTTTCCTTTGGTAATCCTAGGGGCCACAGTTTTTGCCGTTTCCTTCTCTCTTTCAGAGACTTTTGAGTGACCTAGACCTCCTTTGATACCTTGTTATACCCACTTGCTCATGCAACGTATCTTAGGCTATGGAGTTCAGGTTCATATGTGGTCACTTCCACGTGAGAAAAGTATTTTATTCCCAAAATCTTAGCTGATTATCCTTAAGTGCTCTTGAGATGACTTTGCCTGCTTGAGTTTTTTTGATGAGCTCTCTTTAAACTTGTTCTTCCCTCCATTAATCCTTCCTCAAGTATTTATTAAGTGCTTGCTTTGTGCCAGGCACTGTGCTAAGTGCTGGGGATACAAAGAAAGGCAAAAACAATCCTTAGGATTTCCACATTCTAAGGGAGAAAATGTTCAAAGAGCTGTATAGACATAAGATCTGTTACTTGATCTTCCACCATCTTCTCCTCTAAAACTGGCCTATGTTCTAAACCACCGTTGCCCTTGACTTCCGTATCCTTCCTCCGTTTGGCAGATCAAATGAAATGTCTGCTGACTTAGGGGTCTTTTTTTCAAATTTTGGTTTCCTTGTTATGCCACTTAATTAACACTAGTTAAATATCTTTCTAAACTGATTCTAAGAGGTCTCAATGTCCTTTCCTTCATCCATTTCCTATTTTCAGTCATCAGTAATTTGCTAAAATGGATTGAGTTGGGTTTGTTTTAATTGCCATTTGTTCTTCTCATTTTAAATCTTTGTTCTTTGTATTATTGTTTATGTTGGCTCCAATGAATGAATAAGTGTTCTGATGTTGCACCTGAAACAGATATAAGAATGACTTGGAGATCAGTAAATGTCGTTTCTTGTCTGTTAAAAATACATTCAACTAATTGTAGCTAGGGTATATGGTCTGGAACTGGCAGAGGGAACTCCTGGATGAAGAGACTCCCTGCAGATCGGCACCTTTATCCACAAAGTACTGGCTTGCGAAGTTGGTTAGCGCACAGGTGTCAAACGTGGCCCATGTGGCCACAGCGATCCCCAGGATGCCTGAAATAGATTAAAATATAAATATAACTGGGAAATGTTTAACAAAATAAATCAAAATACAGTGAACGGTAGATAGTGTGCATGGGTGGCTTTCTCAGTCATCATGTGCCCACGAGGTTCCTTACGTGGGGTTTGGTGGCCCCTGTTTCTGTTTGTGTTGGATACCACTGGTCTAGAGCATTGAGAGGTTAAGAGACTTGCCTAGTTCATACAGCTACCATGTGTCATGGGCAGAACTTGAGCCCCTGTCTCCGTAGCTCTACCCACATGGCCTCCTATGGTGGTTACTAGGAAAGATTCCCACTGCAGCGTTCTGGAGATCAAGAAGTGATGGAGGCAAAAAAATTAATCTCTTTTATGGATGAGAAAAACGAGACTTAGAAAGGGGTTGGTCACTTGCCCAAAGTCCCACAGCTTGGAGTTTTATGGAGCTGATGTGAGCCTGGGAAGTCCCTTGGTCTGACTTACTGTGGATGTTTCAATTTCCTGGTCTGAGGGGATTAAGCTAGATAAGAACTGACTCGAGCCAAGACTTGGCCCTAGATTTCTGATTCCAAGCCCAGTCTTCTTTTCTTGCACCTGTGATGTGAGGTGCTCCGGATGGGAGGTGGGCCTGAGATGCTCCGAGGCTGGGCATGAGGTACTTCGGACGGGGGTTGGATGTCCTCTGTGGCTCAGGGTCCACCAGGAACCGCTCATCTCTGCTTCCTTTAATGTAAAGTTACTGGGAGCTCTTTTGGACTCTCAACAATAGCTCTGAATTCCTCCAGGCCCCCCTTGCTGCCTCCTCCATCTCCAGCTTTCATTTAGTATGCCCCAGCCGTCCCCTGTTTGCCCCACTCAGCTAGGTGAGCTTCCTCAGCACGTGCTCACAGCAGCCTCCAGTCCTGAGGAAACACCTGCGCTGGGGAGAGCACGGGGGTGCTGCACCTGCAGAAGCCTCTCATCGCCTTATTTTGTGCTCCATAAATAGTCTGAGACACTCGTGGCTTTTGGGGGGGCCCTGCTTTGGACCTTCCTTTCTAGGCTTGGTGGGGCAGCTCCTTCCTCCTTTCACGCTGTGGGGCAGAAGAGGGGGTGGGTTTGTTCTTGGTCCCATGAGGCAGGGCTCGGACCAGTTCGGGGAAGGTTGATGGGAGGCTTGTCGCAGCCCTAAGTAAAGAAGAACTTGCCAATGACATCCAACAATTGGAGCTTCTAAAAGTGGAATGAGCTGACTCAGAGGATAGAAGGTCTTTCTGGAGATCTTGAAGCAGATTCTGGATAACCAATCAGTCAGTAAAAATGTATTAATTGCCTACTGTGTGCCAAGCACTGTGCTAAATGCTGAGGATACAAATTAGAAAAATCCCTGTCAGAGTTCATAATCCAGTGGCGCTTTGAAAAAGCCTGGAAAAAAAGAAGTTTCCAAGAGAAAGTTGGAGGTGGGAGAAGCTGGGAAGAAGGTCCCCAGAATCCAGTATAGGAAGTATATAGAGCTGGCAAGAAATGAAGGATTGGATGATCTGGGAGCCTTCTTTAAATGGAAGCTTTTGAATGAGTCTAGGAAACTGAGTCTGGGACAAATTAAATATCTGGCTCTAGGTCACAGAAAGGGAGAAGTAATCACACCAGGATTTGCACTCAGGTCATCTCACTATATGATTTATTCCAAAAGATAAATTATCAAGGGAAAATTCCCTCATTTGAGAAGAAGAGCTGGTAGCACTAGAAAGCAGTATGTCAAAAGTTAGATTTTTAAAGATAATTTCTTTTTTTAAGATAGCAAAATTCAAGAGTTTTATTTAAACTAATTACAAAATTTATGAAATTTCTGAGGTAACCAGATCCAAACCTTCATAGAGGAATTCTTATAATAAGAGTACAAAACACACTTTTATTATTTTTTTCTATTTTTTCCTTTATTAAGCTTTATTTTTCAAAACATTTAGGTGGACAATTATTCAGCATTACCCCTTGCAAAACCTTGTGTTCCAACTTTCTCCCCTTCCCCCACTCCCTTCCCCTAGATGGCAAGTAGTTCAATATATATTTTTTAATTTTTTTAATTATAGCTTTTTATTTACAAGTTATATGCATGGGTAATTTTACACCATTGACAATTGCCAAATCTTTTGTTCCAATTTTTCCCCTCCTTCCCCCTTTCCCCTCCCCTCAATGGCAGGTTGACCAATACATGTTAAATATGTTCAAGTATAAATTAAATACAAAATAAGGATATGTCTCCAAACAGTTATAGTCCAGTATATGCTAAACATGGTAGAAATATTTGTTAAGTCCAATATATGCATATATATTTATGCAATTATCTTGCCACACAAGAAAAATCAAATCAAAGAAGAAAAAAATGAAAAGCAAAATAAAATGCAAGCAAACAATAAAAAGAGTAGAAATGCTATGTTGTGGTCCACTCTCAGTTCCCACAGTCCTCTCTCTGAGTGCAGATGGCTTCTCCAGCACAAGATCACTAGAACTGGCCTAGATCATCTCATTGTTGAGAAGAGCCACATCCATCAGAATTAATCATAATATAGTCTTGTTGCTGTGTATAATGATCTCCTGGTTCTGCTTATTTCACTCAGCATCAGTTCCTGTAAGTCTCTCCAGGCCTTTCTGAAATCTTCCTGCTGGTCATTTCTTACAGAACAATAATATTCTATAATATTCATATACCACAGTTTATTCAGCCATTTTCCAATCATCCACTCAGATTCTAGTTCCTTGCCACTAAAAAAAAGGAGCTGCCACAACATTTTTGCACACGTGGATCCCTTTCCCTCCTTTACTATCTCATTGGGTTATAAGCCCAGTAGAAACACTCTTGGGTCAAAAGGTATGCAGAGTTTGATAACTTTTTGAATATAGTTCCAAATTGCTCTCCAGAATGGTTGGATTCGTTCACAACTCCACCAACAATGTGTCAGTGTCCCAGTATTCTCACATCCCCTCCAACATTTGTACTTGTCGTTTCCTGTCATCTTAACCAATCTGAGAGGTGTGTAATGGTATCTCAGAGTTGTCTTAATTCGCATTTCTCTGATCAACAGTGATTTAGAGCACCTTTTCATATGACTAGAAATGGTTTCAATTTCTTCATCTGAAACTTGTCTGTTCATATCCTTTGACCATTGGTCAATTGGAAAATGGCTTGAATTCTTATAAATTTGAGTCAATTTTCTATATATTTTAGAAATAAGGCCTTTATCAGAACCTTTGAATCTTTTTCCAGTTTATTGCTTCCCTTCTAATCTTGTCTGCATTAGTTTTGTTTGTACAAAAACTTTTTTAACTTAATATAATCAAAATTATCTATTTTATGATCAATAATGATCTCCAGTTCTTCTTTAATCACTTAAAGACAATTTCTTATACATGCCACAATAAAAATAGATAGGGGACCTGAATATGAAAAGTCATGCTGTTGAAAAAAAATGAGAAAACCCCAGATGAAGAATCTTTCATAATTGTGGTGAATGGAGAGAATCTTTAACCATATAGGGAGGGAATAGAGGCAGTTGTAAAAATAGATGTCAGTCTTGGTAAATTGAAAAGCTTTTCAAAAACAAAATTAATGTTACAAAGATAAGAAGGAAAAACTTGGAGGGATTCTTTGTAATCACATATCCCTGATGAAGAACTAATGGCTGAGATTTATAGATAACTAAAATATTTCTATGAGAAATAAGTAGAAAACTTGTGAATTTCCTGGCTTTTATGAAAGAAAGCTCTAAATTACTAATTATTAGAAAAATGCTAATCAAAACAAGTCCCAAAGTCCCAGACCATACTTCCTCTTCAGGTACATTGGATCATGCAGAGCCTGAGGGTTCAGATGAACAATTCTTTAAATAAAAACAAACAATAACCCCCAGGTAAAAGAAGTCCCCAAGATGTTAAAATGTTGTCCAGAGTTAGTATAAGCCATAGGCAATGAGATTAAAAGCATTAAGCAAGGAAGTTCCCCAGAGTCTCAGGAGCTTCCCACCAAAGTTCTAACGGTCTTTTTATAGCCTTCTTGCCCAAATAGCCCACAGCTAGTGGGCTTTAGTTCTTCTGGGGCAAAGAGAACTCAAACTGCTCCATGTTTGTTCCATGGGTTCGATTTAGTGATGGGGAGCATGGGAATTTGTCACCCCTTCCCTAGCCCCACTAGTGTCCTGGCCCACAATGCTCAGCATATTGGCAAAGGTGTTGAAAAGATAGGAAAAGTAATTGCTTGAGATACTTCAGCAAAATGGCACACTAATACATTATTAGTGGAACTGTGAATTGGCTTAGCCATTCTGAAAATCTACTTAAAATTATGCAAATGTACTCATTTAAGAAAATTAGTAAAATGTCTATATTCTTTTTCAAAGCAATTTTACTGCTATTTATCTACCTCAAAGGAGCTAATGAGAAAAAGAAAGCCTCATATATGTATCACTAAATATTTATGGCATTGAATAAAATCTGTGTCCTTGTAACTTCTACCCTTTTTTACCCTAATCTCTCTTCTGAATGATAGCAGTTTGATTTCTTGATGACAGCTATCTATAAATTAGACAAAGCGTTTAGCATTTATTAAATACTTAATAGTACCCACCGATATACGCAAAAAGAAAGGAAATACCCTCAAGAAGCTTCCATTCTAATGGGGAAAGACAACAAAAGGGAATTATAACCTGAGTGGTGAAAGAGAGAAGATAATGGAAAGAGGAATGAGTCAGGAGATGAGACAGAAGAGGATACGCCTGGAACTTCCCTGAATGGAGGTTCTGGGGAGTAAGTTGCTATTGGAGGAGGAGGAGTGGGAAGAAAACATCCACCCATTATTGGAAGCTGAGCCAAGCTAGATTGTGAGTGGGCAGGTGGGGAATCTTCCTTAAATATCCCACAAGTCTTTTGTTCTCCAGACTAAATAAACATTCCCATTTACTTCCACCTTTATGCAGTAGAGACCTTCACCATGTTGGTTATTTTCTGGATTCTATTTCAGGAGTGTGCTAGTAAATGTTTAACAACTGGCTCTTTGAAAATGTACTTTTAACAGGTGCTTTGAAATTTAATCTGTATCATAACAGTTTCTCCAGCACCTTCTTAAGTCTAAATAATCAACAAAAAATAAATCAAGCCCTAACTTGTAGCATTTTCTGATTTTCAAGGTGTAAATACTCATAATACAAATTTAACAATCAGCCCCTTTAACAATCAGCAAATCGACAAGGACGAATAACTGGGACACTGATACATTGTTGGTAGAATTGTGAATGGACCCAGCCATTCTGGAGAGCAATCTGGAACTATGCTCAAAGGGCTATAAAACTATCTACACCCTTTAACCCAGCAGTGTCTCTACTGGGCTATATCCCAAACAGATCTTAAAGGAGGGAAAGGGACCCGCAAAAATGTTTGTGGAAGCCCTTTTTGTAGTGGCAAGAAGCTGGAAACTGAGTGGATGTCCATCAGTTGGAGAATGGCTGAATAAGTTATGGTATATGAAGGTTATGGAATATTATTGTTCTGTAAGAAATGATCAGCAGGATGAATACAGAGAGGCTTGGAGAGACTGACATGAACTGATGCTGAGTGAAATGAGCAGAACCGGGAGATCATGGTACATGGCAACAAGAAAATTAAATGATCATCAATTGTGATGGATGTGGCTCTCTTCAACAGCGAGGTGGTTCAGGCCAGTTCCAATGATCTTGTGATGGAGAGAGCCATCTGCATCCAGAGAGAGAGGATTATGGGAACTGAGTGTGGATCAACATAGTATTTTCACTCTTTTTGGTGTTGGTTGCTTGCATTTTGTTTTACTCATTTATTTTCTTTTTTTTTTTTTGATGTGATTTCTCTTGTTCAGCAAGAGAATTGTATAAGTGTGTATACAGATTGGATTTAACATATATAACATATATTGGATTACTTGCCATCTAGGGATGGGGTTGAGAGGAAGGAGGGGAAAATCTGAAACACAAGGCTATGCAAGAATCAATGTTGTCAAATTATCTGTGCATGTGTTGTGAAAATAAGCTTAAAAAACAATCAGCAAACTCCTGTTCTCACCATCTAGTGATACTCACCTGTAGCTTATCAGTATCTTTCTTAAACTACAATGTCTAGAACAAAACAAATATTCCATATATCTTCAGATGTGGGAAGAATCTAGTGAGTGAGTCAGTCAACAATCAGCATGCATTTATTAAAGTACATACTACAATGTCTAAGTCCTTCCTCCTTCCTGAAATCCCTTAATGAAGCATGTTTCCTTGTTGTTTCTGGAATGCCACATTGAGTTTTATCATTTTATCTGTCTTAAACAAAATACTCTCTAGTCTTCTTGTTAGAGACTGCACTATAGCTAGAGCCTTGGGAATTTAACTTTAATGTCAGACACTAGCTTTTCCTGGGCAAGTCATTCAGTTGTTCTCTGCCTCAGTTTCCTTTTCTGTAAAATGTGTATAATTCTAGCACTTACATCAGAGGCTCGTTTTATAAAGTGTGTTGCAAAATTTAAAGCCATATTAATGCTAGCAATATTTATTTTTGCTTACTACTATCTGGTACTTAGATCTTTTTAATCTAATCCAGGAGTAAGACCCTCCTTGGTCAGTATTATAATCTAATTTTACTACTAAATTTACGACTTTGTTATCACGGGTATGTCATAACTCTTTACCAGGCTTGTGGGCTGTTTCTGAGATGTCTTCATCTGTTTTCCCTCTTTGTACAGGATCACATCTCCCTTAACCATCATGCAAATGCCCTTTGTATCCAGGGTTCCTTTAGGAACATTACCTTGATATAGGATGCTATATGACCCTCCACCCTCCTCTTAATGTCGTGTCCTGAATAAAAAGTCACCTTTCAGGGCTACTTTCTAATGACTGATTTCCTCTCATCAAATCTTCGGAGACCACATTCACCTTCTCATATTAAGAACCCTAATTCTTGCATGGGGATGTTTAAGGACATGACTTTGGTTGTCTTTACTTTCTCATTTTTTCTTCTGACTTTCTAGGTATCTCATCCATTCTTTCCGTATTGTAGACATTCTCTGTGGAATTTAGATTGGTCCATTTGCATAGTTGTCTCTCCCCCCTCCCTTTTTTTTCAATTTAGAAACCTTTTGATTAAATTTGCAAGATTCCAGGCAAGTACAGTGTTATCAATGCTCTATCTCTCATCTATCACTCCTATATTTTAAACTGTGGTCCAGAAGTCATATATGTAACTGTTACCCCAAATTCTCTGTGCGAAAAAGAAATCCTTTTAAGGCAAAGACTTAAAAAAATAATATAATAGTTGCCAATTGTTTGTTGCATTGAATTAAGTTAGATGTCATTTTTGGAATATTTGGCACTAGTTTTTCTGTCTTCTGAAATTCTTCCTGATGCTGATGAAATCTTTTCTATTAAGCCTTCTTTCGCATTAGCACAACGAGGGACTGAGGCTTTAGAATCCAAATGCAGTGCTTCCATCATCATCACTCAATTAATTAAATAGAGAAATGACAACAGATCTGTTCTATTTTCCTCCTCTTAGTTTTCTTCCTTTTGGTTTTTATCTATAGATGTTGTTGAGTTCTGTCACTTGGGTCTGACTTTCTGTGACCCCCACCCCCCATTTGAGATTTTCTCAGCAAAAATACTAGATGACTTGCCATTCCTTCTCCAGCTTATTTTACAGATGAGGAAACAGAGACAAACAATTAATTGACTTGCTCAGAGTCGCACAGCTAATAAGTATCGGAGCCTGGATTTGAATTTAGGTCCTTGTGACTCAAGGACTGGTGCTCTAACCACTGCACCACCTGGCTCCTCTATTTGTAAACCTATTTGGGGAGGTAGTGCTCAGCCTACTTTCTGCAGACTTACCTTCCATCAGTCTTTGCTGCATTACAAAGTGATATTTCTCCTCTGTCCTCTTCCTTTCCAGCATTTTGCAAATATGTTCATGTTCCAAACCAGCGCTGCCCCGTGGCATCTCTGAGCTTGGTGAGGTGCCCGTGGCTGCTTCTGGATGGAGCTCCTCATCACTTTATCACTCGTAGTGACGTAGCAAAGGTCCGTGCTGATTTCTGTCCCTTTATCTGTTTCCCAGATTGTTAAGTAGATCAGGTTGCATCGTTCTCTTGCCACGGTTAGGGCTTTGACCTCCGCTTCCCTAGTTAGCGGGGGAATGGTGTTGAGATGGGTGATTTAGAAATGTTTCTCACATCAGGAACCACTTGTTTCTTGTGTAAGATACATTCTCTTTTAGGTGATGGTCTAGGTTCACCTGCCTCCTTTCTGGGAGATATCTAGGAATGTCCATTTCAAGCCTGACCCTTCTGCTCCCCACTTGTAACAGCTCCTCGAACAAGTTTTCTCCCCTTTCACATGGAGTGGTGGCAACCAGAGCTTTCTTTTTGTCCTGAATTCTCCATCTAGAACCCTCAGGTATATTCTCCATTGTGCTTTTTGTCGGCCTGCCTTTCTGCACTTCTCACCGAAAAATCCGAGGGAACTTGCTTTGTTGTCTGATGTTTTTCCTCCAGTTGTTCATAACCATTCTCTATTTCCGGGATGGATGTGATTGACACTAGTTTTCAGGATTCTCTGTCTTTTTGTCTATTTCCATCCTGAGCTCTGAAAGATGCTATGGCCCAATTTCTTGTTCCCTTCTGCAGAATGGGGGCATTGGACCAGGTTTCCAGGGGGAGGGGAACCTTTTCAACTTTGAGTCTGTGATCCCTAAATCCAGTGACTTAGGGCATCTCATAAGACCAACTCTGCTTCTTTTCTTTTTAGTCTTTTCAAGTAAGCACTCCTTTTCTCCTAATACCTTCACTTTCTTACCTACTTATTTGTTTATTTTTCTCTATATTTTTTCATTTGCTTCAAGACTGCCTGAGGTGATAAAATTTACTTCCTTCCATAGGTTTTTTTTTTTTTTTTTTTTTTGACGGGATGCCCCTGCCCCATATGTATCACCTATGTATAGAGCAACAGGTTCCATTATGGAAGAATGAAACTGAAATAACTCGTATCATTTTCTAGCTATAGAGCTGGGGTAACCAGTCATGCTTGTGTTCTAATCCTGGTAGTGAGGAAATTCTTTGTGATGGAGTCTGGTGCAGAGCTCTGCAGCCAGAGGCCTTGGGTTCAAGTCCTGGCTCTATTGCTCCTGGCTGAAAAGTTATTTCCCTTTCCTAGAGGTAGGACAAGATGTCTTCTAAGGATCCTCCTGGCTCTTACTCTGTGATCTTACAGTTCTTTTAAAGCTCCATGGAAATTCTGTTTATGATTATTCTTGCTGATGTGATAAGATTTAGGGATGGCAGTTATAATGAATAGTTTCCCTCTCTATGGAGACTGCTGTTGCCCTGAGTTTGGGGTTCAGGCCACTTAAGTCTGGATGTTTCCAAGTCAGGATGAGAATTTGGGGATGTTAGCTCCCCTTTCCAGGTCTCTGTAAACGGAGACAGCCAGGTTGGAGCTCTTGGACCTCTTCTTCTCTGCTCTGGGTTCTCTTCTAGCTTTAGTCGGGGACCCACAAAGCCAGAAGTGTGGGACAAGGTGTTCCTAGGTATTTCTCCATATCCTGTACTGTTTCCCCTCATCTGGGGATTAGACACCTTGCTTGGGTCTTAGAACCCTTTGGCCTCTACCGAAGAAGCCTGGGAATACAGGTTTTTAATGCAGAAAATCAAATACTTGGGATTACAAAAAAAGCTAGTTCTGGCCCCAGAGGTCAGAATCAGAAGCAGTGGGAGGAGAATGCCGAGAGTGAGACTGAGGCAGACTTTGAGGAAGGCTTGTCACGGAGATGAGGGGTTTCTCCTCAGTGCAGTTGTTGTTGAGGGAATTTTCTGCAGGGGTGTGTGTGTGTGTGTGTGTGTGTGTGTGTGTGACACATTGGAAGCCCTCGGAGGCTCCTTCCCACAAGTGCTCCAGTGTGCTCCGATCGCTCTGCCAGAGGCTTGGTTTATACATTTTAACAACCCAGGATACCTACCTTCCAGCAGAGGGGCCATGGTAGAGATAAGACACAGCCAGTGTGGAAATTTGTTTCTTTTGACTTTGCATATTTGTTATAATGGTTGTTATAATGGGCGAGGAGTTGGGAGGAAGAGAAAATAGATTTTTGGTAAATTGGAAAAAATAGAGATTTAATGAAAAAACATAACCGAAGGATACATATCTGGGCCAGGTGCAGTACCCATAACCGCCTGTTCTGATAAGTTCTGGCTGCATAGACTTAAGTTTGTGCTCTTTTCTGCCCAAAGTTTTGTCCCTCTTCAGGGCCCTTCCCAGCTATCCCCTGAGGCCTCAGTCATGAGGCAGGTATTTAAGAGGAAGAAAGGGGCCTCTTGGACAAGAGACACTGGCCTTCCCTTCTTTGCATTCCCAGTCCTGGATGGCTGCATCTCTGGGAAAGTTCTGTGACCTCTCTGGGCTCTTTCTGATGCATTAGAATGGCTCCTGCTACTACTCTACTGCTTGGTTTTTCCCCCAAAACGCTGTATACTACCTTGGATCATTATTTCCTTTTTACAGATGACTAAACCTAGGCTCAGACAAGATTTACCCATGTCAGGGCCAGATTTGCTGTAATGCCCCACTTTGAGCAGACTATTTCTTTAAAGTTTGTGTCTGTGTTTTTGCATGATGAATTCCCTGTCGTGGTATCCGGGAAACCAGGATGAGGACTTGGAAGGGAGGTCAGTGGTCATCCAGACTAGTATGCCCCCGGACTGGATGCTCCAGGCCTAGGATGCAGGAGAAAGCCCCTTCCACTATAGGGACAAAGCTCAGTGTTGTCCATCCTAACTTTATTGCCTTCCCCTTTGTTCTTGGCTCTTTCCTACTGGCCAATTCAGTGATAGCCCTTTGGCTAAACATGCCCCCTGTCTTCAATATCATCATATAAAATGGACAGGAGGCCCTTCCTCCCCCCCAACTGCCGTCCTCTTGACACAGTCAGCTGTTATGCTGTCTGACCCACACATAGTTGGTGCTTAATAATACTGACCACCCACCTGAGAGGACACCCTTAATTTAAAAGGTCAGAACTGAGCCGTGGCCGGACGAGGATGGAGAGAGGCTACTACTGACCCTGCCGCGTTGGGAAACCTTTGAACACAAGCCCTCAGTGGATCATGGCTCTCTTCTGCAGGACCCAGGCTTCCTGGATGAGCCACAAGGTCATGATTTGGGGGATGTGAAGGTCATTTACTAAAATGCGAGTTAATGGGGCAGGCTTTCTCTCTGCTCCATCCCATGAAACCCTCAAGTCTTTCAAATGTGGTTCGGGGGATGAGATTGTGGGTCTGGGGCCACAGCACTGGAGCCAGCCAGTTGCGTGTGTGATCTTGACCAAGATCACCCCCCTTCATGGCTCTTACTGGATGACTGCGTCGGACAAGGCGGTCTCCAAGGACCCTCCGGTGCCAGGCCCGGTGTTCCTACAGAAGAGGAAAAACAAATATTTAAATGAAAAGCAAAGTTTGACCTTTAACCGGATCTTCTCGAAAACAGTCTCGAGGCACGAGCCTGTATTTCTTTGTGTTCTTTTCCTTTCCGAGGGAAGCGAGCCCAAGCAAGGATGGAGCCTGCTTAATGAAGGGCAGGCAGGAAGGGGGGAGGGCGAGGAGCAAGCAGAGGGAGATGTCGGGTCAGAGCTGCTGCTGACGGTATTTAAATGGTTTTCTGTAATCATATTAGGGGGAAGCGGATGGCATTCTGGATTCCATGGAGGGCAGGGCCGTTCTGGGGGAGGGGGCGGAGGTGGAGGCCCTCCGGAGGCCCCTTCTGTGGCCACACCCTGGGAAGGAGCTGGCGGGCCCAAGGCCCCTTGCATTGCTAATGGCCTGGAAATGAGGCTTTCTGGAAGGAAAAAAAAAGTTGTCTGTATCACAGGCCTGTTTCAGCCACATCACTTGGCAGATGGCTGGACGTCAGTGGGCTGATATCGATTGGCTGAATTCGCCTTAGGGTAACAAGAGTGCGGCCGTGGTCCTTAAAGATGTATTTTATCTTTTTTTTCTTCCTCTTTGTGTGACTGTACAGGAGTGAGACTCCCCCACAACCTCCTCCCCCTCCATTCCCCCCCACTTTCAAATCAAAAGCCTTCAATAGTAATCAAAATACAGAGGTTACCTTGAGATAAACACCCTTTAAATTATCACCCAGGCAGGCAAGCCCGAGAATATTTTATTTACTAGGCTGATTACATTTTAATGTTTGACGAAAGTGACATTTTTTAATTAGTGTTTAAGACATATGGTGAGTGTACAAATTAGCCTATTTCATAGAACCAGAAATGGATGAGAGAGACTCCCCCCTTCCTTCGCTCCCCAGTTAAAAATTGTCACTTGAATCTTAATATATGCAAGGAGGTTAAGTAGTATTAAGTGATGCTGTCTTGACTTCAAGACGAGGCAAAGCTGGCTCACGGGGTGTGTGGCCGACTGCTCCCTGGGGGTGCCGGGGGGATGGAAGGGCCCTCTTCTGGCTGGGGGTCCAGGGTGTGCATTCAAGCAGAAGCCCTGCATATCTGGCTTCTTGATAGAAAAAAAAAAAGTGGCCCCATCTCTTCAGCAGGGTGGATGTGCTTGGATAAGTACTGAGATTCCTTAGGAACTAAGGGAATGGTGACCGTGGACAGATAAACAGATAAAAAACCTGGCTGATTCCTTTTAGTTTCAGTGACCCCTTCCATTTGGACCTTTTAGGGGGTCTACAATTTCTGGGGAGGGATTGAATGAGCTGCAGGATGCCTGCCAGCAGGCCAGGCAGGATTGTGGGCCCCAAATAAAACTAGTACTATCTGGAGCAGATGTCAAGAGAATAGGGAGGATGTCTGGAGAAATGGGATGTCCCCCTCAAGCAGTCCTTCAGTATTTACTCTTATTTAATTTTTTTTATCACAGGGTAGTGGAGGATATTTCCTTTTTTCTAATAAATAAGTTTTGGGGAGAGCTACGTAAGGGAGGGGGTTGGAATCATGGTGTCACTTTCTACCTTGTCCATGTTCTTGGTTGGGGTCAAGACAGAACCATGCTTTTTGTCCTTGGGTGTCTTTCATTTTAAACTTTGCCTGCTCCTTCCCCCCTTGCTCGGATTCCTTAGAACACTGTCCTAGGAGCACTGTGCTTGAGTTCACCATTCAACAGTCATTTATTTAAAAAGCCCCAAACTCTCCTTCCGTGCCAGCCGGCCCTGTGGCGTGGAGACCCTGGGCACACGGGGGAGCCTCCGGATACTTAGATTCTACGAGGGACCCACACCCACGCTCAGCCCCACTCGGAGCAGAAATCCAAGGGCACTTGGGAAAAAGTTACCTGTGTCCTTCCTCACTTCCCTCCATCTTGTCCTTGCTGGCGTTCCTCCGCCTCCCCTGGAATGGGTTTTCCAGAGTGAGTGTGGATGTGGCGCATGTTACGCACACACAGGCGCACACATGCACACACACGGAGAATGTGCGTATTTGGAGGCTCTGGCCAAGGGGCCCTCGCGTCTCCCGCGGCTTCTCTGAGCTCCGTTTTCCCTCTGAATGAATGAAACAGACACGCCTTGTAGGGGCCGAAGCTGTGATCCCTCCCGGAGGCTCTGGGCAGGTAGCTCTCTTTAATTCGTTTGCTCCCCTCGGCAGGAGTCGGGGAAGGTGGGCAGAGCTGTTGACTTATTTTGACAAGCCCCAGACGGGCTGGAATTCCAGAACCGCTCTCGGCCCATCCTGCACCCAGACACTGCTCCGAGGCAGCGAGAGGGAGGACCCAGGTGCCGCCTTTGGAGACGGTCCCTGCGACTGTGCACGCTGCCCACCTGGTGGTATCCGAGTGAACTGTTACTTCAGGGAGCGTGTCCGGGGCAGGCTGGTCTGCGTGCAGAGCCCGCGCGAGGGAGATGCTCCATTGCCCGCTCCGGGGGCTCGGGGAGAACTGACCGGGCTGGGGGCGCCGGAGTGCCGGCAGAGGCAGCCTTCGCAGCCTTCCTGAAATCTCCTTCCTGGGAAGATGTTTGAAATCAGCCGGACGCTGAACGCCGCCTTGTTAAGCACCGAGGTAACATCTCCTGCCTACTCGCCTCTACGTGCTGGGGGGTGGGCGAAGGGGGACAAGGGGGTGCTCAGGACCAGATTCCACGCGGTCTGCCGGAGCAGAGTCCTCAGGAGGCAGGACCGGGCTTCGGGCTCCCTTGCTTCCTCTGGGGGCTCAGGGGTGGGGGGGATGGGGATGAATCTCTTTGCTTTTTCTTTGCCGTCTCCATTAGTGGCTGCTGCTGCTGCTGCTGCCTAGGACCCTGCCGGGCACAGCTCCCCACTATAGAGAGCGGTGAGTTATTCACTCTGGGCTGGCTGCTGGTACAGTCCATCTGGGCAGAGAGAGAGAGAGAGAGAGAGAGAGAGAGAGAGAGAGAGAGAGAAAGAGAGAGAGAGAGACACGGACGGCTGGCAGCTCCCGATGCTCAGATACCCGTACCCCCTGGGAGGTCTACGAGGCGGTGAGGGGCTCCCCGGTAGACCTCGTCTTCTCAGGGACCCCGTCGGCTCTAATGAGTCCAGAAACTGCTCATTTCTGGTAAGCAGAGAGCAACCTAGACCCACCCCCCCACCCACCCCCACTCCCCTTGTGATTTCCTTTTCACGCGGGCTTGATTGCTTGAAGACAAGTTTTTCTTCCTGATGTTGGAAGATTGGGGTGGGGTGGGGGTGGGGGGGTGTAGAATGCTTTCCGAGAGACTCGATTCCCGAGATAATCTATTGAGATTCAGATGCTTTACCAATGTCACAGCGCTGGGAGGTAGCGGTCAGCACTTGGCTCCAAGGGACGAAGGGTCCTATTGGAAATACAATCATAAGGTTGACTTTCCTCAACAATGGGATTCTGCCTTTGTCCTTAGAGAAAAGGCCTCGGAGGATGCTTAGGGCATTTGTTTTAGGGTTCTGGAGAGAGACTGGAGCCCGGGTTTCCGGAGCCGAGATCAGTCTTTGGGCAAAGTGCTTGCGAGGGTTCTTGGTCTGCCATTAAGGCATCCTTGATAATGTTTCCGAGAAATGGCTGGACTGGCTTCACTGGACCTGTGGTTAATTTTTGTATCCCCTGCCTTGAAGGGTGTGGAAGCTGGAAGACCAGAGAGAAGAGGGCCTTTTTACTGCCTTCTTTATTTGTAATAAGCTCTGTAGAAATAAGGAGCACTTTGTGTCAGGCGGTGGGCTTTCCCCAGGGGGTCTGTGAGTATGGTTTCTGGGGTTCATACCCCACAATCTTTTAATATTGAGTGGCTCACTCTTGAGCTCACGGGACTTTTTATTGGTATGTCACGGAGCAGATATATGTTGCCTGTGTACACATAATAAAACCCCATAGGCCAGGGAACCCACAAACGCATCCTGGGCCCTACCCAGCTCAGCAAATATTGAAAAAACTCATGTGGCTCCTGATGTCCTTCAGGTGGGAGCTGAGTTTGTCACCTGGAAATCATACTCGGTTCCGTCTTCTCTACCTGACCCCGCCATGTATTCCACATTTCATGTTTTCTGATTCCATGTGTTTAGATTTTGAGCAGTGTTTAAATATGGGGGTGTAGGGAGGAGCCCCCACAAGCACACACGTACGCACGCGCGTGCGCGCGCACACACACACATACACACACACACACACACACACAGTCTATGATCTATCCATAGGAGTGTCATGTTTCTGGGTTTTGCACTGAAGGAAGAAATACACTCCTGATATTAGACAACAGACGTGGTGCTTCTCCGTAGGGAAATGAAAACTGCCCCTCAAGTCAGTTTGTTCCCCATCCTAACAGAAAGCCATGAGCTTGAAACCCGGCAGTGACCTTCACGTCCCCGTTTCTTTTTTTCTAGCATTTCAACCAGAGCCCACCTTGGCGCCCGATATTGAGAATATCAGGGACCTGGATATATTTCTTAGTAAACTTACTGACTTCAGAAGGGAGACATTTCTGGGGGAGAACATTCCCCACCCAGGATTAGCAGCTGTACCGGCCAGCCGGGCGAGGGCAGGTGCACGGAGTGTATTTGCTGGGCACGCCAGCTCTGTGTGTGTGTTTATATAATCCGTGTAGTCCTTGTGAACAGCGGCGGGGGCGAGGGGCACATTGCTGCCTCTAATCTGGGGGGGGTGAATTCAGGTGATGGGAGTCGGGTTTGGGCTCGCGACAGTCTCAGACGGTGCCCCTGTTTCTGCCTGGCCAGTGGATGTAGGCTGGGGGTCGGGGGGCACGGCTTGTGCCAGTTGGGCCCCTATCAGACTTGAGAGATAATTCCACTAAAACAAGTCGTTTGTCATTTTCTCTTCGGCAGAGAGAAGGAACAATGCAGGGAGGTAGGCAGGGGAGCTTGGGCAGCTGCTCTCCCCCCACCCCCTCCCATTAAGAAAATCACTTGGCCCCAAACTTCCTTAGGCAGGTCCCAGAGTCGGGGGGGGGGGAGCTTGGAGTTGCCTCCTCCAGGAAATGCCAGCTCAGGTGGTGTCCCATCTTGTCCCGTCCCCCCCTTCCCCGGAAGAAAAGGCAGCGCCACAGTCCGAGCAGCGGCACCAAGCATCCCCAGTCAGGCGGCCGCGGCGGACAGGCCGAAAAGCAGGGCGTCGTCATGGGGAGCGGATGGAGGAACCCCTGGGCCGTCCAGGGGAGGAAGGTAGGACCCCCCCCAGTAGGATCTGCAGCCTGACGTGGCGACCTGCCCTTGCTGGGAGGGGAGGGGAAGGGCAGGGTAAAAAAAATACACGCGTGGATGTTGTCGCTTTCAGCTGGGCCTTAATTACCAGACACCCGAAGCAGTTCAGAAATGTGGTCTCTGTTGTTGTAGAGGTCATGGAATCATTAACATCGTCAATCTGGCAGGAGCTAATTTAAATAGCGCCTGATGCTTCAACGCCTCCCTCGGTCTCCCTAGCCAATGGGCGCTGGGCTCTGGCTGACAGATGGTCCCATAAATGGATGTAAAAAGGGGAGGCTGGAAGCCAATTTTCAGCGAGGCTCTCTATTCAGTTGTTCTTACCTACGTCCTAGAATCGGGGGGCTCCGAACACACCGAGCGGGGCTCTCCTCTCCCTCTTTTTTTTTTTTTTTTGGCTTTTTTTTAAACCTCCCCCCTTTAAAAAACAAAACAAAACAAAACATTGTGGTTGACTACATTAATGTCTGCACTTTGCTTTGTGGACCCGAAATAATCCTATTAACCGTAATAAACGAGAAACCTTGGCAAATTCTGAGCGGAGAGTCGAAGCCCTGCGCGACCCAATATTTGCCTCTAAGAATGGTGATGGTAGGTATTGGTAAATTTCTATTCTTTGTTTGTGTGACTGCCGCGGAAAGGGAGAAGCAGCCTGTCTGTCTACACCCTCAGCCAGCTTTGTGCTGGGGCTGGGTTTGGACTTTCTCTTGGTGGGGTTCCTTTCTCATTGATGAGCTCTTCAGCGTGCACCGAGTCAGCAGAGGCAGCGGGGAAGGGCGGTGGGCAGCCGTGGGCGAGAGCCCTTTGTCGATTCTGTAAGGTCATTGTGGTTGGGGGTTTTCCTTCTAAAATGAGGCGGAGGGGGTGGGCGGGAAAAGCCACCGCTTTCTTCCCAGAGCTCGGCAGAAAGGGAAAGGCTGAAGCCGGGATGTCCTTTTTTTGGAGGTTGGAAAAAGGGTGTGTGGACGCGTTTGGGAATGTGCTAGTGGGGGCGGGGGGCAAGGTAAGTGTCAGGATCGGACGCTCGCCCGCATCGTGGCCCCGGGAGCGCAGCCCTCCCTTCGCGGGCTCCGGTGCCCCGGGCGGCGCCTTCGGCCGGACTGCGCAGAGGGCACGGAGGGTGGGCGGGGAGGGTGAGCTCCGGCCAGGGTAATGCTGCATGTTGTATTTCCAAGAGTCCCCTGTCATGACCTCATAAAAAAGAGGAGGAGGCAGGCATGTGTCGCGGAGCCTGGCGTGTGTGGGGCTGGGTGGCTTCGCCGGGCGGGCAGCGGGGTGTTCGGAAGGGATGCCAGCTTTTACGTAACGCTCTCCCTGCTCCTGACACCGTGTGAGGGTCCATCTTCCCATCACGGATGGAGTGCAATGGCTTCGACATGGTAAGTGAATGGACTGGAGGCTGCGTGCTGGTGCCGGGCTGGGGACACGCGAGTGTACGCGAGTGTGCACGCGTGTGAGTGCGTGTGTGTGTGTGTGTGTGAGAGAGAGAGAGAGAAAGAGAGAGAGAGAGAGAGAAGGAGAGAGGGAGGGAGGAAGAGAGGGGGGAGAGACAGAGAGAGGAGAGACAGAGGGAGGGAGGGAGGGAGGGGGAGAGAGGGAGAGGGAGAGGGAGGAAGGGAGAGAGACAGAGAGGGAGCGTGAGTGTGTGTGTGTTGGTGTAGGGGGAGCCATGGGCTGTGGATCGTAGGTGGCTTGGCAGGTCACCCAATTGTGTCTCTCTACAAGCATCCTAAAAGACAGGAAAATATGGACCTGGATACAATGGCAGTGCTTGCACACACATGCCTGCCCCCCCCTCTCTTTCTCTTTCTCTTTTTCTCTCTCTCCCCTCCTTTTCTGTCTCTTCCTCCCTCTTTTTTTTCTCTCTCTCCATCCCTGCCTTCTCTCTCTCCATCCCTCCCTTATTCTCTCTCCCCTCTCTTTCTCCCTCCCTCCTCCTCTCTCTTCTGCTCTCTCTCCCTCCCTCCTCTCTCTTTCCCTCCCTCCTTCCCTCTTTCTCCCTCTTCCCCTTCCTCCTTCTCTCTTTTCCTCTCTCCCTCCCTCTGTCCTCTTTCTCCCTCCTTCCTTCTCTTTCTCCCTCTCTCTATCCCTCCTTTTTTTCCTTCCCTCCTTCCCTCCCTCCTCTCTCTCTCTCTCTCTCTCTCTCTCTCCTCCCCCTCCCTCCCTCCTTTCCTCCCTCCTTCCCCCCCTCCCCTTTTCTCTCACACACACATGTGTGCACATCCACGTACACACATATACAGACACACTCTGCTCTCTCTCTCTCTTTCTCACACCCTCTCCTTCTTTCTCTTTTTCTTTCTCTCCGTCTCTTCCACTGAACTACTCTCTAGCCAAGCCTGGGCTGGCATCTGTGCCAGTCACGATTGTCTTGGATCTTCCCGGGATCTTCCCAGGTCCAGGTCCTTGATCCTCGTACCCCCCCTCCGACTGACGGTCCCAGCGCCCCGTACATCCCTCCCCCCAAGTGCATGCCAGCAAAGGAGGAAGGCTGGGCCGGGCTGAGGCTTCTTCTGGTAGAAGCAGACCAGACTGTGAAGATCCTTTGCTATGGAAGGGGGCGGGATTGGGGGGGCTAGTCACAAAAATCCCTTTCTTGCCAGAGTAGTAAGTCTATTTTTGGTGCCTCCTTTTCCGAACAAGAAATCGGAAACTGCTCTCTCATTCCCATCTTATGCACGCCCACCCTCCCCCCCCCCAGATCCTTAAAAAAGCTCTTTGGACTAATAAATGTCAGAGCTCAAGGTGGGGACGGGAAAGGGGGCAAGGCTGAAGATCTCGCCCGTGTCCTGAATATCGAGAGCAGGCTGCTCGCGGCAGCCCCTCGCTCTGCCGGCCGGCGGGCCGTGGGTGCCGAGGCCGGGGAGGACAAAGCTGGGGTCTTCTGGAGGCTGCCTTTGTCTCCTTGCTTGTTGTGATGGGTGTTAAACAAACAAGATTAGGCTGAGCGGCCCACTGAAAGCCATCTCTGGGAGGAAGAGAGAATGAAAGGTTGCCGGGGAAACAGGCATCGGGGAAGCCAAGGAGGGGGAGCAGGTGGTTGTCGTGTGAGAAGACTGCAAACGGTGTCGGAAACCGGGGGGGCGGGGGCCCCTCGATTCCCCGGCCACAAAGCCGGCCCTCACAACTTTAATTATTCCCCATAAAGAGGTGTTAATTACATTTCTGACTGCTGTACGCCGATTTCCAGAAATCTATTTTTAAGCATCTGTTCGCTCGCCTCTCTCTGTTTAAAGGGGGGAGGAAAAAAAAAGGAGAGTGGAGGGAAAGGAGGAGGGAGGCTTCCATTTTTCTGCCCCCTCCCCCCCGCCCCCATGCTTTCCCTTGCTGCAAAATTGTACGTGGAAAAAATGGCAAGGAGGAAAAAAAATGTAAATTATATTGAATGAAGTTGACAGCAGCGTAATCGGGAAGTTGCCCGGCTGATTGTGCCTGCAAATCATTTCTTAGAAATTTCCAGCAAATGTTGTCCCTGGGAGAGCAGAGGGAGGGAGAGTTCGGGTCTTGAGGGATCAGGGGATTTTTTGTAACCTGCAAAAAGCAGGTGGTAATGTGGAAAGGTAATTGTTTCAGGGGCTTCTCATCTCGTCTCTGACCATCCATTTGCTGGCAGAAGTGACTCAAAACCATCCTCATCATCTCTCCCCACGTAAACCTCTGTCCTTCTCCTTCACCTTCATGGGAAGCGCCCGGTCGCTCTCTGCTCGGGCCGAGGTGCTGATTTCCGAGCCCTGCCCGGGCACAAACCGGTCTGCGTAAAACAAACACAGAAGTGGCCACTTGTGAGTGTCTTGAGTAGCGTGGGGCACCAGCGGGCATCCTGGCACGGGCATGCATCCACACGCAGAGTTGGCGTGATCCAGCCAAAGTCTCTTTCTCCCATGATGGTGGGCACTGGTGGCTCCAGAAGGCGTGGTAGGAGGGAGAACGGCTCCGAGTGCCGGCGGGAAGGGGGAGCTGGCGCTGGGGGAGGCTCTCTTCCCTCCGGCTCCTTAAGGGACGGTCAGCTGGGCACTCGCCTTTTCTGGGAATGGCTATCACGGCTCTCATGGCCTTTAGATGAAAGGGGGAGGACGGCTGTAAGCGGATATTCCGAGAAAGGAGAGCTTTCCCATTCGCCAGCCTCCTCTTCTCTTCAGCTGTTTTCTCAATGAGATTTCTGCTTTAGATATTTTTGGGAGAGAGGAAGAATGACATCGGTTATTTTTTTCTTTTTTTAAACTTTCAGGGCCCAAACCCTCATTTCTTCCCCCAAGAAGGCATAAGATAGACATTCTAGTAATTCCTAAACCCCGACCCCATGTTTTAATTCCATAAACTTCTGCTCCCTGCCCACCAGGCTTTTTGAAAGATGTTGATTCCTTTGAGCTTTCTTAGAAAAGGCTCATCAATGAAGGTTTAGTTTTATTTCCAGTGATTCTTTGATATTTTTATTTTGCGGGGCACTGGAGGGAAATGGAAAATTCTTTTCAGGGACCGTGATTTGGACTCAGGTTGTAACAAAGGCACGTGTTTCCACTACTGATCTTTGTCCTTCTTTGTCTTAAAAATACCCCTCTCTGCTGTCGACGGGGTGGAGGGGCGGTGAGCTAACACAGAGGGGTATTTCCTAAATGGGGTGTCCAGCTTGGAATATCTCTTAAGCTGGCTTGAGGATTGTGAATTTTGGGATCTCAGAGAAAACATGGCATAATGACCCAACTCAGAGATACCGAGAATAAATAAATATAAGGGGTTCAGTGTGGGAGGGGGAAACCCATAGCTTAAGAATAAATGATTTTTAAAAATCATTTGTGTTTTGATAAGAAAGAAATCCCTTAGCCAGTTGTGACACCCTCTGTTCTATTCATCTCCTTTTCTCATTCAACTTGACCATCCTTCCAAGAGAGATACAAATGACTTTCTTAGATTGAGTAGTCCCTTAAAACTTTTTTTTCTCTGTCAGAATCCTCCGTTTTTTTAATTCTTTGAATTATTGTAAGAGAGTGGGAAAAAAGGGGGGGTAAGTGTGTGTGTGTGTGTGTGTGTGTGTGTGTGTGTGTGTATGAAAAATAATGTATCTATTTTGAGGGGAGATAATTGAATGGGGGAGCATTTAAGCAAAATGATCTCTGGTGGGGCATTGATGACTGTTGGACAGGTGGCCTTCAGTTCTGTTGAGCTACCCTCTCTGTTCGGAATCTTCTAAACAGAAATGGCAAGCCGAAGAGGTCCTGAGTTTTTAGGGAGTATTTACACTGTGCATTGATGTTTCCAAGAGTATTTCTTTGCAGGGGATTAGAGACAGCAGCTTTCAACTTAGAAGTACTGTGGGCAGCAAGATGATGCCTTCAATGTAAGTTGCTTGGGTTTTTAGATTGGTTTGATTCTCTCTTTTTTATTCACATCTCCTTTGAGTATTTGGAGAAAACTCAAATTTTATCTGCATGCAGGGACTTGTGTTCATAAGCAAGCTGTGTTGGACTTCGCCAACTCGGGCCTTATCTAAATTAAAAAATAAAAAGATCCTCCCCACGAACTTCACAAAAAAGCAAATTGAGAATTTCTGCCACAAGCAGAACTGTGTGTGTGTGTGTGTGTGTGTGTGTGTGTGTGTGTGTATGTGTGTGTGAGAGAGGAAAGAGAGAGACAGAGAGAGAGGGAGAGAAGGATTACATTGTGCATCTCTGGAGGTGCACAATTCTTGATAGATCTCCTCATCTGTTCCCACAATCTGTGACCACTAGGCACTTCATTTACATGCCTGGACACATTAAAATGTACATTTGTTGGTGTACGGTGGGCAGCTGCCGCCAGATACACTCGTCTGCCCTGGCAAATGGTGCAATGCAGTATTTTTGTTCAATGCCATTAGGGGCTTTGGGGGGAGGAAGGGGTATACACAGTTTGAACCTTCAGAGCAGCCTCTTTGGCACGTCGGCCAGTTGTTGGGCCAGGCTGGGCAGAATGTGTCCTTTCTGACATTATGGAAGCCAGCCCTCCCTCCTCCCAATGTAGCACGTGTGTCGATATATGTTTGGGACTTGGTCGGTGTGACCAGTTATGGGTGAGTGCATACGTTCTATGGAGACCAGGGGGGCAGCGTGGAGGGAGTAGAGAAGGAATCCTCTGACACTCCCCCCAAAGGATCCTATCCACTCAAATAGGTAAAATCTCAGAAAGGCCTGTGTGGAAAAACAACAGAGAAATCCATAAAGCCTGCAGCCCCTTCCCCTGACACTACTGAGCACCCACTGTCAGAAGGTGCACCATTAATGGCCAAGATGGAAAGCGTTTTTGCAGATGAGGGATTGGGTTCCCACCACATTGGATGTTCTTGCTGGTGTGGAAGGTTGGGGGAGAAAGGGAAGGAGGCTGAAGGGTGTGTGTGTGTGTGTCAGAGAGAGAGTGTGTGTGTGTTTGGTTCTGTTTTATACTTTCTAGTTTCTAGACAAGCCTTGTTTATTTTTGGTATCTCTATGTATTTTAGAAGCAGAAGGATTTTTATAAGTCATCAACTTTACACTGGTCAAAAGAGATGGGGGGAGTGTTGCCCATTACATGTAGTAATAATTTGAAGGGACTACAAATGAGAAAGATCACTCGGAAGAAAAGAATATCTTTGGGGAGGGGAGTATCCAGAATCCAACAAGGGCCATGGCTAAACTTACATGGGGGCAGCTGACCACCCTCCCTCTCTCCTTGACCAGTGGCTTGGGCTATCCAAACTTGACCCTTTGGCGGTAACATAATTAGGTATTTAAGCAAAGTGTTCCCTGTCCATTCCATCCATTTGAAAACTCCATCATTGGAAATGGTGGGGTTTGTGGGCAGTGAAGTCTCTGGTTTTAGAGTCCGTTCCTCCTGGCTCCTGCCTAGCTGGAGCATAGATAGGCTAAGCTCCCATCTGCTTGAGATCTATTGGAAGTATCTTCCTCTTTGGGGCTCAGGGACACCCTCCCCTATTGTTTTTTCCTTTGAATTGTGTGTCTTCTGAATACTGAAGACTTTCTCTAAAATAAAGAAGGTAATCTGTGGGAGCCTGGGAAGGATTCTGAATTCAATTTGGTTTGAAAAGACAGTGAGAATGTTGGGAAAGGAGATCCACAGCACTGTTGTTGATGGCTCGAGGGAGGGTCTTACTTGGCCGCCAAAGGAAAAGGCGATTCAGCCCTTTATGCTCATCTTAGGGAAAGACCGTCTGGGGGGTGCAGAAGCTGCAGCGTTCTGGGGCGAGCTGCTCACCATGGACACTGGGATTCATTCTTCACTTTTTTTAACCATTCAAAATCCTGACCTTAGGATAAAAAACATTTTTTGAAAATGTGATTTTTGTCCAAATATAAAGAAGCTTAAATAGTATTTTGATGAACAGAATGCACTATGAGGGCCTGTAATGGTAAATGGACTGCCATAGATTCAGGAGGAAAAGTTATTCTCTCTGGTGAATTACAGACTTGATCATTGGTTCAAGAAATAAGGTGAGCCTCTGGAAGGCAGGCTCTGTGCTGGGGTTCCCCCCCCTTCATATCCCCATACCCTTCATACATAGAGTAGTTGCTCTACTGCCTCCTAGTTCCTGCACACAGTAGGTACTTAATGATCATTATCAGATATAAATTTGAACAGATTAATATCATCCACAGTGGACCAACCCCGTTGAACTAATTTGTCCGTCCTTCCTCCCCTTCTGCCTGCCTCCTTCCTTCCTTCCTTCCTTTCTTCTTTCTTTTCTTCTTCCTTCTTCTTCTCTTTCTCTCTTCCCTCCCTTCCTCCCTCCTTCGTTTCCTTCCTTCCTTCTCTTTCTCTCTTGCATCTTTCCCTTCATCCCTCCTTCCCTTCCTCTTTCTCCTTCCTCCTTTCCATTTACTTTTTTTTTTCATTTATTGGACTTTACCCTTTAAAAAAGATAAATCAAATGAAATGACCTTTTTTTCTTTCTTCCTTTTTTCCTTTCTTCTTTTCTTCTTTCCTTCATTCTTTCTCTTTTTTTTTGCATTTAATATATTTTACCTTTTTAAAAAAAGGTAAATCAAATAGGATGAACTTACACTTTTTTCCCCTTTCTTCTTTCTTTTTTCTTCTTCTCTTCCTTCCTTTATTCTTTTTTCTTTTTTTTTTACACATTGTATTTTACCTTTCTTTTAAAAAGTAAATCAAATGAGATGGCTTTCCTTCCTTCTCTTCCTTCCTTCTCTTCATCTTTCTTTCTTCCTTTCTTCTATCTTTTCTTTCTTTCTTTCTTTCTCTTTTTTTGCATTTAATGTATTTTACCCTTTAAAAAAAGATGAATCAAATGGGATGACCTTCTTTCTCTTTCATTTTCTTCCTTCTTTCTTTTTCCTTTCTTCTTTCTTCATTCTCTTTTTTGAACATTATATTTTACCTTTTTTTAAAGTAAGTCAAATAATGACTTTCCTTCCTTTTCTTCCTTCCTTCTCTTCCTCTTCCTTCCTTTTTTCTTTTTTTGCACTTAATGTATTTTACCTTTTTAAAAAATGTAAATCAAATCTTTCTTTTTCCTTTCTTCCTTCTCTTTTTTCTTCCTTCTCTTTCTTTCCTTCTTTTTTTGTACTTATTGTATTTTACCTTTTTAGAAAAGGTAAATCAAATGAATTGATCTTCCTTCTTTCTTTCTTCGTTCCTTCCTTTCTTTCTACCTTTCTTTTTCCTTCTCTTTTTTGTATCTATTTTATTTCACCTTTCTAAAAAATGTAAATCAAATGACATGACCATTTTTCCTTCCTTCATTCCTTCTCTCCTTTCCCTCCCTCCTTTTTTCTTTTTTCTTTCTCTCTATTTCTTTTTCTCTCTCTCTTTTTCTCTCCCTTCCTTCCTCCCTCCCTCCCTCCCTTCCTCCCTCCTTCGTTTCCTTCCTTCCTTCCTTCTTTCTTTTTCCCTTCCTTCCTTCCTTCTTTCTTTTTCCTTCTCTTTATTTTTCCTTTCTCCCTTCCTTCCTCCCTCCTTCGTTTCCTTCCTTCCTTCCTTCCTTTCTTCTTTCTTTTCTTCTTCCTTCTTCTTCTCTTTCTCTCTTCCCTCCCTTCCTCCCTCCTTCGTTTCCTTCCTTCCTTCTCTTTCTCTCTTGCATCTTTCCCTTCATCCCTCCTTCCTTCCTCTTTCTCCTTCCTCCTTTCCATTTACTTTTTTTTTTCATTTATTGAACTTTACCCTTTAAAAAAGATAAATCAAATGAAATGACCTTTTTTTCTTTCTTCCTTTTTTCCTTTCTTCTTTTCTTCTTTCCTTCATTCTTTCTCTTTTTTTTGCATTTAATATATTTTACCTTTTTAAAAAAAGGTAAATCAAATAGGATGAACTTACACTTTTTTCCCCTTTCTTCTTTCTTTTTTCTTCTTCTCTTCCTTCCTTTATTCTTTTTCTCTTTTTTTTTACACATTGTATTTTACCTTTCTTTTAAAAAGTAAATCAAATGAGATGGCTTTCCTTCCTTCTCTTCCTTCCTTCTCTTCATCTTTCTTTCTTCCTTTCTTCTATCTTTTCTTTCTTTCTTTCTTTCTCTTTTTTTGCATTTAATGTATTTTACCCTTTTAAAAAAGATGAATCAAATGGGATGACCTTCCTTCTCTTTCATTTTCTTCCTTCTTTCTTTTTCCTTTCTTCTTTCTTCATTCTCTTTTTTTGCACATTATATTTTACCTTTTTTTAAAGTAAGTCAAATAATGACTTTCCTTCCTTTCTTCCTTCCTTCTCTTCCTCTTCCTTCCTTTTTTCTTTTTTTTGCACTTAATGTATTTTACCTTTTTAAAAAATGTAAATCAAATCTTTCTTTTTCCTTTCTTCCTTCTTTTTCTTTTTTCTTCCTTCTCTTTCTTTCCTTCTTTTTTTGTACTTATTGTATTTTACCTTTTTAGAAAAGGTAAATCAAATGAATTGATCTTCCTTCTTTCTTTCTTCGTTCCTTCCTTCTTTCTACCTTTCTTTTTCCTTCTCTTTTTTGTATCTATTTTATTTCACCTTTCTAAAAAATGTAAATCAAATGACATGACCATTTTTCCTTCCTTCATTCCTTCTCTCCTTTCCCTCCCTCCTTTTTTCTTTTTTCTTTCTCTCTATTTCTTTTTCTCTCTTTTTCTCTCCCTTCCTTCCTCCCTCCCTCCCTCCCTTCCTTCTTTTTTCTTCCTTCTTTCCTTTTTACATTCTTTCCTTCTTTCTTTCTTTCCCTCTCTTTTTCTTTTTTCTCACTTTCTTTCCCTCTTTCTTTTTCCCTTCCTTCCTTCCTTCTTTCCTTTTCTTTTTGTATTTATTGTGTTTTATCTTTTTTAAAGAGATAAATCAAATGAAATGGCTTTCCTTCTCTTTATTTTTCCTTTCTCCCTTCCTTCCTTCTCTTAATTTTTCCTTCCTTTCTTCCCTTCCTTCTTTCCTCCCTTTCTTCCTCCCTCCCTCCCTTCCTTCCTTCTATCCTTTAATCTTTTTTCTTTTCTCTTTCTTTCTTCTTTTTTTTTTGGCATTTATTGCATTTTATTTTTTTAAGAAAGGTAAATCAAATTTGATGACCCCCAAGTGCTTTGACAAACCTAAAAGTTCCATATAAATTTTGTACATCCTACTGCTTACAGTTGACCATTAACCCTTTGGGAATAGAGGCCAGATGTGGGCCATGTGGATCTGCTGGGGCCCATTGTCTCATGCCCTGTCATCACTCATAGACATCTCTCTTTTTTGAGCTTTTAAAGTGTGCGTAGGACAGTGCTGGGTCAGCATGAATTGGGATGGGGTATATGATGAAATATTGGTACTAGTTTTTATACTAACAGAATACATATATAACCCTTGGACTAGTGACTTTAAAGCCTGCCTCTTTCTTTTTTAAGGCTGTTTTTTTTTAAAATTTACATTCTCTCCTCATATTTTTGTCTTGGAAAATAAGGTGGTTTATTAGGCTGGAGAAAAGGGGTTTGGGGCCAGGAAGTAAACTAGGAGTGTGGTTCAGACGTAGGTACTGAGAGGAAGAGGAAGGCCTCATGGGGCCATCTGAACCACATTTCGTCCACTTCATTTGGGTGCAGTCTGGATAAGAACGTGAAGAACTCTGTCTTGTGGACACTTTGCCTGTTCAGCCCTACATCTCCAGGTGTTGAGTACTCTGCATTGGAATAATTCATAGTTCAGCTCCCACATGCTTTTTGTGAACCTGCTGGAGTGCAGGCCTTGGGCTGGGGAGGAGATGGAGATGAACTCGTGGGAGGAGGCGAGTCATTCCCTGGGCCTGGTCCCAGAAAAGTCATGGGGAGGGATGCTTCTGTGGGCTTGACCTTCTCTTAGGAGTGACCCATTAGCATGGACCGGCACTGCTGCCCCCCGTTGTTTTTAGAACCAGACATTTGGCAGGGGATTCCCTTTGGAGGAGCTCAGACATCCCCTGTGTCAGTCTGCCTGGCTGTGGGGGTAAGAGTGTGCTTTCTGCACTGCCCTTCTTCACTTGGCAGACATTTTCTGTACGTCTCTGCTGGGCCAAATCCCCTACCGGCACTGCGGGGGATCCAGGAGGAGGCCTACGTGGTTCTGCTCTCAAGGTGTATGTGGTCTAGCCGAGGAGACTCGGAGGACAAGTGCTGATGCTTTTCACACGTGAGTCAGATGAAGCTTTTGGAGAAGGCCATTGCCAAAAGCATTCATGGAGGGAACCGTGGTCTGCTCCCAAGGACTCTCTGTCCCATCCAGCGGCACTGGAGACCGTCCTGCCTAGTGTCCTGCCACGATTCAAGATCAGTTTCTGGGATCCAGTCCCCCACCTACTGCCAAGCTGAGCACCTCACAGTGAATGGTGTTGCTCTCTAGATTATACATGAAAAACAGCAGGCAGGTCTGAACTTTAAAGAGAAAAACGGGCCCTTTGAAGAATCTGCCCCAGCCTTCCTGCTATAGGCAGCTCTTCCCGTGTCCTTGGGCTTCAGGCCATGGAAGCGGTGAGGGTGTCCCGATCCCCAGAGCCATGAGCAAGACCAGAGCCTCATGACTCATGATTTTGATGGAACTTGGAGCATGCTTTTTTCATGATGCTCCCCAACCAATAGAGAAAATACTGGCCCGGTTGCTCTTTGTCGATATTAATTATCTGCGGTGATACCCGAGGGTGCAGAGAGCACAATTCCCAGAAGTCTGGATTCTTCCTCTAATGCCAAAACAAAAGTGATATTTATGAATAATATTGGAGAAGTTGTCCTTACAGTAACCATTCCCCCGAGGCAGCTTTACATAAACGTGCATTTATTATTCAGGCTATTAAAAGGGATTCCTGAGCTTTTACTCTTTAATTTGGTCTAAAATATGTAAATTGGTTTTATTTTGGAGTTGCTCTGTTTTTAGGTGGCTTTGGGGGGGGATAACTTTCGGCTTGATTATTCTTTAATCTCCTCTGTATGGCAAAGGCGCAGCAGTTCTGGAATCCACCTGGTTATGGTGATGAGACGCCGAGGGAACGGGCAGATGGGCCCGCTAGCCCCCGGCGCTCACTGGGCGCCTCGTGGGGCTCCCAAGATCAGGGTAGGGCCGGCTACCTCCCAGTGACAGGCCTTTGTTCCTAGTGAGCCGGGGCCCACTGAGCCAAAGGGAGTGCTTTTCTCCCAGCCCAGAGAAGACTTTGTGCACTGGCCACATGTGGTCTGGGCTATGGAAATAGCTTTTTGTTTCTTTTCCCCATCAGAGCAGCTGTGCTTGGAGCAGGGACCCTCATGCTTAAAGCAGGCCGGGCATGGACCTCAGAGGTCATGTTGTTTACCCCTCCTCTTTTACAGAGGAGAACCTCGGTGTCTGCAGAGGCAAATGGCTTGCCAGGGTCAGCCGGGTAGCAAATGGCCAAGGTGGACTCGGAACCCCTGCCTCTGAAATCCTCTCAGTTCACTTTCCAGGGGCCCATGTGTGGTCTCATTCTGGGAAGAGAAACTGGAACATGGATATGCTGGCTTTGAAGAGAGGTTTGGGGGAGGGAGCATTTTGCTTGAAGAATTAGCGGAGTCTGGGTCCTGGGGTTGGGGAATTTACTAATATATTTTGGCCGTTATGTTTTGATAATCGTTGTTGCTTTTGTAAATCCTCTGTTTTATTTTACATGATGTTATTTCATTTTATGCATTCATAACGTTCTGAATGGGGTAGAGCAGCTGGGGTATTAGCATAGACTGCCAGAAGGGTCCAGGACACAAAAGAGTTAAGAGCCCCCGGATTAGAAAACAGTTTCTCTTTCTGAAATGCTTTAAGGTTTGCGGGATCATCCAGTCAAAGCTGGAAAGGATCTTGAAGAGAGATCCAATTCTCTGAGGGCTGTGGATCTGGGAGAGCTTCAGGTTGCCCAGCAAATACCCAGCTGCCCGACTTTAAGGCCTTGCCCCGGGCCTGCTGTGCTTGGCTGCTGAGGAGGGGTCCCTGTTTGGCCAAGGAGGGCCTCAGGGCCCGAGTGTCCAGGGCAGGCTTGGGATCTGGGCTTCTTCCCCCCGTGCTTCCTCCTAGCTGGCAGCAGTCCCTGGAGCTTGCCCGGCAGCAAGCAGGCACATCCTCTTGGGCTCTCTTAAGGTGCCTCAGGGGCGTCCTTCAGAATCTGGCATTTTGCTCAATGATTTCCAAAACTGGGTTTATGTTTAGCTCAGGATTTCCTAATTTGGGGTGGGGGAAGAATTGACATACATTTTTTCTTTGCATTTCTCTGGGTTGTGACTCACTTTGCCAGCCTGACAGTGAGCCTACCTCTGCATGAAGCCGTCAGCTAGAGAGAGGGAGGGGGAAGCGCAGCAGGCTGAGCCGAGGTCATCTTACTGGAGCCTTGTTGGACCACCGGGGCTGGAAGGGGCTTCTGGGGCAATAGCCCATTTCACACACTGGAAAACTGAAGAGGGATGACACCCCTCCAAGGTCACACTAGTAGGGCTCTGTGTCCACCTCAGAGTATTTTATTCACCTGGGTGGCGAGGGTAGGGATAGGGAGGAACAAGTAAACAAGTACACTGACTTTAGGACCATCAGTAAATACTGATTCTAACAGATTCAGGTTCTGGGGTTTCCTATGGACTTGGGCAGCTCTTTTTCTGGGTTGGAACCCCATTTTCTTAGCTGCAGAGGGAGGTTGGGAGCCCCACCCCATGCCTGTGGAAGCATAGAGACCACCCAATGTAAACTACAGAAGATACCAAAGTAAACCAGTTACCTTGAAGCCTGCTTATCCAAATGGTTCTTATAATACGCTTCCAGCCCGTAAACGTTCCAGCTGAAAAATCAGCCCCGGGACGCTAGATGATCTCAGAACCCCGTTTGGAGAAGTGTGAGCTTCTAGATGTTTTCCTTTTCTTTCATGGCTTAGCTGACCTACCTCTGGTTCTTGGCTGTGTAATTTCATTTTTGAATTTTTATTTTTTATCCCCAGTATCTGGCACTTAGTAGGTGCTTAATAAATGCTTGGTGAATTGAATTCACCTTCCTCCTCTTCGCCCACTGAATTTTAGAATTCCTTTTGAAGGCCATCTCCTACTTAGAGCTTCCTGGGAAACTCACTTCATTTCTGTTTCTTCAACTGTAGAATGCAGATAATAATAATGACAATAACAATAATAATTATAATGTTGTTCTGGGTCCTTGACAAAAACCATGCCTAGGGTCACTTTGGGAAGCCCTACCTGCCTTTGTGGCCCATCTTTTCATCTCCTGTGGATTGCAAGGGGACTGACTCTATATCTTGTTTTAGTGTCCGCACCATATGCAGTAGGTATTTAATAAATGGTATAGTATTGATGAAGTCTCTCTTCCCTCGGATGGAGAGGGGAAGTTGGAGAGGAGCTGGTGAGGAACCAAAAGTGGCTTATGATGAGATTTTTTTTCCCAAATTTTTCGCCATTTTCCCTCTCATGCTTGGGCCACGCTGAATGATGGATTGCCGCAGCAGTCTAGGGAGCTTGAGAGGCGAATGGCCCTATTGACTGATGAGGTGTACTAGACGTGTGCAGAATCCTGATTGGAGGTGGGTTGCCTGCTGTTTGCTCCTAGGGAGGGTCTGGGGAAAAGAGGCTGGGCTTGGGGGGCCCGTGGTCAGATAGCCAGAGGACTTGTTAGGGAGTGGGGCTTATGGGAAATATCAGGGAGGACTTGTTAGGGAGTGGGGCTTATGGGAAACATGGGGGGGAGAAAGGTGTTAGGTCTTGCTTAATCTTTACAGAACCTTTGTTTGAAGCATGTTAAAGAAATTCACAGATGGCGCTAAATTTGGATGTGTTGTTGACACTGGTGAGGGCAAAGAAATCCTCTGTACCTCCCCGAAACAGCTGGAGATACAGACTGAAAAGCATGAAATTATGTTTGTCTTTGAAAAGAATAATGCTAATAAGCGGTGGGTGACATGGGCACCCCTGCAAATTCTACCTGCATGGGAGAACACTTTTGAGAAAGGAAAGGCTCCTTTTTCTGTCCTTACCCATAATTCCTCAGCCTTTGGTCGAATAGCCAGGTGCCATTTTCTACTCTGGTTGTTTTTAAATCCCTTCATGGGGTGTACAGAATCTCAGCCAGAGATCTGTGCTCTGATGTCTGAACTTTAGAGTGGATCCCAAATCTTGTGCTGAAATTCTTAAAATAGCCTTTTAATCTGAAAGTCTCACCCTGAGCATTCTGGGCCCCCTGGCGCACCTGGAAGAACTTGGGGGCATTAGGAGGGAGTTTCTGGAAGGAAAACGAAGGCCCATATTTGGTTTAATTGTTTTAGGACTTAGCTAGAAGGGGTCTCAACCCTGTCAGTCCAGTACCCTCATCTTAAAATTGAGAAGCCTGCGACCTCAATCACACAGGTGAGTTCAATAATAACACCTTCTCCTGGTTGGCAATTCTCTGTTTTGAATCCTAGTTTGAACTGAAACTTAGAGCATCAGCCTGCCAAGGGGAAAAAAGGGTCAGTTTTGGAGTCGGGCTTGTGTTCAAATTCTGGCTTTCCCCCTCCTAGTTGTATGAATATAGCCAATTTCCTTTTATCCCTGGGTCTCACTTTCCTTGCCTGTACAACAAAGCTGCTAGACTCGTCCATCCTGGAGGGCCAGCTCCGGATTCTTTGCTACCTAATTAAGAGGGTGTGAGAATCTGAGAGCCGTGTAATAATTTCCTGACATAATCTCAGTCAGGAACCTTCCTCCAATAAAAGACACAGCACTATCCCAGGAGAGCAGAGCATGTAGTCTGGAACTTGCGTCTTTACTTTTTTTGGAAGTCTGCCTCTTTTGGTCCGAGCCAGCAGCATGTGTGGGGTCTTGGTTCCAGACATGAGCAGGCCCGAGTGTGACACTGGCCAGGAGTGAAACTTTAAACTCTCTGGGGCTCAGTTTCCTCGTTGGTAAGGGGAGTGGTTGAGCCCAGTGGGCTCTGAGGTCCCTTCTGTCTCCAGATCTGGAACCCTGTGGTTTTCCCTAACCCAGCCGTTTGAGTTGTCTTACTCACTGGGCTGGGCTCGGGCTGGTTTTCCCCAGTAGCGCATGCTTATCCTGGGCAAACATTGACTCTAGGAGTGCCTTGGTAGGTAGAACGATGCCTTTGCCACCACAAGGACTAAGACCATGCGGCCACGGTATTTGGCCAGGACTCACTGCCCGGCCTGGCAAGTCAGGGGTTACGCTTTTCTAGCATAAGTTCCTCTGCGTGGTGAGGGAAGGAACGTGGCAGTGCCCCCAGGTGGGGTGGAGGGAGGGAGAAGGCTAAAAGGGGCCAGGGAGACGGCTGGCTCAGTGGGCGTAAGTCAGTAATGGCCTAGTCTTGAAGGCTGAGGTCACCTCCAGGGCTGCCCGTAACTTAGCTCATTGCTGGTGATTCAGGAATCCACCTCATCTTGGTGAAGACCCCAGGATGATGTGACTTCCAAGCATCCTTTGAGAGGTGACTAGGGAGGTTACGTCTCGGGCCACCCTGAGCACCAGCGCCCAAAGCCTCGGCACTCTGGGATGTGGGAATTCTCTTATTCCAAGAAAGGTGACGGGTCAGTGAGATGCTCCATCCATCTAATTCTTTTCATGACTGGAGTCCAGCTGGGTGATCTTGGCCTTGCTTGTCAGTTGGGTATGTACATCAAACCCCTGAAATTCTCACCACCCAGAGAATCGGGGGATGGTGAAATATAGGGAAGGGAGCCTCGGCTTCTACGTCCGGTCACCCGAATTCAGGGTCTGGCTTTGGCAAGTCAGCAGCCTCGGTGCTGGGCATACAGCAAGCACTTAGTACTGACTGGGGACTAACTTGCTGCCTCTGAATTTCTTATTTGTAATTAAAGGAGGGTTGGGTTAGATAGTTGTTCTTTGGGGTTTCTGCTAGTTCTTAGGCTATAATTCTTTTCTTTAACATTACCATAGATTTATTTTAAATAGTATTTTATTTTTCTAAATACATACAAAGACATAAACTATGATTATTAATGTAATTCTTGATAATTCTTGATTTTGATCTCATTTTCTAGAGGAGGGAACTATGGCCCAGAGAGAAATGTCTTGTGTAAGGCCACATTAAAAGAGAGGGAGCTTGACCACCATGTTCTCATTTAACTTGGTCCTTTCTGAACTCTGATTTAAACTCAGTTTTTTTTTTTTTTAATTGGGAGTAATGAGTCATAAATAATCATAAACTCATAGATCCAGAGCTGGAAGAAATCTTAGGGATTAGTGAGTCTGGACTTCATATTTTAAAGGTGGGAAAACTGAGGCTCCAAAGAGTTTGGGTAACTTGCTTTAGATTTCAGAACCAGGCTTTGAACCCAAGACTTCTAATTTAGACTTAAGTGAAGAAGTCTTCAAAAAGCATTTAGAGGGATGCAGAGTACAGAGTAAATAAAACGTTAGTCCTGTCTTCAGGGTGTTTACATTCTCATAGAAAAGCCAAGTAAACACCATTAGAGTTAAAAGACCTGAATTTAAATTCAAGTTCTACTGTTAGTGTACTTATGTGGATTTGTGTAATTCTTTATCTAAAAAAGGCATATCTATGGATTATAATATTATATGAATAATATAATTATAAAAATAATATGGATTACAATACTAAGAAGCTCAGGCAGTTAGGGGTTGGACATGGGAAGGAAGGTTTTCTGGGAGGGTAGCTTTTGAGTTGGGCCTTGAAAAATAGCTAAGGATCAGACAAATGCAATTATGAGGAATGGATTTCTGTCATATGATTGGAAGAATTATCAACTGAGGCTTGGAAGGAGCGAGTGCTCTGTATTCAGGAAGGGACCTATTTTGTTAGAAAGAGGTTAGGATGATTGGTAGGGTAAGGAGGTTGGGTTGAGGCTGAAAATATTATCCTTTTATTTGTCCTAAGTTTGCCTTCAGCCTTCAAGGAACTTTCTCTAATAAACTGGGGAAATGGCTTCTTCACCCTCCCATCCTCAGACATCTAAGATATAGCTTCTGGTGGTCCCTGATTGGATATTCCCACCAAGCCCTGGGATTTGGGACATTGCTATATCAGAAAAGATGGATTATTAAGATGAGATGTACTTTACTAATTTAGAAGTATTCTTAGTGAAGGGGAAGACCATTGGATCCTGGGTTCAGATCCCAACTCTCTACCAGTTGATCTTGAATAACTCACTTAATTTTGATGGGTTCTCAGTTTCTAATCTGTTCAAAGAGGCACTTGGATGCCCTCTAAACCCCTTCCAAGACTTAATAACTGTTTTAGTCAAGGAAGTGTTGGCTGAAGAACATTAGGCCTGGAAATCACAAGGCTTTCATCCCAGTTCTGTTATTTTGTAGCTCTGTGGCTATGGTTAAGTCACTTTCCTAACAATCTCCTGCCCTGTCTCCCTGGAAGACCTATTGTGGAGAGCAAATGAGATGGGATGGAGAGGAACGTTCATGGGGACATTGTAAAGCAGTATTGTCATCACGGAGTTCTGTCCAAGGTTGAGTTTCTGGCTTGGAATTACTGAATCTGAGAATCTGAGATTCTAGGGATATCGGTGGCCATTTCATCCAGCAAAAAAAAAAAAAAATCTTGGTTTTAACATGCCCAACATGAGGTGACCTCCAAGAAAAAGGAACTCATCACTTCTCTTCATTTTTTGAACTTAATTTTTTAATGAACAAAATCTGTAATTTTTGTTTCTCTCATTTCTCCTTCCCACTTAAAAAAAAAAGAGAAAATCAAAATTCTGTGATGTGCAAAAATGATCTCTCATTCTTCTCCCTGATTCCCTCATCTCTGTCATAAGGTAGAGCCTGTCTGCTCTGGAGGTGACACTTGGGGATAACTCTCATTGGTTAGGGAGGTTTTCCTGACCCAAACTGACCTCTTGGCAATTCCCACCTACCTGTCCCCAATGACCAAATAAAATAATTCCATTTTCTCCTTCACACTACAGCCCTTAAGACATTTGAAGGACAAGAGTCAGGTCTTTACCGAGTCTTCTTATGGCCTTCTAGGCCCATTTCTTTCATTTGATCCTCATTTGACCTGGAAGAAGGCCAGAGCCTTTTCCTTCCTGGTTGGGTCTCTCTGCCCCCTACCCTGACACTCTTCATCTTATCTATGACCTTCTTAAACTGGAGCATCCAGACCTGCCCCATTCTCCCCATCTGATGGGGACGGAGGACAGAGGATTGATCACCTCCCCGGTTTTGGAAGTAAAGCTCTTTTGATATAAAGAATCCCGTGAGCTTTCTGGCCTCTACCTCACACCTTTGACTCATCAAGCCCACTGAAATCCTCAGATCTTTTTCAGAACACTGCAGCCATCTCCATGTTTCTCCCTATTTTAGGATCATGGGGTTGACTTTTTGAGCCTAAACTTGAGACTTCACGTTCTTGAGTGTCAAAATCCTTTTGGAGCCTGACTGTCTTCCATTGTGGTAGTTTTTCCCAGATTTGGGGTTATCTGCCAATGATCGATACCTTTATCTACAGAAGTGTTCAGTCGTGTAGGGTGTTCTGCTGGAGGTCTGCTGCCACATTGACATTGAACCATTAACAGTTATTCTTTGTGACCAGCCATCTAACCAGTTCTGAATTGCATGAGCATCTCCTTGACATTTTCTTCACCAGAATTATGTGAGATACTTTTCCAAAAGCCCTGATGAAAATCTAAGACAACACAGATATTTCCCCTTGTCTCCAAGTTCAGTAATTCCATCCAACAAGGACGTGAGGGCAGTCTTCTTGTCTGTCTTACTCCAAGTCTTACTCCATTGCTTCTTTTTGTAGAGGTTCATCAACCACCTTTTATTGAGTCCTATTAGTATTTTCCTAGATTAAAAAAAAGCAAAAAGAAAGGGGGGATTAAAATCACACAAGATGGTGGAGGAGAGTGTATTGGAGGCAGAATCTTGACTTTTCCACTTGCTACTTGTATGACCTTGAACTAAATCACTTCATCTTTCTGGATTTCAATTTCTTCCTCTGAAAGATAAAGAGATTTATAATAGATGGTGCCCAAATTTCCTTTGCTCTCCAGAGCTGTGATACTCAAACCAGATCCTAGAAAGCCATTCACAATCTCTCATCCTTTTCATTGTCCTGTGACCTTGGAAATAATAACTGCTCACGTATGCGTAGTGATTTACAGTTTGTAAAGCATTCTTCTCACAAGAGCACCAGACACAGAGTTCCAGACTCCCTGGTTCATCCTTGGAGAGGTTCCCCTCAGCCCGTGGCTCAATGTCTTCCTCTGCCATCTATTGAGAACCTGCATGGCCGCGGATCCAATAATAGTTGTACCCGTGTCTTTTTTCAGCCACGTACTTAGTGTCTTTCTGGGAGCCTTCCCCGAGCTATTCAAGAAGGCCAGTTGCATTCACGATCATCCCTGCGACCTGTGTTTTCTTTATTGAGTGGGTATTCATCTCATCCTCGAGGTGCAGATGGTGGAATCCTCCCTCCCTTCCCTCGATTCGACTCTCAGCTGCTGGGATTGTGTTCCTCTGTTTGGATCTTTGATAATCTCGTTCTACCGGCTCTGTCTATCTGATAATAAATGAAAATCTCTAGTAAGGGAAGTAGTTTTCAATCAGGATGCCCATGTTTCTTGTGAATCGTGTCTTTTTCTAGAATAATTTGGGGAGTTTGCTGCTTAACCCAATTTGGGTCACTAGAGAATTACTCTTGTCTTAGTTAGCTACCATTCATTTCTCATGTGCCAGGTACTGTGCTAAGCACTTTCCAAATATGCACAGAGTAAAATATATATATTGCACAAATGTAAAATACTTTATAAGCAAATTAATATACATTTTGAACCTTACCACAACCCATTTTACAGTGAGGAAATGGAGGCAAACTGTCCAGGGTCACACAGCCAGTAATTGTCCAAGGCAGCATTTGAACTTAGATTTTTCTCACTCCACATCCAAGGCTGTAGCCACAAGCCCTTGTGAGACAGAGCCCTTGACCTTGAGAGTCAAGGGGCCTTATTGCTTCCCCTGACCTTGCCCCTAACCTTCTGTGTCACTTGGGGCAAGTCCCTGTCATTGTCCGGGGCCTCCATTTCTGCATCTGCGTCACTTGGGCAAGTGCCTGCCTTTATTTCTGCATCTATAAAATAGGAGGGCTGGACTCCATGTTCTCTGCGGCCCATTCTTTGAAAAGGATGTCTTTCTCTGTTCGGAAGTCCTCCTTCCCCAAGAGGGAACACTGGAGTGTGGGCACCATCCATCTGGCTTCGTGTTGGCCGGATCAGTCCCTTTTGGATGTGGAGAGAGAGGCTGGGATGAAAGGAAACCAGATCTTTTAAGAGCTAGAATTCAGAGTCTGGCAAAGCTGCCAGAGAGAACATTCATTATCCTAGCTTGAAAAATAAAATAAAAATAGCAAAGTACACAACAAATATATTGTGTCAGGGAGGCAGCTTTGCTAGGAGTGTAAGGATCTGCTGAAGAGAGAAGGTCTGTGAGCACCATGTATGTGGGAGCCCTCGTCGGAGGGTTTCTTTCCCATTGAAGATGAAAGGGTCTTCGGGGTTTGAGTCTGGCCTCTGACACACTGGCTGTGTGACCCTAAGCAAGGCACCCTCTGCTCTGGAGAACACTCTTAAGTCTCTCGTTTGCAGAGAAGGGCTTTTCTCATCTGGGAATTCTTTCTGACGATGAAGTCACAGACTCCCTCCTACGTCTCAGGCAATGAGATACAGAGATCACCGTGAGGCAGTTCCTGCCCTCAAGGGCCTTGTGTTCTACAGGGACCATGTAGTACGTACCCAGGCAGGTGGCTTTAAAGCAGTTTCCACTGAGACAGTGAGCACTAAAAACCAGCAAGGTCAGAGAAGACTTTTCGAAGGAGGTGGTAGTTGAGCTGAACCCCGAACAAAGTGAGGAGTTCTGAGAGGCCCATGAGAGAAGGGAAAGCATTCCGGGTGTGAGGTACAGCCTGGCCAAAGGTGTGGAGGTAGGAAATGTTGGGGAAGAGTGAGTGTGCCAGAATATAGGAGTGTGGGAGTTGGGGGGGAAAGGAATATAATGTATAGTGAGCCAGGAACAGTGGACTGGAGACGTGTGATTAAGGTCTTTAAAGGCCTAATGGAGGACTTATTGTGGAGGCAAGAGCTTCTTGAGCAGGGAACTGGGGCAAGACAAAGCAGATGGCATCATTTGGGCAGCTTTTGGAATATGGGTTGATGACAGGTCTTGTCAAGACGACTTGAGGGGGGAGTCGTCTAGTTAAGGTAGGGCTTGATCCGGGGTTGATGGTGCCTTCTTTCTCTTGATTGTCCAATTTGTACACGTGCATTTTCTGTCTCCTTCTTAGATTGCAAGCTTCTTGAGGGCAGGGCTACCTTTGGCCTCTTTCTGTAACTAGCGCTTAATGTGGTACTTAATACATGTTTATTCTCTCAGAAGCGAGAACAGCAGAGCTGTAAGAGCTGTTGTGAAGATAGGGTGGACAGAATTGGGTAACTGGAAGCCGAGAGTCAGTCTGCCTCAGTGGCTGCTGCACTTGGAGTCTAGAAGAGCTGGGTTCAAATCCCACCTCTGGTATTCTTTAGCCGAGGTTTCATCACCCTCTTATTGCACTAGATGCCCAGATGATCCCCTTCCTTGCCTTCAAAATCATTCTTAAATTTTAAATGCCCACCTTGAGGGTCACTTCCTCCAGGAAGCCTGTGGTCAGTGAGACCCTATTTGTAAAGCACTAACACAGTGCTGAACATAGATTAGCTCTTAAAATAAATGCTTTCCCCTTCCTTTTCCCCTTAGACCATCCTGTTGTTCCCTGCTCCTCCCCATTACACTTACTCACTGGGTTACTTTGCCTTGTGGTACCTGGTCATTCTGTCACAAAGTGATCTGAAGGGCATGGAGGTGTGGGTGAGATCGCCAAAGAAAAGGGAGGGTACCCAGGATGGAGCATTGCGGGCCCCGAACAACCCAGACCTCAGGCCAACAAGCAGCTCTCTGCTCCCATGTTACACTGGCCACTCCACAGGCTCCCTCGGTCCCCACCCCAGGGGCTTGTGTATTTCAGGGGCGGGGTCCCTCCACTGTCCCAGTGTAGCTCCTCCCTCTTTCTCACCTGAGCAGCTAGTACCGAGAGTATTATGGTTGGGAATCTTTCTCTCCCGGGGGCCTTCTGCCTGGAACAGAGCCACCCGACCTAACATGTCTAGTCTTTGAGACGTGTGGTTGGCTAGTGATAAAACCTGCTGGAGGTGGGGGTCTCTGAACAAACCCCACCAGCATAAGGCATTGAAGGATGTCATTAGAGGTTCTGGAACTCTAGGCAGTGAGTACTTTCTTGTAGAGCTTCATTAAACTGAATCATAGACGAGTGCAGAGGGCCACAGAACCTTGTCTTCCCAGGTCCTGACCTGGAAACCCTTCTCTTCTGCGTTTCTTCCCTTTCCCTTGGCAACTGCATCTACTCCCGTGATCACCTTGTGATGGAATAACCTTGTATTTATTATTACAACAATAAAATTTATTTGATCCTCTTAGGCCCAGAGAGTCATAGGACCAGAGATCCAGACCTGAGAGGGACCTCTGAGACCACTTGGTCCTCTTCCCTCATTTTATAGAGGAAGCTGAGGGCCAGGAAGTGAGGTCATTGTCAGTAGCAAAGCCTGGGTTAAACCCCAAGGAAATGTTGGATTCTTTTTGTTTGGATTCAGCTCTTTTTCTGTGTTCTCCACCTCTCTGCATACACCCTCCTCCAAACCAAGAAGACTCTCTCATGGGGAAGAAAAACAGAGAAAGCTATGGTTTATTCTTATTCCAAGACTAATTTGTTTTAATTAGTAATGTAGACTCGAAATTAGCATTTTAAGAAAGAAACCCTTTCAAGAATAGTCTCTCTAACTCGAAGAGATGTCAAAGTATTTACTAAGTGTGTCAGCTGTGGGCAGAACATGGAACGAGGCCCCCGGTATTGCTTCTGCCTCTGGGGTGGCGGAATCTGTGTGTCGCCAGTTGGTCGCATAGATTCGATTGGACTTTCTTTAGCCTCCTCAGCCACAGTTCCTTGTTTGTTTTGCTCAAAATGCCTGCTTTTGCCAAAGCCCAAATCAGTGCAACAAATGGGTATGTGCGGGGCCCTGGGCCCAGGCCTGGGGGAGAGCTCCACCCATGGAGGCTTCAGGAAGCTTACAGTCTAGCAGAACAGATGCCACTAACGTAATTCAATATTATACAAGGGAGGGAGGTGATCAGGGTCCCGGAGAGATGCAGTAGTAGCTTTTAAACACTGTGAGGTTAGTTTTCTACTTCGAGAACTCGGTAGAAGGAAATTAGGGAAGGCTTTCTGTAGGAGGCAGCGTTTGAATTTGAACCCAGGCTCTAAACAAAGAAAGATTTCAACAGGTATGAAAAGATTGTGTTTTAGACACAGGGGTGTCCTACCTGAATATATAGCAGCATCGTGGACACATGGTACAACAGAGAAAACTATGAATTTCAAGTCAAAGGTGTTGGTTGTTATCACAACAGAATACAGGAAATTTGGGAAGTTATCATTTGAAAATAAAGAATTAAAAGGCATGTCTCAGATTTATCGGGAATCTATATTCTGGATACTGCCCTTTTTAGTATGTTAAGGATGAGCAGTGGCCATTCTGGGCCAACGGGATCTAGAGTCACATTGGTGACAGATACTAATTGGTATTGACTACCTTCAATAGCACATAAGCTTGTGCAGTATTTACCCAATGAAGCTCACTCTCAAGAAATCACACAGTTTGTTTGACTTTTGATTTGCAGATCTGAGAGTGGGATAAGGGGAATACGCCAAGATTTGTGGTCTTTACCTGCTACTGTGTTCTAAAGTCGGCTTCCAGTAGGAAGTGGGAGAAAAGCAGTTTGGACCACCATCTTGAAAAAGGATGAGCCTGAATTGGGGGGAAACAGGGTGGCTTGTTCAGGAGAACATGGGACGTAGATTGTGTCCCTGCTGCTAATCTGCAGTAGTGTGTTCTTGTTAGAGGCACAGAATTCAGAATCGAAGAATTTTAAGGGACCCCTGATATCTCTAGTTCAACCTGGACCTTTGCAAGAATCCCCAACTCAAAGTCACCCAGCTTTCTCCAGGCAGCCCTTTCTATTTTGGGGACAACTATAGTTTTTCCTGGAGTCAAGTCTAAATACTTTCCTTAAAAACAAAGCAGAACACTTGGCACAGTGGAAGCCCCTTTCTTCCTTGGGACTCTCTTAGCCGTGATCTTTCTTGACACCCTTCTCTCACTTCTCCTGCCCCTCCTCAGCTTCCTCTTGGAGCTTCATCTTCTGTGTGGGTATCCCCAAGGCTCTACCTGGGATCTTTGTCCTTCTCTCTTTATGTCATCTCACTTGGTGACCTCATCAGTTCTGCCCAGGACCTTTGTTCTTCTCTCTTTATGTCATCTCACTTGGTGACCTCATCAGTTCTACCTGGGACCTTTGTCCTTCTCTTTTTATGTCATCTCACTTGGTGACCTCATCAGTTCTGCCCAGGACCTTTGTTCTTCTGTCTTTATGTCATCTCACTTGTTGGTGACCTCATCAGTTCTGCCTGGGACCTTTGTTTTTCTGTCTTTATCTCATTTTACTTGGTGACCTCATTAATTTTACTCGGGACTTTTTTCCTTCTCTCTATGTTATCTCACTTGGTGACCTCATCAGTTCTACCCGGGACCCTTGTTCTTCTCTCTTTATGTCATCTCACCTGGTGGCCTCATCAGTTTATTTGGAACTTTTTTTCTTCTCTCTTTATGCCATCTCACTTCCCTCAGTTTCAGTGACCATCCCCAAGCAGACGACTTACAGATCTGCATGTCTGGCCTTGGTCGCTTTCCTGCACCCCAGTTCCACATCACTATCACTTGGACAGTTTGAATAGAATGTCCCATAGCATCTCAGACTCAATATCCCCAAGATAGAAACTCCTTAGCCTTAGCCTTAGAGCCCAGGATGCCCCTTCCCCAATTTCCCTCTTTATGCCACAGAAGCACAGAATTGTTTTGCAAACAGTAATACCTTCTGGTATCCTAGGTCCGCAGCCACAGTGTCTTCCGTGACTCTTCCCTTTGTCCCCGTATCCGTGAAGACCCCAGATCTTCTTGTAGCTGCTCCTGGAGTCTCTCTCCCATCTGTACCTTTCTCTCCACTCAGACAGCCACATATGCTAGCCCTCCAGTGCCGCTCACTTGGGACTCCTCAGAGACTTCAGCCTCTCCATCCTCTCATACACCCTCTGCATAGCTGCCAAAGGAGTGTTCTTGAAGGCACAATCTGTGTCACCACCTTTTCAAGAAGCTCCCATGACTCCCTATTGCCTTTCTGTGCTGTTAGACTGGGGCTGGTCCATTTTCCCAGATTTATTTCCGTTTGCTCCCTTCTCATGGTGCAGAGAGGCTCTCTTGCCAGTCCTCCTGTGGGACCTCTGTTCCCCGTGCCCGGGGTGCCCTTTTTCTTCACCCCACTATCCCTCTTCAGCCCAGGGGCTGTCAGAGTGATAAGGCAACTTCTTTTGGGGGCAGGGGGCATCCTCCTCTGGCTCACTGGTCTATCCCCAGCTCGCCTTGGTCTTAGGGACTGCGTTCAGCTCTTGGCGGAAGTTCCTAGTGGATTCATCTTGCATGCAGATGTTGGTCCCTGGGGTTCCTCTCCAAATTCTCCCCAGGGGCCTTGGAGAGGATTCCTAGGGATCCTCCTCCTGACCCGGCTCTGCGCCATCCTACTTTGCAACCCCTGCGATCCACCCTCCCGGCACCTCCTGGGACACTTTCCTTTCCTGCCTCTCCAGACCCTGATCGGTTCCTCCCAGTGTGTTTCAAGTTGTGGGGTCAGAGGGCAAAAAGTTCACCAAAAAGTCATTCCTCCCATGCATCTGAAGCACGGAAGATCCTGGCTGCTTTTTTCCTCTGCCCACCTTCCCCTGCTCCATCCCCGTCACTGCAGAGGCCGGGGGGCCCTCACGGGACGCACTGAAGGCCAAGGACCCTCCAGCTGGGTCGGCCTCGGGGACAGAAGCGCCAGAACTCGGGCTGTCTGTCGGGGGAAGCAGCAGCGCCAGACTGTTGGGGAGGGAAAATCCGCCTCCTCGCCTTTAGACGTGGGCGATTCCGGGTGCCTGGTACTGTGTGTCCTTCTGTCCTGACGAGTCGGTTGGTAGGTTCTGCGGAACTGTTTGCTACTTCCTCTTTTCTTTACATCTTTTGGGTTATGAGAGAGAGGGTTTGTTGTGTAGGGGAGGAGGGAGAGATGTATTTGGAAGACCAGGTGAGACCAAAAACAACAGAAATTTTTAAATGCTGTTTTGGAGGTTTATAGTAGATAGTTACGGCCAATAGCCAGTCAGTAAACATGTATTAAGCACCCACTGTATGCCAGACACCATGCTGAATGCTGGTGCAGGTAATTTGAATCTTAAAATGGTGCTGAGATGGAAGAGAAAGTGATGGGTTACAGTGAGAGGTTACTTCCCAAGGTCACGGGAAGGGTCAGAGGCAGAGTTTGAATCTGTGACCTCTGATCCCTCTGCTATATGGAAGCTTAGCATGGGACCCATCTAAGATATCTTATTCTCTCAAGGACATTTGTAGGTAAACCTGAAAGGAGGAAACAAGATTAAAAAAAAAAAAACAACAGAATAAATCTCTGAGTTTTTTTAATAACAAATGCTTTTCATCAGCCACAATGTTGGATCCCACTACATTTGGATTCACTGACTCAATCCCCAATATGCAGTGCCTTTTGCATAATAGATATTTATAAGATTAAATTAGCTTAATAATTATAACTTTTCTTGCTAGAAATTATTATGGTCCTAAATTTAAGATTTGAAAAGTGTTTTATAAATTCTTTTCCCATTTGATTCTTAAAACAACCCTAAAGAGAGTGCTGCAGTTATCCCCATTTTACAGATGATGAGACTGAGATAGGCAGAGGCTATGTGACATGCCCAGGGTCACAACAGCTAGTAAATGTCTGAGACTGGATTTGAATTCAGATCATGCTACTGATTAAATGTAGGATGATTTGGGAAACAGGGGCTTCCTGCAGAAGAGGATCTTTAGCTTCATGGGAAAAGGAAGGAGGACCTCAGTCCTGTGTGGGAGGGAGGTCGTCTGCATGGGGCCAAGAGGTCAAGATGACTCCTCTCTTACAAAGGGAGTGACCTCAGCAGCTGCCGCCAAGGACATGTGGGTGGTAGGGACTTGGAAAGCTCCGATTTAAGTCTCTCTGGTCTCAGTTTCCTCATCTGTAAAATTCACACACACACATGATCAAATCATAAATGGCACAATTAAGGGGCTCCTGGGTTAAAGACTGTAAGTAATATAATAGGAGGGGATGAGCGAGATTAACTTTTAATGTAATAGGAGGGGTTGAAGGAGATCATCTTTCCTTCTACTCCTATAAATCTGGGGTTCTAGCATTTAGCTACATTTTGTCTTTTTTTATTATTATTTTTAACAAATGCTTTTTAAGGAAAGGCCCAAGTAGATGGCGCCAGGAAGACAAGCCTCCGTGTACCCAATCCTTAACCTTTGCCAGGTCTTTGTAAATCACAGGTCCCATCCCTTTGGGGCGTCGGCCCACCTATAAGGGCGCAGTTGATGTTGGTTTCCGCCAGCCTGGAAGCCCATTGACCTGTGCCCGTGCCCAAACCCAGCCAGAGCTCACTCGGTGCTTGTTCTTTGGCCCTGGAACCACAGCCTCTGGGGGAGGAGATGGAGTTGGGAGAGAGATACATTTCATACGGCGTCTTTAATGATAAGGACAACAATAACATCCAACATCTGTGAATCGCTTTTTTTAGTCTATTTCATATATTTTTAGATTTCTTTTTTAAAAAATGTGAATTCTAAATTCTCACCTTCCTTCCAGCCCCTCTCCTCCCTAGTGAGAAGGCAAGCAGCGTGCCTGGCCCTTCTTAAAGTGATCGAGAATATTACAGGAGAGCAAGTGGGGCTATGACCCCATTTTGCTGGTGACAAAAGTGATTGTCAGGTTAGATGATGTGGCCAGGATCACCGAGGTTCATGGCATAGTAGATAAAACCTTAAATTTGGACCTAGAGGGTCTGCACAGCTCGGCGGGACTCTTGGCAGAGAGCGCTAGCTTCAAGTTCAGGAAGACCCGAATTCAAATTTTACTTGACACTGTGTTGATCTGGGACAAGTCACTTAGCTTCCAGCTGCCTCAGTTTCCCCAACTGTAAAATGGGGATAATAAGAGCATCTACCTCCTAGGGTGAGGATTGAATGAGACAATATTTATAAATCTTTTAGCACAATGGCTGGTATACAGTAAGATCTCTATAGAGCACGGTAGCTACTATTGTTATAAATATAGTCTACAAATGTTAGTAGGAGTTGAACTCATGGCTTCTGGCGTCAGAGCCACTGTTCTTTTACTTTCTGATTGGAGGAAGGCATGGCACTGTGGGAGGAGCCATATTGTTGGAATCAGAGCATCTGGGTTTTTATTTACTGTCCATAGTGTCCTTTGTGCCCTCCCCTTTATAATAAGGGATTTGGAGCAAACAGGGGCTCTGGGATCTCTCCCAATTCTGGATCTGGTTCTAGATCTTATTCCGTGAAGTTTCCATTCATCTGCAGAGAGAACTAGGGCCCAAGGGTACAACTTACAGGGAGGCTGACTATGGAGCAAGGTCAGGCTCCTAATAGAATGCGCTGCCTTGTGAAGGGGTGAGCTGCCCGTCCTTGGAAATCTTCCCTCAAGAGGTTGGATGGCCCCTGGCAGGGGCTTAGAGAAACATTCCTTATTCAGCAGGGGCCGGAGTAGGCGACCTTGGTGGGGGGGGGGGGTCCTCCAGCTCTGGGCTATCTCTGATTCACACTCATGAAGCAGATAGGAAGTCTGTGGTAGAAAGGGGGGGAGACAGACAGGGAAAGAGGAAGAAAGATGGAGACAAGGGAGGGGGGATAGACAGGGAAAGAGGGAGGAAGAGAGAGAGAGATGGAGAGAGAAAGGGAGGAGAGGGAGAGGGGACAGAGACAGAAAGAGGGAGGAAAGAAGAGGGGGTAGAGATAGGAAGAGGGGGAAGGAAAAGGAAGGGAGAGGGGGAAGGAAAAGAGAGGAAGGGAAAAGGAGGGGGAGAGGAAGGAGGGAGAGGAGGGGGCTGCTACGGGGCGGCATCCCTCCCTTCCCAGGACGTCCGTGGAGCTCGGAGCGTGCTTGGCAGTTGTGGTGGCTGTGTGGGGCCGAGGAACGGCCACCATTGGGCAGCTTCCCTCCCCTGTGCGCCCCGTGTGATTAAGGAGCCGCGCCGTCCCAGCTCAGCGCGCTGACTGGGCTTGTGGGCCGATGTGTGGGTGCAGCTCCGCACTCTCTGCCCCAGCCCCCTCCCCCCCAGCCACGCTCTCCGTTCCGGGGACAGGGCCGGGGTCCCCAAGGTACAGGTGGCAGCCCTCGGGGAAGGGTGGGATGTCCTCTGGCAAACAAGCCCCAGCTTGCTGGGTGACCTTGGGCTAATTGGGCCCCGGTCCATTCCCTTGTCAGAGAGAAGGGTAGACTCAGTTTCCCTCCACTGGGTCTCCCAGTGCCTGGCCCTCAGCGGGCTCTTCCTGGGAGCACGTTATCGGGCAGCCAACACACATGTTATAAAGCGTCTGCTCCCTGCCCGGCAGGGGCTCAGGGTAGTTTTTTAGAATGGTGCAAGAGCCTGGAGCCGAGCAGGTGTGGGGCCGGGCCTCCCTGGATGGAGATGGGGAAGGAAGGGCGTTAGCTCAACAGACTGTCAGCAAAATAGGGATAACCACAGTACCTTGGCCCAAGGGCTTCCTGCATCCAACAGCAGCCCACACAAAGAGGACTTGTGACCTGAGCTATTTCTCCTTTCTTCTTCCTCCTCCTCCTCCTGGTCCTCCTCTTCCTCTTATTTCTCCTCCTTTCCTCTTCCTCCTCCTCCCCCAGGTCCTCCTCTTCCTCTTTTTCCTCTTCTCCTTTGCTTCTCCTTTCCTCTTTCCTGCTCCTGGTCCTCCTCCTCCTCCTCTCCTTTTCCTCTTTCTTCCTCCTCCTCTTACTTTTTCTGTTCTTGACCCTTCTCTTTCCTTCTCCTTCTGCCTCCTTTTCTTGCTTCCTTCCTTGCCTGTCCTGCAGTGCTGACATTTTCTAGCCTGAGAGGGGACTTAGGGCGGGGTCCTAGAGATGCCCCAAGAGAACCTGGGCTCTCTCTCTGAGCCTCTGCACCGAACCTCCCCCCCCCCCCCCGGCAAGGCTTCAAGGCCCCCAGGGGAGCTTTCCTGGCAGTAGCTTGGGAATGGAGTGAAGTAGCTGTGCCCCCTTTCACCCAGGGCCTTGTGAGGGAGGCTGGGGTCAGCAGGGGAGCCCAAGTTGGGGGTTCTTTGCTTGTGCCATCAGTTTTTTAGAATGGTGCAAGTCCATTCTGTCCATCAATGCCAGCCTCCCTCCTTAGTAAAAGAAGCCCTTGCCCACTGTCCTTAAGGGCCAGCGCCTTAGCCAGACATTTGCTGCTTCCTGAGGTCATGGAATCAAAGACCAAAGGAGGCCCTGGAGAGGAGTTAGAATCTGATCTGCTGAAGTCACCTGTGGACAGCAAGTGTCTGGGGTGGGATCTGACCTCAGGTCTTTGAAGTGTGGAGGCGGGCAAGATCCTCCTGTTCTTCTGTGTTGGCAATGTCTTGGCCCTCGGGAGAATGGCCCTCTGCCACCTCATAGGTGGCATGGGGGGCCCCTGGGTCTTCCCTGCTCCCTGGTATTCCCTCCCTCAGTGCCGTTCACCTTAGATGCAGCTGCTTGCCCTTGCCCTTGCCCAGAGGAGCCAGGCTCAAGCTGGATTGGGCTGTGGGTGCCCCCGCCCTGTCCTAGCCACATGGCCCTGGCCGGGCCAGGGGAACCATGAATGGACCCGACTCTGGGCGGCTTCCCCGCGGTTTATTAGCTGCACTTTATCATTTGCCCTGTCAGACCCCAGCCTGGGTATGGGTTCTGTGCAGTGGGCACACAGTGGTTCAGGCGTGGAAGCCCCGTTATTCCCAGTGTGATGTTGTTGGCTGGGTACTAGGACATCTTTACAGAAAAATAGGCCCCAGAACAAAGAGTGGGCTCCTTTTTGCAGGAGTGCAGCATTTGGGGCTCGATGGGCCCTTAGAGGAGAGAAAGGCCCTACAGGGGGACTCCTTTATGTGCTCTGCCCCATTCTGCGTCTCCATCATCTCAGGAAAAGCAAAGGGAGGGAGGGAAGTCTCGGTGACCTTCAGTGTTTCATGAACGCTCCTCCCCCAGCACCTTTTTCCTTCCTATCCACTGAAATTGGGGTGGTCTGGCCAAGGTCATAGAGGTCATTTGTAGTGGAGAAGAGATTTGAACTCAGGTGCTCCAGTTACAGAGTCTGATGGCTTCCTACTGCTGGGAGGGGGGTGGCTATTCCCAATCTGGTGCTCTTTGTGTCCTCCTCCCCGCCCCCCCGCCGACAAAGAAAGCTCCCCTTTGTTCTCGGCCTGAGCCAAGAACTCAGCCCATTCCCAGCTCGTTTCTGAGCCCTTCCCCATACTAGGGGCACTAGGAAGAAGCCCTCCGAGATGAGCAGAAGGCCAGATGTTACCGGCAGGGGTGGAAGCGCTAGTCTGCGAGGCGAGCGGGCGGCGGAGGACAATGCACTCGCATTTCTGTGAAGTCTAGGATAATTGCTAAGTGAAATTAATTTTTGATTATGCTTTTAATATCCATCTTGGTGCCAGCATCTAAATTATTCATGCCCCTCGCTCAGCCCAGTGGCCGGCGACTTCTGAAAGGCCTGCGCCCCCCCAGCGCGCTGCGCTCTCCACCTTCTGTGAGGACGCCTTTGCGAGGGTGAGGTCTGCCGCCCGCCTCCCCAGCGCAATTAGCGGCCCACACCCGAGGCCCAGCGTCCCCCTTGCTGTGGCTGCAGAACTTCAGCCTCACGGCAGAGCTCGGTGTGCAGGCGCCAGGGCAGCCGGGGAGCCTGGGGCTGAGGGCTCTTAAAGGGCGTGCCGCCCCCGGTTTGGGCCACATCCCGCTGCTAGCCCAGTGCCCACAATTTGCCAGGCCTCCAAGCCCCAGATAATCATAATCACTGTTAGAAAGGCCCCGGAGCGCATCCGGGCCAGAGCAGACTTGATCGTTTGCCCAGCACTGGCCAGGACTCCTCCAGACTCTGCTCAATCTCCCCACGTCCCCTGGGCGATCAGAGGAGATTTAAGTGCTCCATAAACAGTCAGATCGCATCTTGTGAAGAGCAGGGGGGCGTCCTTGAGCCCTTTCAGGGCCTGGCCCCTGGGGCAGCTGCCTCAGAAGCAGTTTTAAATGTACAAAATAAAGGGCCTCGGATTATCACAGCGTCAGAATGCAGTTTTCAAAGTATTGGAAGAAATCCAGGCCTCTGAGAAGCCCTGGGGTAGGAGACCAGGAACACAACCCCCCATCATGGGGGGCACCCGAAGAAGGCTGAGCCCCTGTCTCTCCTGGGTCTGTTAAGGTGCTTCTGCCATACCCGACTTTTTCACCCTCCTTGGGGCTTTCTCGGCAGATCCTGGAAGGGTCCACCATTCCCTTCTCTATTTAACAGAGGAGGAAGCTGAGGCACACTGGCTAGCACACAACTAGGAAGAGGCTGGAGCCAGATTTTAACCAAGGAAGGGGTGTCTGTCCTTCTAAATGTGTGCCTCTGACCCGGTGCCCATGGCAGTGCTCATGCCCACAATGATGCTTGTGCCTATGGCGGTGCTCATGTCTGTAGTGGTGCTCCTGCTCATGGTGGTGCTCACATCTGCGGCGGTGCTCCTGCCCATGGCAGTGCTTGTGCCCACAGGGCTGCTTGGTAGGTGGTGCTAGGGCCAGGACCAGGGGATGGGTCTGGGGTCACCAGGTTAAAGCTAGAAGGAGCATTAGAGGTAGCAATGCTCCCAAACCAGGTGAAGGACGGTCGGCTGAGGTGGGCTGCTCATGCTCAATCCATAGAAAACCCTTTTTCTAATTACCGGATGATACAACTGGCCTAACGTGGTCTGCCAAGGGGTGTCCTGACCCAGGAGGGGAGGTGGGGGCAGGTGTGGGGCGCCTTCCACGGCCCCTTGAGGATCCCTGCCTGCCCTACGATTTCCTGACTCATGGGTGCTCTTGGAGACCCCAGGGTCCCTGGCCCCCCTGGGGCGCATGGACACAGCCTGGGTCTCTCGGGCTGAGAGCTGCCTCAGCCCGAGAGAACTATTTGGAGCTCCTGAGTCGGGGCTGCCTGGCGGGGAGGGGTGTCAGTCGGTGGGGGTTTGAGGCTTTCGGGGAGGAGGGGAGGGTTAAGTGGGAAATCACTCTAAAGGAGAATTAGGACTTTTATTCTCATTCTCATGAATAATTTAAGCCTGTTTTGTAATGGTTTGATTCAGTGCCTCTGCCCTCAGTAAACATTATTCCTTCATGCTGTTAACAGTTTGGGAATATTGTTTTTTTCCCTTCCGTACCCAAGGGTTAGCGTTTATACACAGAGCTTCAGAAACCCGCCCAACGTGGAAAAAGAAAATGCCTTTAAATAAATACTGTTGTATTGAAATAAATGAAGCCAGTCGCCCTTTTGTCTGGACACTGCTCCTCTTCTCGGGTTCTTTGTCATTGACTGGCCTTGGCACTTTGTGGCCCACCACGAGAGGCCCGGGTTCGAAGGCGACCTCTGTTCCTCCCGGGCCGCATGACCTTGTCCATGCTTTTGGGTGGCACTGTAGGGACGTTGGACAAGTGGACTTAATGTTCTTGTTCCGATTGGGCCCAGGTCAGTAGAGCCTGTATCTCGGCTCAGCCAGTCACACCTGCTGTGTGACCATCGTTATGGGCTCCGGCCTTGTCAGGGCTTTCCTTCTCCTTGCAATGGTTAGACAGTAAGTGAGGTGTTGGGGATGGCCCCCGATGACCGGCCTCTGATTAGCTCAGGTAGCAGAGTGGGCAGGGGCCTGAATCCCTGCTCTTGGTTAATAAAACGCTGACTCCGTGTAACTCAGCTTCCACATAGGCAGGGTCTTGTTAAAAGGGTGGCCGTAAATTTTTATTCCCATTATGGAATAAAGCCCATCAATCTAAGTTATGTTTAGATAAATAGTCTCTCTCAGAGTTTATTGTAAGACTTCCATTTATGGACAGTCTCGGGGCTCGGGGCATGGCACAAATTTGAGGATCTGCTCTGAGAATGCTCTCCCCAGCACAGCTCTGGCTCACGAGCTAATAGGGAGAAGGCAGCCAGAGGGTGAGGCGCTCCTCTTCCCACTCCCCGCTGCCTCGAACCACTCCTTTCGGCCCTTGTCCTCCAAGAACGGGATGAGCGGTTAACCGCCTCTGGGGCCTCAAGCTGGCCATCTCCCTTCTATTTGTCCCGCTTCTCCCTTGTTTAAAAAACTAATAATTTGAAGTTATTTTTTTCCATTTTTTGTATCTGAGGGGTCATTAAGGAATCCATTATAATTTGGTCTGTGTCTCAGGCACTCTTCTAGCCCCGAGGGACTAGAAATGTTAGTCAAGTCCTGCAGGACCTTGTAGGCTTCTGGGAAGAGGTGGCGCATAGTTGGGTGACCGAATCGGAGAATTGGAAGGGACCTCAGAAGCCTGCACCCATTCTGATCAAAAAGCCCCTCTGTCTCCATCATCCGTAACCTCAGGTTCTGTGAACTACTCGCCACCAAAGGCAGCAAGCTCTCCTTGCTAGAAAGGGTTTCCCAACAGAGCCTCAGTTGGCCTCTTTAAGTATATTCTGCTCTTTTCTCCTAGCTCTCTCCTTTGGGGCCAGGCAGAACAGGGCCGAGCCATCACTCTTCAGGTCCTTGGAAGATAACTCTTATGTCCTTAGGGCCCCCCCTTCCCCAATGTTCTGCTCTCCAAGCTAATCATCTCCCAAGCCACGGACTCCAAAGCCCTTCACTTCCTGGTTCTGGTGTCTTCTCTCTATCATGGCTTCCAGAACTAAACATAGTATTCTGGTTGGACGGATGTTGTCCTGAGTTCTCAAAGAAGGCCAAACGGACACTACTATATTGGGGTCAAAGGACAGTGTTTCCGACTATGTCTGATCAGATCAGTGTGACCTTGCAAGCTTAGATCACCTCCAGCCTGAAAATACAATGCTCTAGAAGTGTTTGGAACAAGACAGAGTATAGTCAGACTTACCTTCCTTATACTGGGCCTGTGCTCTGAGTAGCCAAACCAATAATCTCACCATTCAATCAATCCAGCATCAACCGACAGGCATTTATTATGCACCTACTGTGTACTATACACTGAATACAGTATGCCCCCAGGACAATGAACAAAAAAAATCCCTTCTTGCAAGAAGTTGGGGAACTCTGAAATTGCATGGATTTGTCCCCTCTTTGGCTCCCATATGCCGCTGACTCATTGAGCTTGGTATCCACTAAGATCCTTGGAACTTTTTTTAGGTAAGCTACATTTCACCTATCTTAGAACCAGTGAAATTGACTTTCAAGATGATTGGCCTAGGGGAGTCCCTAAGGATCTCTTCTATATCCAGCTTTCTCTGATTCTACATATTTAGTCTTGCCTTGAATCCAGAAACATATCTATGTCAATATGGAAACATTGACCTTCATAAGTAAATGGAAGCTCTGATTTTTTAATATTTTTCTTTTATTTTAGATGTAAGAAGTAAATTTAGTTTAATTCAGTAAATCTTTTTTTTATTACCTCTTCTGGGAACAACACACAACACACACACACACGCACACACACACATAAAAATATGTTCCTAGTTATGGAGAACTATAGATCGTAGATACGTAGATATATAAAACAGGGAAAATTACAGAGAGTATGTCCCAGTGCCCTTGGAGTTCAGAGAGAGACAATACACACATAAAGCTTTCATTTGACAAATGCTTATTAAATTCCTAGGCACTCAGAGAAGAAATAGGTTTGGCTATTGGAGAAAGGACTGCGGGTTGGGAAGTAGAAGGCCCGAGTGAATATTACCTCTGACACTTCTAAATGAATAGTTCATGGCATCTCGCCTTTGAGGAATCATCTTAAGCAGGTCAGGAAACTGAGGCCCAGGCAGTTTAAATGATTGAAGTCAGTATCAATGATAGAGTGCCGGTCTCCATTCTCTGGCTTTAAAATTATGATTGTTTATATTGAATTACTTGCTGTCTAGCGGTGAGGGGATGGGGGAGGAGAGGGGAAAAATTTGGAACACAAGGTTTTGCAAGGGTAAATGTTAAAAATTATCCATGCGTATATTTTGAAAAGAAAAAGCTTTAATAATAAAAAAGTCATGTTTCTCTACCCCACTATTTTGAGGAAGGGGCAGAAAGGCTCAGAAGCATGCTTGTGGCCATGTGGCAAATTAGTGTCAGGCCTGGAAATGGAAGTGAGGCCTTCTGACTCTGGAGAGAGGACTCAGAGAGAGAGAAGGGAGTGGAGGAAGAGGAGAGAGCGAGAGAGACAGAGACAGACACACAGAGAGAAATAAGAAGAAAAGAAGGAAGGATTAATGTGTTGAGGATGAGTAAATGGCCATGGCTGTCATTGCCATCCCCAGTGACAGTACTGGAATACCTTCATCCTTGCATGTAGCACTCCTGATCCATCACTTAAATTTCCTTCTCTATTTCTTTTCCCCAGACCTTCCATTCTGAGCTGCCCTCTTGATGAATGTTGGGGGGAAAAGGGAAAGGGGAGGGGGATTTTAAAATGCATTCCACAGTGAAATTGACTGGGCATTTCAATAAATAGCCTCATGCTTTGGAAACCAATGTACTCATTTAAAATGAGCGTTTTTAGTGCCTGTGGCGTGCTTCACTGGTCCAGTCTTTGGAGATTAAAAATAACCCGAAGTGTCTGGCTTCAAGGAGCCCGCCATCTAGTAGTGATTTAAAATTGGCCTTCTGTAGAACGTAGGCAGGGCCTGTTGTTTGTTCTTTGCTGTCTTTGTAGCTTCAGTGCTGGGCGTTAAGGGAGCATTTCATGAATGCTTGTGGAATTGAGTGTGTGCTGAGGTGGTACAGTGATTAGGGAGGTAGGGAGGTGCTGTTATCTCCACTTTACAGTTGAAGAAACTGAGGCTGACAAAGTGACTTGACCAGGGTTACTCAGCTGTTTAGTGTCTGAGTGGAGGTACAAATGCAAGTTTCCTGGCTCATGGATATCCGCCACACTCATATTTAGTGGGATATCTGTGATTTGTATCCATCGTCTCAGCGTATTTGAACATCAAATGCAGAGAATGAGGTTCCCATCTCCTTAAAGACATGGGGGAGTGGGGAAGCTTTCTTTAAAAAAAAGTACCTTTACGAGGAAACTAGTTGGTACAGTGGATAGAACACTGAAGCTGAAGTGAGAAAGACCTTGGTTCAAATCCGGCCTCAGACATCTACTGCTTATTAGCTGTGTGATCCTAGGCAAGTCACTCAATCCCAATTGCTTCACCAAAAAAAAAATCATTACAAATTATGAATTTCTCTTTTCCCCGTTGGGCCATCTCTTCTGTATGAATTACCTTAGAAATCCCATTCTCTTTGCATCTGAGATGATGAAGACAAACACTTGGCTTAGATTTTTTTGGGGGGAGGGTTGGTGTCTTATTGAGGAACTTCTCTGTACCTCAGTTTCTTCAGCTCTAGAATGGATCTTTTCCCAGGCCTTTGGTAAATTAAATCAGAAAACTTTTAGTAGCTGTTTGGAGGGATACAGAAGAAAGAAAGCCGGAGGTGAAGAAAGAGGAATTTTGAGAGTCAAGATTACTGTGTTTGATAGCACTTGAAAGTATGCTCAGCCCTGCCGTACTGAATATGGATTCGTTCTGTTTTGAGTTTATTAAAATGATAAAGATATGTATATGTGTATGCATATATACACACACATACATGTAGGTGCCTCTGGATGTTTGGAAGCACGCACGTGAATATGTTATCAGGCGTTGCTGAGTATTAGCTCCGGAAAGCAGGGCATGCAGTAAATGGAAGATATTGACAAAAAGCTGGAGACAGATGTCTGAAAGAGGAAAAAGCTTCTTTTATCACCCAAAATTAAAAAAAAAAAACTTTCTGTGGTCATAGCCATATGCCATATGTGTCTTCTGAAGCCCAGGGTCACCTCTCCACCTGGCTTCAGGCTCCAGAACTCTTCCTTTTCTCCTCTTCCCCAATGACCTTGTCTCAAGGGCAGACGAGCAGACAGGAGCTGAAAACCAGCCCTGGCTTTTCTGGCAACACCGGGGAGACACAGGGAGCTGAAGGTAAGGGGAGGAGGCCCTGCTCGCATCTTTTCCTTGATGTCTGTGCCCTTCCTTTGCCCCTTGACTCGGAGCTACCTCTGACGGACCTCGGGGAGCATAGACTTCACATCGAAGAAGCCAGCGATGGAGGCAGCTGAGCCCCAGCTCCTTGGAGGGCCAGACAGATCGAGATGTTGTCATATGTCTCCTCTCCCCACGCTGACTTTCTACTTGTTTTCCTTCCCTCGGGAGATTTTTCTTGACTCTGTAAGATTGGAAAGAAAGGGAGAATTAGGTGAGATACCAATTGTTATGTGTTTTTATAAACCTGAAAGCCTGATAGAAATGCTGGCTGTTATTAAAAGTAAGTACTGGGTAGGGTAGGAGAGATCATTCAGTCAATCAACAAGTATCAATTCAGTGCTACTCCGCACTAGCCGAACCTGGCATGTGATGGCAGAGAACAAACAGAAATGGTTCTTAAAACTCTCAGAGAGCTTATATTCTCATTTTGGGGAGAGGTGGAGGGATTATACATGTTATTTAGAGGTAGCACAAGGCAGCCTCTGATGTCCCTTTTAGTACAGAGATGCTGTGATACAGTGGGTATCACATGGGGTAGAGACTCCATGTTTAGGATTCAGTGTACAGTTAATTTTTTTAGAACTGCCAGCCAGAAAGCAGCGTCGGCCTCTGATTAGCATGATTACCCGGAATCTAACAAGGCTGGGAGTAGGAGCATTTATGACTGGCACTTAACAACAAAATGTGCATCTATCTATGTGAGAGAAATAGGCAATCGAACCTAGGATCAATCAGTCCAATAGTCAGTCACCTAGTAGTTCTTAAGTGCCTACCATGGTGTAGCAAGCACTGTGATCGTAGAACTTAGAACAAGAATGGAAGGGACCAGTTTCTTAAAGTGACAGAGGAGGGATCAGGTACCGCCCTGAGATACCAACTGAGATGCCCAAGGTCAGATGGATAGTAAGTAGTTGTGTGAACCACAAGCTAACAAGAGCCTGATGGCCTAGGACAGCACATTAGGCCTCACTTGGCAGGCCCTGGAGGTCCCAGACATGGCTCTCCCTGCCTTTTCTCTGCCTTATTCCTCATATATGAAACGCGAGGTCTCTCAGATTGGAAGGGACTTCAAAGGCCACCTCATCCAACCCTTTTATTTTGCCAAGAAGGAAACTGAGGCCTGGAAAAGGGAAATGCCTTGCCCGGAATTGCAGATTCAGGAGCCCTGTGTGTATCTGTCTTTGTGTTTACTGTGATGCATTTTTTTTGAGGGAAGAATGTGCTATTTTGGGTTTTCTTGCATTTCCCCTGATCATAGAAGAGAGAGAAGGTAACTTAGAAGCCATAGAGCCCAATTCCTTGGTTTTATAGATATGGAAACAAGCCAGAGAAGTGATGGGGGAAGAATCTGAGGTGAGATTTGAACTTGGGTCCTCTGACTCCCTAGCTTGAGCTCTTCCCACTGTCCCTCAGTGCCCTTCTCTGTCCTGTGGCCATCGTGGACCTTCCATCTCGGCCGTCTTTCCGGACATCTTGGGCCACGGGTCCCCAGGCGAAGGGTATCAGATGAAGTCGAGACTGAACAGCATGACCCGTGAAGGTGACTCTCCAGGTGTACCACTGACAGGCCGGGCATATGGTTTGTGTTGTTTTCCCGGTGTCAGAGGAGGATTTTCACTGCTTAGCCAGCCGCTCCTTGTGACCAGCAGCACATTTGCCAAGACTGCCGACATCAGGGAAGCTAGCTGTCTGTGACCACAGAGGGGAGGTAACTAGCTTGTGACCACCGGGGCTCTGTCTATGTAAGGGATCATCTAGGCAAGGGCAGTTCAAAGCACGCTTCCTCCTGAAGGTCAATTGCACCTTCATCTCCCTTACTTGCAGAGGCACCAGGTCCCTGATCGGCCTAGATGGCCCCTGTGGTCCCTTCCAGAAGGGGACTATCCCCTTGAGGTCTTGAGAAGCCTTGAAGAGCTGTTTTCAGGAAGCAGGAGATTTGGATCCCTGGCCTAGACATTCTGATAAAAGGGTCTCCCTGATGAGTGCGGTCAGCAGATGGAGCCGTGTAGGTCCCCTCATCCCTGGGCAACTGCAGGAGAGTCCTTTAAATGAACTCAAGGGAATCAGGACCCCGGTCCCCTCCCCTTCAATCTGAGAGCCCCTTCCTAGGTATACATTTGTCCGTCCCGAGCGTCGCTGGAGGTGGAAAAGGACCACTGCCTTTGTTAGGTGCTGTCACCCCTGGGTTAATTAGATCTTTGTGCTCACACCCCGCCAAGTGGAGCCCCACCCTTGGCTTTTCATTCCTGGGGGGTGGGGTAGTCTGCTCTCCAGCCTCTGGAGAGACTACAGTTTTAATAGCGAAAAATAGTGGGGAGGAAGATCGACATCAGATCCTAGCATTTAGAAGTGCCTTTTGACTGGAAATAGAGGAGACTGAGGTGTTTACCCTTCCCAACAACGGCAACAAAATACTACATTTGAGAAACCCTCCAAGTCAAAAGCACTTCAGGAGTGTGGGCCCATGTGTGAGGTAGAGTCAAGCCTTATTTAGAGGGATGGTGGAGATTTAGATGTTTTTATTTTAGATTTACACTATTTTTAAAAATGCTGCTTGGCTTTGAATTCCATTGAATCCATTTAGAATAGGAAGAACTCTGCATTGGGATCCAGTATGTACCCTGGCTTTGCGGTAGCTAGCTGTGTGACCTTGGGGAAGTGACTAGCCCCCTCTGAATGTCTGTTTCTTCCTCTGAAAGATTAGTATAATTTTGAGCCCGTTTGCATGGCCTGCCTCCCCGGGGGCTTTGTCAACTCCACACTGCTGCACCGGGGTGAATTATTGTTATTATCTCATGTTTCTCACATCATTACTATCATCACCACCATTATTATTATTAACAGGAGGAAGGGGGAGGTCAATAGGATGCTCTGGGAGGTTTCCACTGGCTCTCTTCACACTGTGACCACCATTCACAGTCATTCCAAGTAACTTGGAGTTCTGTTCAAGTCCGTGCTGAGGATGAGGACTGACCTGTCCCACAATGAGACCAGGAGAGAATTTTTTTCTTTGATGGTGTTGTAGTCTTCTAGCCATGGGCTTTCTCCCTGAACTTCAGTTTCCTTATTTGGAAAACTGCGGATCCCTGCTCTCTTGGATCTTACAGGGTCGTTGGTAACAGGATTTTTTGATTTGCAGGACTCTTGAGTAAAGGAAATATTAATGACGATAACAGTGAATATCACATCAGAAGCAGATATGATTTCATCAGTGGAAATGACTAAGAGAAGGCATGCCAGTCTTTCTGGGTTGCTGTACCCTAAAGACCAGCAGACCTTTCTAGCTGACTTGCCACTGAAGCCCCTCATTTGTCTTGTCTCCCAGAGACTGTCTGACTTTTCTATTTTTTTTTACTTGTTTTGTATATAGTAGGTGTTTAATAAACGATGTTTCATTCATTCATAGTGATACAATCCAGAAATAACTAAATTGAAAAGAGTAATAGGAAAGGTACTATCCCTAGCATCCTTTCCATCAGGAAAAAACATTGAGATATGGAAAGAATGGAATGATAATGATGATAGTGTCAGTAGTTCATACAATCTCATTGTCTTGTGGGCACAAAAATTAGTAGAGAAATCGTTTGCTGCTCCCCTCATCTCTTCTATTATGATTTTGGGAGTGGGACTTCTGAGGAGGGCTCTGATTCTCAAATGGTCCCATACAAAATGGCGTCTGTTGACTTTCTCCCATCTTTCTTGTTGAAATATCTAACGAGCAGGTACCACGTCTGATCTGGTTGACCCAAGCGTGCGTGCGTGTGTGTGTGTGTATGTGTGTGTATGTTCCCCTCTCAGTTTTAACAGAACTATAATTTTAATCATGGTTATTAATTTATGTTTTAATTATAATTTGGTATAGCTTAAGTGTACATTTCTGCAAGTGATTGTGTAATGAAAACAGGAATTAGCTTTTCATTAACAGAATAACGAGATCTTCCCCTTGCATTTCTCTTTCTCTTCTCTCTTCTGAGTCTCCAGACAGACCTGAAAAGAACACATGGAATTGAATGTTATGGTTCAAACAAGAAAAATAATTCCAGCTTGGCGTGCATGCGTGTATGTGTGTGTGTGTGTGTGTTGTGTGTATGTGTGTGATCTACATGGGCACATGCACCTGCCCAGGTATAGAAGAGGCACCTGACAAATGCTTATTGGTGGATTGATTTGTGATTGTGTGTTTTCTCCTTATGAAATAAACAGATAAAAGCTCCTAGAAGAGCAGTGCCAGGAGGCTTTTGAAAGGTGACAGGCTAATTTTTTTTACCTTTTTTTAGATAATTAGCACCATGGAGCCTCAGGTATCAAATGGCCCTACATCCAACACAACCAACGGACCATCCAGCAATAGTCGAAACTGCCCTTCGCCCATGCAGACCGGGGCCACCACCGATGACAGCAAGACCAACCTCATCGTCAACTACTTGCCCCAGAACATGACCCAGGAGGAGTTCCGGAGCCTCTTCGGCAGCATTGGGGAGATCGAGTCCTGCAAGCTTGTGCGGGACAAGATCACAGGTACGTTGGGAATCACAAGCGTCATCATTCTTCATTGCTCTGCTCTCAGCCTTCTCCACCCTCCTCACCCCCCAGACATTGGCATGGGGAGACCCTTTAGGGAACGCTCTGGCGGATGGCCGCTCAGCCTTCCTCTGCTCCCCAAGGAAGGACCCCTTCCCCATATATCTGCATTGTGCTGGTTCTGGGTGCCCTGCTCTGATATGGGCATCAAGGGCTAATAATAATATCATAATTGTTCATTTTTATTTAATTATTTGTTATTAATAATGACATAATTGTTGTCATAGAATACTTTAAAGTTTACAGAGTTCCTCAATAAGGAGTAGGGAACCATCTTATTGCCATTTCATAGACCAAGTGCCTGGTCGTGTTGTCTCCTTCAAGATTCCACTCCGGGGTCCAGATGCTTCGACTGGAGTGGCATCTTGCGGGCAGGAGCCTCCTGTCCAAAGGCAGGCCGGACTTGGTCACTCCCTCCCCTCAGAAAGCCCTGGGGCCCCTCCTGCCTCTAGGACCAAATCTGAACTTTCCTTCTTTTTGCTTATGAAGCTCCTCTTCTGCTGTGCAAGGATGGGAGCGTCCTACGTAGGGGACAACCACAAGAGCCAGTCTCTTGATCCTAAGTCACCTAAGCTCTCTGAGTGTCAGTGAGCTAAGAATGGCTTTTATGTTTTCAAATACCATTTTATTATTTCTAGAAACACATGAGCTGCTCTCAGTTCATGGGCTGCACAGGATCCAAGCCTGCTGGATCTGCCCCTGGGCTGTGGTTTCCTGACCCGGGTTCTGTGATCTAAAGTCCCAGAGAAAGTGATTCTCCACAGTGGGAGAAAAGGCACCGTGATCTGGGAGTTGCCCATATCGGTGAATTCACAGGCTCAATTCCTATCCCTGTATTTTGTCCACACTGAGATGGGCAACTTTGACAGAGTGTCAGCCCTTTGGGGGCAGGGATGACTTCATTTGTATTTCTCTCTGTCTTCCGTAAGTGTATAGAAAATAGATGCTTGTTGCTGGGATGGGGGTCGCACAAATGATTGAGTTGAGGTCATACAAGGAATAATTGACAAAGGTGAGGTTTGAACCAGGTCCTCTCCCTCTAGAATCAGATTTACTCCCTGATGAATGGTCTCCAGGTAGCCCAGATGCCTGGCAACATCACTTATGCTCTTTTGGTCACTCATCACCAGCTGATCCCTACCTGGATGCCCATGGGCACCTCAAACCCAAGCAGCCCAAAACAGAGCTCACCCTCCCCCGCTTCCAGATTTCCTATTGGAGTCAGGGACAGCACCGTCCTCCAGCTCCATCTCTGGGCTCCTCTTCTCCCTCCTTCTCATTCATTCAAGTCAGCCAATTAATTGCCCAATCTAGCAATTTATTTCTGCTATCTCTTGGGAAAAATATTCATTCATTCATTCATTCGTTTCCTTATCTTCTCTCTCTCTCTCTCAATTCTGCTCTAATTCAGTGTCCCTCGGCCTTTGTGGCCCTTCACGGACTGCCACTTTCTGGCTAGTCTTCTTGCCTCCTGTCCAAAGGCAGGCCGGACTTGGTCACTCCCTCCCCTCAGAAAGCCCTGGGGTCCCTCCTGCCTCTAGGACCAAATCTGAACTTTCCTTCTTTTTGCCTGTGAAGCTCCTCTTCTGCCGTCCTCACTCACCCTGGGGTCCGACTGCTGGGATCAGGAAGTGACCCCCTGACAAGGTTCTGGATGGTGGCGTCTCCACAGCAGAGAGTCCTGGTCCTGCCCGGGGAGCAGTCCGTGACCGGCCACACTCTCCTCCCCAGACTGGTGCCTTTGGGCACATATTGTGTGTCACCTTGTCAACCCAGGGGCCCAGTTGGCTGGATGGTTGTCCCAGAGAAATCTTGAGGGGAGCAGGGAGCATTGGGTCAAATTCAAATGAGGGGGCTCGGGATGGCAGAATTGTAGTTAGCACTCGGAACCAAGTCAGAGCTTGGTACCCTTGAGTCAGGGGTTCTTCCTGAGCCATCTTGTTTGGAGAGAGGGAGGAGGAGAGAAAGAGAAAGAGATAGAAGCAGAAAGGAGGGAGGGAGGGGCAAAGGGAGAGAAAGAAGAATAGGGGGAGGGAGAGAGAGAGGAGAGGAGAGGAGAGGAGAGGAGAGGAGAGGAGAGGAGAGGAGAGGAGAGGAGAGGAGAGGAGAAGAGAAGAGAAGAGAAGAGGGACAAGAGAGAGACAGAGAAACAGAGGCAGAGTGAGAAGGGAGAAGAGAAGCGAAAACAAAAGAGAGAGGGAGGGAGAGAAGAGAGAAAGAGACAGAAACAGAGTCAGGAGAAAGACAGAAAAGAGAGAGAGAGAGGAGAGTTGCTCAGTTTATAAAATCCTCCACTGGGATAGTCTCATTTCCATTCTTGAGGACTCTGGCTCCTTATACTGTGCGCCCCTTGAAGGTGATACTATGTGTGACAGCTTTCCTTGTGTCCCAGTACTTAATATAATGTGTGGTACGCAGTGAGTGCATAATCTAAGTTCACTGAGCTTCCATAAACACATCTGAGCTCCCTTGTGGTTTCCAAGAGAGTTTTCCCAAGTTGGCTGCGACTGAAGAATTCATTTCACTCCCACTTGGGGGGATGACATTCATTCATTTCACACGCATTTATTAAGCCCCTGCTCTGTACCAAGCAATATGCTGATCTCTGGGAATAAAGAGAGGGAAAACAAATGGCACCTGCCTGCCTGCCAGGAGCTTACATTCTGTCCTGGAGTCAGCGCCCGCTTGGTCTGTTCCCAAACCTTTTCAGCTTGGCGGGTGACTTTCAGCTCAGGCCGCTCCTCAGAGTGCCACATACTTCAGTGCACATATACAGCATTTATTAATGATTTAAAAAAAAAAAACCTTACCAGTGATGTCCTCCACTTCTCTAGAGCCTTGAGGGTGGATCTAGATCCTGAACCAATCCAAGTTAAGGAATATTGACTTTTTCTCTCATTCTTCTCCAGAAGTCATTATTTATTAGGGAGTCTTCCCTTCTTCCCTCAGGATCCGCCCGCGCCCCCACCTGCTGGTCACTGGGTGGACATTAGGAATCCCCTTCCCAGCATCCCTTGGTCCCCTCTGGAGCCCGATGGAACGCCTTTCGTGCTGGTGCTCCTTGTTTTCCAGAGCCCCATGTTGCGAGCGCGCTAATTTGGCACTGCATTGGGGGGGATCTGAATGGCAGTGACAGCTTCCAAGACAGCCTTTAATTTGGTATACAAAACCCAAATTGTCAACTTTGGTTCCATTGAGCTGTTTTCCCAGCACAAGCAGAGATATGCAGGAACATCTGAGCTTAAAGAGGAAACTAACAGGTTGAAAGAGGAAATATAATTCAAGCATAAAGTTATAATTATGTAGGCTTTTTTTTAAAACTTAAGGGGGGTGGGGTGGGTGGAGAATTTTATTTGCTGAGAACTGGTGGGAACAAGACAGGGAAATATAGGGAGACCAGAGATGTTTGCCCTCATTTGGTTGCGATGTTTAATAAAAGCAGTTGTAAAGTGTGCTTATTAAATTCTTCATTTACACTACCTAATTAATTCTAGCATTTTAAATTAACGGTGAAACTGGTCCCTGCTGTACCATTCCATCGAAGCTGCGTATTCCGTCCTCCCACCCAGTGGTTTGAGTTTAATTGGCTTCCCTCAAAAGTCAGGGAGAGAGGGTAAGATGGGGCAGGGGGATCAGGCCAGGGTGGGCTGAAGTGGGTAAAGGGAGGGGGACCTTTAAGGGGAGGGAGCCTTTTGGCAGAAAATTCTACACTCGCCAGCGGGAGCCTAAGTCTGTAGTGCAGCAGGTACAGGCTGGGGCCAAGGGAGATGGTGGCCCAGACACCAAGTGCTCCCTGTATCCCCTGATTCTGTGAACCCCGATCTTGTGGGGCTCCAAGAAACCACAAAAGGCTCTGTAGAGGTCTTGGGTCCTTCCATCACCAACCCTCCTAGTGAACGAGGGCTTCCTGATCTTCTTTAGGCCCCAGGTGACTCTTGATATGATACAGAGGCAAGATGGCTAAACTTGGGGTCACAGGTCCTGAGCTTGAATCCTGGCCCTGACCCTTCACATGTCGCCTTGGGAAGGCCCTTGACTTACTCCCCTGTAACACGGGTGCATCAGATCCATCCACCACTCTCGGTTCCTGTGATTGGCAGAGTCGTAGTCCGTGTTTACCATTTCTCTGGGCTAGCTGTGGGACAGGCTGCAGCTGCCCCCCAGCACTGCCTGCTCATGACATTCATTGAACATTCAATATGGAGCTCTCATGGATCCATGCTCTTTCCCAAGGGTCTTTGAGCCTGTGAGTCTGGGAATCTCATGGCGTAGGTCTGTAGACTTACCGTGCTCAATACACATCCTCCTTTGCTTGGTCTCTTCTTACACATTACTCACTTATTTTCTAGAGTGAGATTTGAATCCCTGGCCATCCATATCCTGTTTTTTCCAATATCACTTTAAACTCAGCTATATTTAATTGTACATGAAGAGAAAAGAGACTCAAAAATAGCCATATTCATCCTGAAGCAGGGTGGCAGGAGTCCTGGGCTTGGAGTTAGGACCTGCATTCGAAGCTTGTCTCTAACACTTTGGTTACATGAATTTGGACAAGCTCCTCCCCCTCTCCAGGTCTCAGTTTGGGGGTGTGCTAAGGGATGTTGACAGCTAAGCTTTAAATATGTGATCCAAAATATGGCTTCCTTCTTTCATCTTGGGAACACTGAAGCACTGAGAAGGCCCCACCAGGTGTCTTACTGTTGGGACCGTAGCTGTGTCTTGTGACTCCTCAGAACAAAGTATATGGACAAGTATATGCTTCTAGAAGGTGCAGACTTGAAGTTTTCTCTGACCTGGGAAGCTGCATCTTTTTCTTTTATCTGTTCTCCCTTGTGGGATGGAGAGAGAGAGATGCTGTACCTTCCTCACAGGTGAGAGGATGCGTGTGAAGAAAGTGCTTGTGACATTTAAAAGTATGCTCCTGGGACCATTGTTTTTCCAGCAGCTATCTTGATTTTTTTAAATTTTATTTTGATATTTTTCCCAATTGCATGTAAAAACAATTTTAACATTCTTTTGTTTTTCAAATTTCGAGTTCCAAATCCCTCTCTCTCCTTTCCTGTCATAGAGAAAGCAAGTGATTTGGCACAGGTGTACAATGTGTCATCATGCAAAACATTTTTATGTAAGTCATTCTGTGAAATGAAACAGACAAAAAAGCCCCAAGAAAAGATAAAGAAAAGGTATCATTGATCTATATTCAAGCGCTACCATTCTTTCTCTGTGGACAGATAGTACCTTTCCTCATAAGTCCTACCCAGTTGTCTTGGATCATTGTCTTGCTGAAAATAGCAAAGTTGTTCATCGTGGCTCACCCACTATTGCTGTGACTGGGTACAACAATCTCCTGTTTCTGCTCACTTCACTTTGCATCAGTTTACGTAAGTCTTTCCATGTTTTTCTGAGCATCCTGCTCATCATTTCTTAAAGCACGATCATATTCCATTGCGATCACATACAACAACTTGTTCGACCATTCCCCCATTGATGGACATCCCTTCAGTTTCCAGTTCTTTGCTACCATTAAAAGAGCTGCTATAAATATTTTTGTACATGTGGGTCCTTTTCTGAAGGCCATTTTTAATAACATTAGGAAGAAAAAGACATTCTGTGCCTGTGAAGGAGAAAGTTCAGCATTTTTATAAATTTATACCCTAGTGTCTTTCCTGTTTAAGAACAAGTTCCTGACAGTAATTTGGTCTGAATGTTTGTCTGCTGGAAGTTCTGGACCCGGAGTCAGGAGGATTTGGACTGGAATTCTGCCTCGGTTGGTCATCTAGCATCTTTAAACTTACTATGTGCCGAGTCCCGGCCCTCAGTGAGCCCTTAAGCCTCTGGGGCACAGAACCCAGTCTGGCCCAGGCCATTAGATCTTCAGCGTGCTTGATTTTTACAGCCAATCCCCAGTGAAAGCGTGGTGACTTTGGTTTCTCTTACGCTACTACTGAGAATATTTGGCTGTCTGTTAAACTCCTGTTTCTGTCTGATTTCTTGGGCTCATTTATTGTTGAATAGCTCAGATTGTTAGTAATTAATTTGAGGTCAGTTGTAGACCTTCTCCCTCAGTTATTCCTTGTTCTGCTCTGGGGGCTAATCTTCAGTGTACTCACTTCCTTCAATCCTCTTGAGTCCCTTTGCCATCCGGATCATCTCCCAATATACTGTCTAAAAAACCCTGATAATACCATCCTCTCTTCTTCAATCAGAAGGAAATCATGGTTTGCTCTAAAGTACTTAATTTATTTTTATTTAAATTGAATTTTAGTTTTTTTCCAGCAAAAAAAAAAAAACCCCTGTTTTCTCTCCCTGAAAAAAAGAAAGAAAGAAAGGAAAAACCACAGTCTTATAATAGATATATAGAATTAAACAAAGACAAATTCTTCCATTGGCCATGCCCAAATGTAGGTCTCTCTCTCAGCTTTTCTCTGGCAGGAAGGAAGTAGAGAGAAGACACTCTCACATAACAAATGCTGATTATTATTTCTTACTTTGGAACTCAGGGAGGATGGTGGGCTTCAGGCCTACTTTGGATAAAATCGGGAAGCCCCATGGTAAGTGAAAGAAGGGGATGGATGGGAATCAGAGCCCTGGGTCCAAATCCCTATGGATGTGACCTGCAGGAAGTCCCTCAGTTTCCCCCTTTGTAAAATGAGTAAATATCCTGTCTGGCTTCTCTGCCCTCTAACTCTTCTTGCCCTTTTTTCAGAAGCTATGATGCAATTATAAAGCTTCATTCCTAAGTGTAAGCTGTTTGAGGACAGGGGTCATTTCATGGCTCATTTGGTTTTCTCTGTGTCTGGCAGGTAGTCACTTCATTAAAGTTAATTAAGCAAATATTCAGGTGGGCAGAGAGCTGTCTTCTACCAATCCCTAGACTTCCTTTCCTGAGGCAGCTGATGGAATGAAGGGAGATGGTCCGGCCATTGGTTAGTAAAGGCTTATCAAGTGTGGAGCTTTGTGCTGTTGCCTGGGGACACGGTCCCTGCCCTCATGGAATTTGCAGTTTGCGGGAGGGGCTCTTCCATGGTAACAGTTAACATTTATAAAGGACTCTGAGATAGCCCCAAAGCCCAGTGGGACCTGGCCAGGTAGTAGGAAGGTGGAAAGCCGGAGGTCCAAGGGCTTGTTTTCATAGAGGGAGACGGGGTGGGAAATCAGAGAAGACTTAGGGGAGGAGGTGGCATTGGAGTTGGCTCCGAAAGAAAGGGGCCTACTGGCCCTCAGCAGGCAAGGGCAGGCAGGGAGGCCATCATGATGATTCCGGGGTCTTCTGGCTCTGATGTCACCCTTTACTCCTTCTGTTGTCTGTCCATTAAAGATAAGGGGTGAGCCCCAAGCTGACTGCAGGGAGACTTACAATGATGAATAGAATGTGGGCCCTTGCCCTCGGGAAGCTCACAGTCCAGTATGAAGGTCAGAGAGATAAGATATTTAATAATTTATATTTTAAGTTTAGTTAATGATTTAAATCTATGATTTAAATACATATATAGTGAATTATAATTAAACCGTCACATGTGTGGGTATATATATGTGTATGTATATATATTTATGTGTGTATACACACACACACTATGGCATCCCCTAATTGCTCTCTTAGTAGCACTTAATACAGCTTGTGGATTAGCCCATTGAACACTAAAATGTTCTAAAGGGCTCTCAGGGAGGCAGGACCACAAAGCGGCGCTCATTATTCCTACCATCAAACCCTAAGATTATGTCCCAACATGGCACTGTTTGGGCAGCCTCCTCAGCATCTCCAAAAGGGTGAATCCAAACAGTTGGTTTTCTTAGGTATTGATTATTCGTAACAATTTTTTTTACCAATCTAACTCCCCACTAAATTGTAAGCTCCTTGAAGACAGGAACTTTGTTTTGCCTTAAAAAAAACAAAAAAAACCTCCAATACTTAGCAGAGTGCCAGGCATACAGTAGACATTTAATAAATGTATATTGACTATTTTTTAATCCAAGATTTGGCCTCTCCCATTTTATGTATGAGTACTTAGGAAATGAATTTTAACATTGACCTCCTACAGAAAATAGTTAAGATACTATACATTTTAATTTTTTAAAAATACAAACATTCCTATATGTCAAAGTTCAATCGGTTAGCAAGCATTTATTAAGCTCGTACTATGTGCCAGGTGCTAGACAAAGGGCTAGACAAGGACCGTAGGTTTCAGTGAGGTGAGGAGCCGTGTTAGGGGCTGCAAGGCCCAGGGAGAGACGAGGTTACCTTTCCCGGACTTAGACAGTAGCTAGAGGACCAGCTGTTTTCAGCTCAGCCTGGAAGACTGAGCATCCTTGATTTCCCCAGATGTTGGACTCTGAAAGTGTGACGATATCAACATTTGTTGCTAAAGAGACTTGGGTACCTTCCTTTTTGTGATTGTCACAGTGACCCTGCCAGGAAGCCACTGTTCTTAATTCCACTTTAGAGAAGAAGGAACCTAAGGTTGAAGGAAGTGTCAGAGGCAGGATTGGAACCTGGGCCTTCTGGCCATGCCCCCATTGCCTTGCAGAGGGCTTTTAGTTTGAGCGTTTCATTCTACAGATGAGGAACCTGAGACCAAGAGAAGCTCCTCGGCTGCCCCAGCCTCAGGGGGCTGCTTCAGAGCCCTGGAGGGGAGACCCCCTGCTATTGGTCAGTAGTGGAAGGTGGGTCTCTCCTGCCATCAGAAGTCCTTCCTCAGGACACGGGCCAGCGTATTTTGCTTCCTGTCATTGAAGCTGAGCTTGGCAGGAGGGACGCTGGTGGGTGTTGTGAATTCGTGTGTCTCGGGGCTTTAGTCACCTCTCTGCGGCTCGTTCTGCTCATTCTTAGCAGACAAACAAAAGAGTTTGGAGCCCGGGATGAGGTGGGATGGGGACGGATGGCAGGTCTCCTGGATGTCCGTGCCAGTTCTGGGTAAACGGGAGCCTGAGGATCTGGGACGGGAGGAATCGGCCAGTGAGGGGGATGTTTGCCTCCAGCCCTGTTCCCCCTCCCCCTCCCCAGCTCTTTTCTCCTGCCTGGCCTGCTTCCGGCAGGCGCATCCCTGAAATCTCTCAGGACTTTTACATAGGACGTGAATCAGGCCCTGGTATTTTTAGGACTTTCTATTTCGGTATTGGAGCTGAGAGTTTGGTCCCTGATGCTGACTCGATCCCCTGCTTTTCCTGTCCCTGATTCTCCACCCCCTCTCCCCTCCCCCCACCTCTTAAAAAAAGACCCAACACGCTCTCATTTTCTATGCTTGTGATTTGGGGGGTCAGAATGGAAGCTCAGTCGGTCAGGAGGTTCAGTGGAGCCCTCCCCAAAGCCTGTCAGTGAGGGAGGCTGCACACGAGTCTCTGGCCTCTTTAAATAGCAGAGAACGGAAAGGGATCAACTGGGTCAGAGCTGATCTGTGAACCCGGGGCTGATTCTACCACCAGTAAGTTCTCATCATACTACGCCACATTGCCCGTCCCTTGTGCTTTCCAGGCTGGGCTAAGCTCAGGGGCTATTTGATTCTGTCCCCTGGGCCTGGCACATAGTGAGTGCTTTATCAATGTTGGTCAGGCTGTGTTGGGATGGAGTGGGTCTGTTTTAATGGAAACTCTGGGCTTTTGTTGATGGGTGCCTGGCGCAGTACCTGGATGGCATTTACTGCATTAGTGTGTGCATAATAAATGTGCATTCAGTAGATCATCAATGATGATGATGAAGATGATGATGATGATGATGAAGACGATAGCCTTTTTATAACATTTGAAAGGTTTGCAAAGCGCTTTACAAATAGTATCTCATTACATCTCTGCAACAGTAAAATTGTAAAGTCAGAATTGTTAGCTGTTACAGATCAGGAACCAGGGGCTGAGAGGAGCGAAGCATCATGGCCGAGCTCCCAAAGCTCAGAAGTGTCTGCGGCTGGATTTGCACTCAGGACTTTCTGACTCCAAGCCCCGTCTTCTATCCACTTTAGTGTCACTTAGCTGCTCTCTGGCTCACAGTAAATGTGCTTAGCAAATGCTTGTTGAATCGTCCCAGAGTTTTCGTGCATCTCCAAAAAGCTTTTGCTCTCCCCCCCCCCCCACCCCCCGGGGCAGGAGCCACAGAGTGGAAAAGAGTAGTGGGATAGTGACACGTCCATCAGTCTGAGTTTCGGCAGCATAAGATGCCAAGGATTGAGACACAGGGGACTGGCCTGGAATTTTTCCTGCAATAGGAACTCCCAGGTGAGGAAAGTCCCTCTGCCTGTGCAGGTTAGCATCTTCCAAATAACTAACATTTTCTCAGAGTTGCCTGTGACAGAGATCTAACATGATCTGGCCCAACTCATATGCCCAGACTGAGAATAATACTACTGACTTTTTTTTTTCAATTTTCTTTATTTTTTTATTTAATATTTTCCCCAGTTACATTCAAAACAAATTATTTTTACATTTGTTCCTAAAATTTTGGAGTTCTAGGTCCTCTCCCTTATCTCCATTCACAATTAAGAAACTACGACCCTGACGGACTTTTCAGGGGTGCTTAGGAGCTGCTGTGAACTTTCTAGGCTGGGCTGGCGATTGTCTCCAGTTTACCTTGTCTACATTTCATGTTTGTGGAGTTGTTTGTTGTTGTCCCTGATGGACTCTGGGCTCCTTAAGAATAAGGATGGGATTTTCCCCTTTTTATCTCTAGTACCTAGAATACAGGAGGTGCTTAATAAAGGTTAGTTACCTAACTGGTAACTTGGTCAGCAGTTATATTGGGGACCTGGGATGGAGCTGGGTCTCCCCTCTTCCAGAAATGATCTGTTTATCATTGTTATTCTTTGGAACATTAATTCTGTGTCCCCTCTCTGGATGCCTCTGTGGTTCGGGTCCCCTGAACCACCCTTCAAGGCTATCCCCTTCCCCTAAAGATGAAGTTTCATGGGTTGGATGAAATCATCAAGCTCCATTGAGCAATCCTTTCTGAAGACCCTACTATGTGCTGGAGCCTGTGCTTTTGGAGGATGACCAAAATACAAGATGCACACTCCCTCATCATCCCTCTTTTATAAAATCCCCCATCATTCATTCCCATTGTGGAAATCTGGAAGGACTCAGACAGAGCCGGCTACTTTTGTTTCCTAGAGACTATACAAATAGTGTTCCCTCCTCCCCATCCCTGGCACCATCTTGGACTGAGTTCTAGGTCTAGCTTGGGAAGACTTGGGACCAAAGACATTCCATCCCTCTATGATCCCTTCACATTCTCTTTTGTCAAAAAAGAGGCCATAATGATGCTCCCCAATCTGTGCTGGGGCTACTAGGGAAAGAGTCTGGAGGAGCTCATGGGAGAGATGCAAAGAAAATACGGGAGTGCCAGAAGGCCCTCGGAGAAGGGGGATGGGGGCTGAGGCTAGCGGGGGGGAGGGGGGAGCAGAAGATAAAGGGGAGGGAGAGAGCGTTCCAGCGCTGGATGGTAGCCTGTCAGCTGCCCCAGAGACAGGACGTTGGCCAGTGTCAGATGTCCTCAGAGATGCGCGAGCACTTTCTCCACTGGCGGATCTCGGTCCTTTGCTGACTCAGCTACCATCGTGACCCCGCTGTGGTCAGCCTTGGTCCTCGGGGTCTGGGGCGTGGCCAACAAGAGTTTTTGTGAGGTTTGCTGGGCTTGGGACAGGCTGCTGCTTGAGGCACCGCCTTACACTCTGGCTGGGTCTCATAGGCCCAGAATCGAGAAGACCCCTGGCACTTTGCCCTGGGTGCTCACTCTTTAGAGTGCCTCTTATGTATCTCCCCTCTGGGTCTTTATTTTCTATAAAATGAGAATGTCAGACCCCTGCCCAGCGCTGACTTTCAGGGAAGCCCTGGCTTTGGGCGAAGGAGGGCGGTCTCTGTAGTGACTCTGTAAAATCAAAGTCTTCCAATGAGGCTCTTTTCCAGCACAATGGGAGATGGCCCACCTCCAGCTTAGACTATAGCGGCAGAACCTTGATGCCCTCCACACAACCGGGAGTTATCGGAGGAGACTTAAGTAGCTCTGTCTCGATTGATTATTGTTGTTATTGCCAGTAATAATAACTAGGATTTCTATAAAGCTTTTACGTGAGCTAACTCATTTGCTACTTATAACAGCCTTGGGGGAGAGATGCTAGCTCCCTTTTAAAGAGGCGACAGCCGAGACTGAGAGGGTCCCTTGGTTCTATAGGGAGTTCTTCACCCACTGGAAATTTTTTTAAGGAAATCCCTCCATCCTCTGCCCCATTTTAAAGAAAATCTGATTATTGTCAAGTGGCTCAAGGCCAGCCCTACTGGGACAGAGTTTACAAGCATAACAGAGAGTGTTCTTTTACAGAAGATAAGGGTCAGGGACACAAGGGACATGTGTGACTCCCTCGCAGTAGCAGGTATTTGGCAGCTCAGGGAGGGCTCAAACCCAGGCTTCCCTGGGGGGTTCCTCCTGGAGGGGCTCCGCTCCTGGCCTGACCCGCTGGCCTTTTGTTCTGTTCCCTCCATCATTTCCAGCTTGGACAGCTGAGCATCATCTCAGCCTTCCATCCTAAGTATTACTTATGTTTGGGCTGATCTAATTAAGCGCTTGCATATCTGGTCCAGACCAGTCTTACTGAATTTCGTATTCCGGTCTGGAATGAAAGACTTTTCCTTTGTGCATTGGAAAAACTGGTTAGTGGATCCATCAGGGAGCTTAATTAGGAGGCTGCTTGAGGAAATGGGGGCTGTTTGAGTCATGGTGTGGGAGGGCGATGAGATTTCTCCGGGTGGAGCCGCTCCCCCAGGGCTGCCCAGGACACTGTGTGTCTGTCTGCCAGGAGATGCTTCTGGGTCGCTGAGCTGCGGCATGTCGAATGTTACACTCAGCAGACCTCCGGGCCGTGTGTGTGTGTGTGTGTGTGTGTGTGTGTGTGTGTGTGTGGTGCTTGTATCCCCGTGGCCTGGCACATAGTGGGCACTTAACACATCCTTTTTTTAATTGATTGATTTCCTCTTCCCCAAGTTTTTGTTCTGTCATTTCAGTCATGTCTGCCTCTCTGTTGAGCCCATTTGGGGTTTTTTCCACAGAGATACTGGGCGAGGGATTGGCCATTTCCTTCTTCAGTTCATTTTATAGATGAGGAAACTGAGGCAGACAGGATGAAATGACTTGCCTGAAGTCACACAGGCACTATGTGTCTGAGGCTGAATTTGAATTCAGGTCTTCTGACTCCAGACCAAACCCGTGGGCATTATCTAGCTGCCATACTGTCTGAATGTGAGGCTCGGCGGCAGCCCATTTCTTCTGGAGGCTCGTCATTTCCACAGCAGTTGCTGCCCACACATACCCACTCCATTTTCTATGGAGTGGATTTTTTGCGTCCAAGTTTAAGACCTTACACTGATCCCTATTAAGTGCTGAGTTCTTAGCTTCCGCCCAGAGCTTTGCACTGTTGGGTCTGGAGACTCATACTCTGCCATCCACTCTATTGGTCAGCTTGCTGCCCTTCATCAGTTGGATGCCTTTGTTCAAGTCATTGATAAAACTGGGGAAATACCCGGTGCCACATCCTTGGGCACTCCATCGGACACCTCCTTCCGTAGCGACCCTGACCCATTAATGCCTGCTCTTGGAGTCCAGCTATCTGACCAGGTCGGGATCCACTACTTAAATTCTCATCTATCCCTTTCTCTCTGTCTTCTTCCCAAGTAAAGTCTGAAATGCCTCATCAGAAAGCTTTTTTGAACATGGCTCATATAGAAAAATGTGTTCCATTGTTTCACATGTAAGAGAGGGATCAGATTGCGTGCCTTTTCAGTGGGGAGAAAACAAATACATAAATAAAATGACTGTAACAAATTAACAAATAATAAAGAAAATTGTATCATTAAAAAGGGGAGGGGACAACAAAAGCTCCACTGAAATCTTAGTAAATGGTCTTTACGGCATTTCCCTTACTGGCCAATTTAGTGATCCTATCAAAACCGACACGATCTGTTGTTGACCAAGCCCGTATGGCCCGCGACATGTCGGCATGAGCTAAAAGACTTAATTTCTCCCTATTCCCTTTGTGGGTTTCTGTGAGCATGGTTTGAGGAGGCTGCCCCAATTGTGGGTCTTCAGATTTATTTCTGAATGAGGAATAGGAGAGGGGGGTCCCCTGGCCAGGGGAGACCTGGAACTGATGTGTGATGGTGGAAAATCTGACCCCTCTCTTGGGGTAGGTTCCCTTTTCTCCCTGTGACCTACAAGAGCCCTACAAGAGGAGGCCTCTTGACATGCCAGGAGGCTGTGGGGAAGGATTTAGCCCAAGCAGCCACTCTCTGAGAATTAGAAACTCTTCCAGTTGGGGAAGAAGCCGCCAGCGAAGATGGTGCTTCCTGGACCACGGGGGAAGGCCCAGGGAGGCCGGCTTCAGCCCAACCTGTGGTGGAGCACCCCAACAGCCAGAGCTGTACCAAATTGGGCTGGATCGGGAAGTAGTGAGTTCCCTGTCACCACAGGTGATTGAGTGGAATCTGAAAGGCCTCCTGCTGCTACTGTCAGGGAGGGATTCATGCTCTGATTAGCTGTCCCCCAGGGCCTCCCTTGTCTGAGCTCCTTCTCTAAGCCCGAGTCACATTCAGATTGGTCTAATCCAGAGACTGCGCCAAGAGACGCCGCGCAGTTGTCCCTTCTTCCATAGAATGGCCACAGCTGGGGGTCGGAGGAGGTTTCCTTCTTCACCATTGGTGTTGCTCATCCACTGTGCCACGTCTGCTCCTCCCGCTGGAAACTCAGTTGTTCACTCTGGAGTCCCTGATGGGAAGCCATTGTCGGCCTCCATTTTGAACCCCGCCCGCCATTGTTGGGTCCATGAGCAGGCTGTGATGGGTTTGAAATGGCTTCCCTCAGCTGCTGGAGATCACGGGGAGAGCTGAATAAGGACCCCTGCTCCAAACTCTGGGTGAAGACCCTCAGGGAAGGGGGAGCCCACCTCCTGGGGCAGCCCTGGGGCAGAGTGAGATTGAGAAGAGTTCCCTTTATGTGATGGAGCTGATAAGACAGGATGATTTTCCCGGATCAGTCTCTGCTCCAGTTTGTCTTTTTTATTTGTGTAAGGAGAGAATGGAGCTCTCTCTGCAGGGCCATTCCTCAGTTTCCTGGTGGCTATGGGGCTCAGCTGTCTGAGGAAAGGCTGTGGAGAACCATAAGTAGAACCTTGGACCCATGTTCAGATACCACCTCTGCCACTCTGTCCCTGTGTGATCTTGGTTAAGTAATTCACTTTTTCAGGCTTCAGTTTTCTCCTCTTTAAAATGGGAGTGATTTAGGGTCCCTGAAGACCTTTCCAGAAATCTGTGATTCTATTTAAAGATTCTCTTTTGTTCTTTCCCTCCCCCAAAAAGAGCCCTTCCAAATTCCAGACATCCAGACCCAAAAGTCAGGTGCAAAGTGTCATATCCTTTTTTAAAATATGAGGTAACAGGGACCCCCTCAAGCTCACATATGGCAGTCTATGTAAGAACTGTGACCTGAGCTCAGGTTGGATTGAAAAAGACTGAGAGTCAGTAAGCCTTGAGTCTTGAGACCTGACTTTGTCCTCCCCCTGTGTGCTCTTGGGGAACTCTGGATCTCCTTTCCTTAGGAGCAACACGAGAAGATTAGGCTGGATGATTTCTTAGGTACCTTCTCTCGGTCTTTCTCTTATTGCCATTCATGGCTTGTTGTGGAAATCTCGTGGACCCATGCACTTGGAAAAGACCATTCCAGTCTGCTCACTGTATGTAGGAGTCAGGAAGAACTCCAATTTAAATGTAGCTGTGTTTCCCTGGGCCTCTGCTTGCCTCAATGTCCCTATCTGTAAAATGGACACAATTATAGCACCTGCCTCCTGTGGTTATTATAAGGATCCTATGAGATTATGTATAAATGTAATAGAGATAGAGAGAGAAGAGAGATGAAAGAAAGAGAGAGAGAGAGGAGAGATGAAAGAAAGAAAGAGAGAGAGAGAAGAGAGATGAAAGAAAGAAAGAAAGAGAAGAGAGATGAAAGAATGAAAGAGAGAAGAGAGATGAAAGAAAGAGAGAGAGAGAAAGAAGATGAAAGAAAGAGAGAAGAGAGAGAGAAGGAAAGAAAATGTAAAGTATATTGTAAACCTTAAAGATTTGTCACTATTATAAGGGAACCAAGAACCAGTTAGGGAAAAGGACTTAAGAAAGGCAGTACTTTTCTTAAAATGAATAAATCTAAATAGGAATTTTAATAGTATACTTTTGAAAGCAGTTATTAGGAATCATTAACAAGCCAGCATCCCCGCCCAGATCTCGAGTAGTCCAGCAGCAGAAACAATCCCTGTCCCACGGCCCCGATTAGTCTGTGTCCCTCTTGCCTCTGTAGCGTTATCAGTTCTTTCTCATCAATCAATCCGTTAACAGACTTTATTAAATAATCTCCTCCTATAGACCGAAGCACCATTCTAGGTGCTAGGGAGCTAAGTGGAGAGAAAGAACCAACTCCTGTGCCCGAGAAATTGATATTCTAATGGCAGATACATATAATAATGAAATATAATATGATTGTAAAGTATATAAATAAAAATGTACAAAATAGTTAAATACATAATCATTTGGAAGGGGGCTAGTACTAGCATTTGTGATAGTAATACTAATTAGAGCATTTATCTAGAGCTTCAAGGTTTACATTGTGCTATAAATTTATTATTTCATTTGATCTTGAAACCAGACTTGTGAGCTGCTATTATCTGTTTTACATATGGGGAAATTGAATCTGAGAGAAATTAAGTGATTTACCCAGCTATTTGTAGTGCCTTCTGAATGGTATCACTAAAGAATGAATATGTGTGTGTGTGTGTGTATACATATACATTTATATATATATATTTATATACATTTATATGTATGTATGCGTGTTTGTATATATATTTTTTCTCTGTACCAACCAAATGACATTTTATATAAATGTTGACTATGTATTAGGGCACAGAAAAATTACAAACAAATGTTTAAAGGTGAAATGCTAAACACATTCTTTACAGATAATAATACAATTAAAATAGCAGTGAGTTCAGGGAGCAGCACCAACAAAAGAAAAAATATAGAATTTTTAGTGAACTCTTAAGCAATAAATGGATCAAAGAATAATTTCTTTATTTAGAAACAGAAAAATAACCACGTAAAAAGTAATGAGAACAATAACATACAAATATTTCAGAAATGAAGCCGGAGTAGTCCTCAGAAAAAATTCTATCCCTGAGGAAAAAATATCTAAGATAGAATTTGAACTCAGGACTTCCTGACTTTGTTGTTAGAAACTATACCATCTGACTCGGGAGCTATGTCTCAAAGAGAGAGGAACTTTGGGAGAAAGAGGTAGGAAAGAGTGCATTTCAGGTGTGGGAGACAGCTGGCCCCATTACTTACGCATATTCTTTTCTGACCTTCCCTGCCTGTGACTTAAAGTACATCTCCCTGCATCACATAAACTCAGAATTCTGCCCCCCAAAAAAGTGGGGGAAAGAAGTAAGCACCAAATGTATTATATTTATTTTTAGCCATGTTCCCTAGTTTGGGGTAAAATAAAATTTAAGTCTGGTTAGGATCCAGCCCTTACTTGATTCCCTTAGTTTATCCAGCATTTATTTAGCACCTACGTGTGTGCCAAGAGCTGTGTGAAAAACAAAGACAGGCCTGCCCTCAAGGAGCTCAGAAATGTAATGGGGGGGATAAACACCATCCTTGGGCATTCCTAGTTTAGCTCACCATCTCTTTGTCCTCAAATCTTGGTTAGCTGCCCCTGTGCTTAAAAGGTAAAAAGGCTTTTTTAAGAGTTGTTTTGTTATTTTTTGTATATTTTTAGGAATATAATTTTTTCCTCTAAGGACTATTTAAGCTACATTTCTGAAATATTTATATGTTATCATTATCATTACTTTTTACATAGTTATTTTTCTATCTAAAATTTGTTCTTTAACTCATTTATCATTTAAGATATCACTAAAAATTCTTCACTTAAGCCCGTGTCTTTTGTTGGTGCCCCTGAATTCATTGCTATTTTAATTACATAATGATCTGTAAAGGATGTGTTCAGCATTTTGCTTTTTAATATTTATAATTTTGTGTCCTAATACATAGTCTTTTTTATTTAAAAAAAGTCATGTGGTTGGTACCAGGAAATATATGTATATTTTACACGGCACTACAAATAATTTAGCTCTAAATTCCCAAAGTTTATTCAGTTCTGTATTTTGTCTTTTGTCTGTCTTCTTGTTACATTTATTAGCTCTGAGGGAGGAACATTAAAGTTTCCTTTTATTGTGTTATCTCTTTTATCAGTTAAATTTTATTTATGAATTCAGATGCTATCACATTTGTTGCATGTAAATTTAATACTGATATTGATTCGTTGTTTGTGGATCCCTCAAGCATAATGTGATTTTCTTGATTATTCTGTTGATATTATGAATTTTATTTCTGCTTCTTCTGATAGCATGATTGCACCTTCTGATTCTTTGGGTCCACCTGATGCATAGTCATTGTTTTTCCAGCTTCGTACTTAGAATCTATGCTTACCTTTACTTTTTAGCTGTTTCTTGCAAGGAGTAAAGTGTGGAATTGTGTTTTCTTATTCACTGTGCCATGAATTCATTTTGTTTTATTTAATTTATTTGTTTTTAACAACGAGAGTTAGGTTTACCTCCCTCTATATCTCTAATATTGGTTTTTTCCCTCCTTTCCAATTTTAAGTCAGTACTTTTCCCCTACACATTATTTTGTTTTGATGCACTCCTATTTTTACAAACTGTCTCCAATTTAAGATTCTAGCAGCGCTCTCCAGAATGTCCAGGGACTGCCAGCCAGAGTCTGTTCATAGGGACCTTGCCAGATCTCAAAGCACCCTTCATCCTAGATCCAGGCAAGAAGGTTTTGAAATACCACATCAATATGTGTTCATTGGTATTATTCTTATTGTTCATCCTCCTCAATCATAGCAAAAAAAAAAAAAATTGCCTTATATCATCCAGTCCTTAAAAGAGTCTGTAACTTAATCAGTTAGGCTCCCCGTGCATATTGCAACCTACTTACAACTTGTAGTGATTCAGAAGATATGATGTAGCTGAAAACTGAGTGACCTTAGGTGAGTGTTCTTGAATTGGGTCAGATGACTGCCTTTTTGACTTTCCAGAGCCCAGGTTCTCAGTTCTACCAGAGCTATCTCCCAGGCTTACAAATTATGGATACTTGCATGCATATTTCCCCCTTACGTAGAATTTAAAAGAAAGTTGTGATTTTAAAAGGGAATAATAATTCAAGAAGGAAGGACAAAGGAAGGGAAGGAAAGAAGGAAGGAAATTTCCCAACTGGAAAAGAATAGAAAAAAAAAAAAAAAAAGATTGCTTTCCAGGATACGCTCTTAACTGCTGCAGAAACCTTTTCACCCAGGACTTCACAATGCAAGGATCCTTCCCCTCTGCAGCCTCTCTGTCTAATTGACTAGTTCCTTTCAGAACCTCCATTTTAAGAATGCTCAGACCAGCCGTATCTTTATTCCTTTCCATACTGCACTTACGACTTTCCTGGCCTTTATCTTCTATGTCCCTTAGCCATTTGGCGATTATAGGACTGTACCAAAGATACACGTCTGGATTTAGCATAGGATATGGAAAAACTGGCTGGAGTTCTATTACAGAGGAGCCAGTGAGGACAATGGGGATGATCCCAGTTGTTCAAGCGCCACTTGTCTGGTGACCAGGTGTAGAACTGAGGAGCTGAGAGAGCCTCTTAGGACGCCTTGGCCATCCCAGTCCAGAGCTGGAATCTTATCCTAAAACTTATCAGAAGAGATGGCACAGGGCCCCAGCTCAGAGTGTGTCTTCAAACACAGGTGAGCATCGCTCAGGTACAGGGGCATTGCCCAGGAGGGGACACGCCCTTTTACAGCTGGGTATTCTAAGAGACTAGAAGCCCTCCCCATGGACTGGGATATATATAGCCATCATCCTTTTTTCTTTCTCTCTATTTTTAATGAAACTAGCAGCTGCATCTCATGTTCTAGAATAGTGTTTGTGTATGCATGGGGTGCTCAGAATATCTGCCTTTTCAGGTACAGCCCCACACAGGTAGTCATTTTTGATGGCATCCCACCTTCCTCCTCTGAGAACAGCCTTATGTTGGACTAGGTTAGATTGTCAGAGCTGGGGCCTTAAGACATCAAGTCAGAAGGTCCAGGCTGAGGATTGTAGACTTTCCGAGTGAGAAGGGACCAGTCCAGCTAATCAGCCCAACTAGTGTCCCAGAAGGAATCCTCCTTCTAATCTCTAACCTCCAGTCACCTCTCAAGAGCTAATTAATAGGAAGTTTTCTTTGACATTGGACCTCACTCTGCCTTTTGGAACCAGATACCCATAGCTTCTGGTTCTGGTTGGGACTAAGTCTGCCTTTCCTATGACTGTCCTTCACATGCCGTGACTGTCTTGGTGACCTAGGCAGTTACTTAAACTCTCTGGACCTTAGTCCCATTCTAGTTTGGACTATGTGACTTCTGATGTCAATTCGCCTCTGATCCTGTGGCCCACCCTGCATCTTCTCTTCTCCAGGGTAAATATCCCCATTTCCTCTAACAGATCCTTCCATGCTGGGGACTCGAGCTTTTCCCATGTTGGCTGCTCTCCTTTGGACTCAGACTTAGCCACGTGACCCATGGCTATATTGAATATAGATCAGATAATGTCTGATGAAGGCGGAGTACCTTGGGACTGTAACCTCCCTCGTCCTGGAAGCCATTCCTTGCTTAATGCATCCCAAATCACATTAGCTGTTTGGCCTCCATATGCTGCTGACTCACATTGAGCTTGCAATTCACTCAGAGGCTCTGGTGTCTTTCAAACTGCTATCTCTCCATACGTCCCTCATCTTATGCTTGTGAAGCTGATTCTCTAAACCTCTGGTATAAGACTTTATATTAATGCCTATTGAGTTTTATCTTGTTAGATTCAGCCAGTGCTCTAGCATGTTAAGTTCTTGAACTTGAACTCATCCTGCTTTGTATCATCTGCAAATGAAATAAATATACCACGTGCCCTTATCCAGCTCATTGGTAAAAGAGTTAAGAACGCGGGGCCAGACACAGATCCTTGGAGAACTGGAGAACTGTTCTCCAGACTTTTTCTTGTCAGGATATGGTGAAACATTACACTTTACTCACCAAGTCCCATATCCACTGATTTGGGATAGCATCTAGTTTATATCTCTCCATCTTTTCCCACCAGAATAACAGTAGAAGCTTTATCAAGTGCTTAGATTAAGTCTATGTCAGCTCTTTCTATAGCATCCCTCTAATCTGTTGGTTCAGTTATATAGCATCCCTCTAATCTATTAGCTTACCCTATCAAAAAACGAAAGAAGGTTAATATGACGTTACCCTAATCTTCATGAAGCCATGACAGCTCTTTCTGATCACTGCCTCCTTCTCTAGATATTCACTGACCATCTCTTTCATCAAAGTCAAACTCACAGTTCTGTTCTGTTTCTTAAAAATTTTCGTTATTTCCCTTCTCCTATCTTGCACGATTCTTTCTTTACCACCTTTCAGTGATGATGGTGCATTGGAGATCACATCAGCCAGTTCCTAATGTATCGGAGGATATCATTCATTTTGGTGATGTGACTCAGAATCATCAATGTGTTCTGATGAGACACTTTCTTATTGTTTCCCTGTGTTTCTTGGATATCATCCTGTTAGCCATTTTTTTGGGTAATTTTCACCCTCCTTGGCCAATAAAACAAGGACAAGATTAGGAACCAGCTCTCTGTTCTAGGTGATCATTACCCGGCACAACCCAAATCACTGGTCTGATCTTTTCTTTGATCCTTCTATGGCCCTCTATGTTGGAAGGAAACTTAGGGATCACCTTGTCCAGTGCCTTTTGTTGACAGATGAGGGAAATGAGCAATCCTGAGGTGACTCTGCTGGTAAATAAATTGCATATTCTAGACTCAAACCCAGATCTCTGGCCTGAGTTCTACTATTTGTGCTAATGAGCCATGTGCCCTCATTTGATAGGGACTGAATTCTCAAAGTGCTGTGGTTCATATATTTGTGTTAAGCTCCCTTTCCTCTCTGCAGAAAATGGTTTATTTGCTGATCGGTAAGCAGAGAAGTAAGTCTAATAGAATCAGTCCTTCAGAGAAAGGGACCCCAGAGGACATCTGCTCCAACCCCTCCATGAAGAACGAATCCCCTCCATGACATCCCTGAAGAGGGATTTCATTCAAAGTGATAAAAAGCCACAGAGTTAATTAAAAGATTCCTAGGTTTAAAAAAAAAGGAGTTAAGCAATTAAGTTACTATAAAATACCTTTGAGTTAACAACTATTTTAAAATTACCAAAATGATTTTTTTAAGTTTGAGGAGAAAATAGAGGTATATATATTAACCTAGCTTATTCTGTTTCAACTCACTAAAAGTGTTTTAAAAAACAAGATTTTTTGCTTCCCTCTCCTTCCTCCACAAAAAAGTCTTAAATCGAAGTTTTGTCTGACTTTGGGCAGGCCTTCTCTTCCAGGCTTTCAATAGGCCTGTTTCTCTGGAGTTTGAATGTAATGGACACAGACATAGAATTCCATTTTATTGCCTCTTCTTAGGTCCTGGAGCCTCCATGACTTTAATATACATACCACTGTCATTATTTCCTTTATATTTCAAGGCTTAGCTGAAACGCTATCTCTTCAGGAAGTCTTCCAAGAATTCCTAAGGAATTGATGACTTTTCCCTTGTGCCCTCATTGAACAAGTGCCTCCCCTCAGCATTTGCTTTTATTCCAATCTACACTGAAATTATTTTTAAAATAATGACGGCCTTATTTAAGTGCTAAGTCACATCTCATCCTGTGAGATGTGAAGGTTTTCTGTGAGGACGGGGTCTACCTGCTAATGATTTTTGTCTCTTCTCTAGGACCTCGTGTACATTTTTGAGGTGGCTGATCTTAGTCAGTTATTGAACAAATTTATGAGTTAATGAAGTCAAAGACAAAGTATTGAAGAGAAGCCTTTGATAAGGGTCAGTGTGCTGCAGTGGAAGGGTGACCGGTTGCTTTGGCCTTCTTGGATTGTCTGAGCAGCATTTCCCAAATCCTTGACCTTGAATGGGTCCCTGGGTCTCCCAGAGTGGAGGTTCTTCACCTTGGTTGGGCAGGTGAACAGGCAGGCTGGCAAATCCCATGGACTCTTCCTCAGAATCATGCCTTTATATGCATAAAGGAAAGAAATAATGTCGAAATCCCAGTATCAGCATTTGTTTTTAAGTTCATGCACCCTCAGGTTAAGAATCCCCTGTCCTAGAACCTCTATTTCTTTATCTATAAAATGGGAGTGATAACGTCTACCCAGATTAAGGTTGTGAAGACCAGTTGCAAAAGAATGAGTGAAATTGCTCGGGAAGCTATAAAATGCCAGTGTTAGGTATTCTTAGCTCATCTGGTCCCCTCTTCTGACAGGTAAGGTGACTTATTGGGGACAGGATGAGCTAAGTGGCCTCTGAGGGCCCGAGAGTCTGAAACTGGAGCCCAGAAGGGAAGGGCCTTGGCCCGGGTCACACAGCAGCTGGGCATTAGGTCCAATACCTGAGCCGAGACCTCTCCACCCCCTGCCTATCCCCGTTCCTCTTTCAGTCAGGGCGATTTGCACCGAGCCGGCAGCAGGTATTTATGTCGGTGATTCATTCCTCCACGGATACCTTCCACTCCTTTGCTAACCTTTGTTGCCAGGCCAGCTTCTTACTCGGGTTTAAATGCTTTGAGTTGACAGGAGTGAAGGCTCAGAAGATGTTAGATTTCTTGGTCCAGGGGTGAGGGGCGAGGAGTTTAATCCTCAGGATTTAACAGCCTGATTTGAGGCCCCACCTTGGTGCTCCGAGGCACCAATCCTTCTCACCTTCCAGGAAGCACCCCGCAGCTCCCCGTCAGGGCCGTCCAAGACATAATGGGCTGCCTTGGGATGCAGTGACTTCCCCACAGGTCCAGTCCTCCAGCAGAGGCAGCATGTTTTAGTATATAGCGTATAGTAGAATATATAAAACATTAAATAAGGAACCAGGAAGGCATACGTGGGGATACTTCCTAGTCCTGTGATCCCAGGCAAGGGGCTCATCTTCATTTGTAACTTTGAGGCCCATTTTATTTTTTTTTATTTTTTTCATAATTATAACTTTTTATTGACAGAACCCATGCCTGGGTAATTTTTTACATTATCCCTTGCACTCACTTTTGTTCCAACTTTTCCCCTCCCTCCTTCCACCCCCTCCCCAAGATGGCAAGCAGTCTGATATATGTTAAATATGCCACAGTATATCCTAAATACAATATATGTTTGCAGAACCGAACAGTTTTCTTGTTGCACAGGAAGAATTAGATTCAGAAGGTAAAAATAACCTGGGAAGAAAAACAAAAATGCAAACAGTTTACATTCATTTTCCAATGTTCTTTCTCTGGGTGTAACTGCTTCTGTCCATCCTTGATCAATTGAAACTGAGTTAGATCTTCTCTTTGTTGAAGAAATCCACTTCCATCAGAATACATCTTCATACAGTATCATTGTTGAGGTATATAATGATCTCCTGGTTCTGCTCATTTCCCTCAGCATCAGTTCCTGTAAGTCTCTCCAGGCCTCTCTGAAATCATCCTACTGGTCATTTCTTACAGAACAATAATATTCCATAACATTCATGTACCACAATTTATCCAACCATTCTCCAATTGATGGGCATCCATTCAGTTTCCAGTTTCTGGCCACTACAAAGAGGGCCGCCACAAACATTTTGGCACATACAGGTCCCTTTCCCTTCTTTAGTATCTCTTTGGGGTATAAGCCCAGTAGAAACACTGCTGGATCAAAGGGTGTGCACAGTTTGGTAACTTTTTGAGCATAGTTCCCAATTGCTCTCCAGAATGGCTGGATGTGTCCACCAACAGTGTATTAGTGTCCCTGTTTTCCCACATCCCCTCCAACATTCCACATTATCTTTCCCTGTCATTTGAGGCCCATTTTAACTCCGAATCCAGGATTCTGGATAATCGCTTGTTAGATGCGTTGGAGAGGAGATTCAGGTACAAGATGTCTCTCTTTTGGTTCATATTTTTTGTATGACCAGTCCTTAGCAAAAGATGATAAACTCATGTTTGTTGAGGAATTGAGCATGTGCCTTGTGAAGGTCAAAGGAATTGGAGATGGAACTGGATGAGAAGGGGCCCGAGGACATACCGTAAGTGTTTTGGAGTGCCCTAAAAAGGCAATTTTAGCCATTCTAGATAATCAGTTCCTTTTCTTGTGAGCTTTCTCTTGAAAAGGTAGAACAACTAAAAAGTGGTTTAATTCATCAGATTGTATTTAAAAGAAAGAGCACAAAAGAGTTGGATTTGAATGTTACTTCTTCCATTTGTTAGCTTGTGGGGGGGGTCACTATAGTTAGCTCAAGTACCACCTTCTACCTGAAGCCTTTCCTCCCCTCCCCCCTTTTCGAGATGCTGGTACCTCACCCTCCCCTTGAATTTATACCACGTTTATTTCAGTGTGGATGCATGTATATGTGTTAATGTGCGTATATACACATGTATGTGTGTAGACACATATAACTGAATATTGTCTCCTTCAGTAGAATATAAGTCACAGGGAGGATAGACACTGTTTAACTTGAAACTTTGTACTCCCAGTGTGTGTCTGGAACGTTAAAGGGACTTTTTAATAAAGGCAGGATTTACTAAGCTGTATAAGTCTCAATTCCCTCATCTGTAAAATGGGAATAATAATAATCTTCACATTTCTTTACCTCATAGGGCTATGGTTAAAAGCATGAGCTGCTGCTCTATCCCAGATCAGGAATAGAGAGTCAAAAGGAACCTTAGAAATCAGCAACTATTTCCTGGACCTTTGTCCACCGAGATAACAAGGTTAACATCCCAGGTTGTCCGTTCGTCCACCCATATGTATGCATATATGATGATATTTTCATATAGATGAAATTATTTCATTCTTATAAAGTAATTCTTGATATTCCTATTATGCTGCAAAGCTTTCAGTGAACTTTTCATCCATCATCTTATTTAAACTTATGTAAAAATGGAATTGTGATAACTAGATGGTGCAGTGGATAGTGCCAGACCTGCAGTCAGAATGATTTGTGTTCCCTGAGTTCAAATCCTGCTTCAGACACAGATTTTGATCCTGGGCAACTCTCTTTCCCTTGTTTGCCTCAGTTTCCTCATCTATAAAATGAGCTAGAGCAAGAAAGGGCAAACTACTTTTACTATTTTAACCAAGAAAACTTCCACAGTGGTCATGATGAAGTGTTGAACATGACTAAAAAAATGACTAATCTATAATAGTAAGAAAAGAAATGGAATTAAGGCTCTATCAATAAATGAATAGTATTAATTAAGCACTTAATGTGTGTTAAGATCTAAAGACAAACAAATGAAAATGGTATTTTGATTGGTTATGATTCACACATTTTGCAGATGGTAAACCGAGATTCAGTAACTTATTTCTAGTCAGGAGCCAATAAAGATAAAAGGCAGGATTTGAACACAGCTCTCCCTGACTATTCATTTTGCCAGGTGGCTTATTTAATTTTTTTCAGATATATCTACAACACCTTGTCTCTAAAATCTGATTACCTGCTCTTTGGTATCCCACCAAAAGAGCCTGGGTAAAAGGAGGCTGGAAAGGGGCCAAGGGGATGGCATAGAGTAGGAGAGCGATCCATGCCCCCATTGTGTATGGCAGGATCCCCACTAGTATCTGTCAAAAGAACGATCTGAGTTTCTACTCGATTTTTCTTCCTGCCCAAATCTATCCATCCTGCAAAGCTCATCTCAAGGCGTATGACTTTTATAAGCTCCAGAGCCCCAGAGAGGAGTGGGAAGCTGGTTGGAGGAGCTGAAATTCAAACTGGGATATCAGTTCTGGGTGAGACAGCAAGAGTGAGGGTGGGTTGGGAGCTCACTGTTTGTCTGACTCAGCCCATCCCCCAGAGCATCTGCCTTCTATGGCAGCTGTGTGCATTCTCTGAACCTTTCCCAGTGCTGATGTGTTCTCTGCCAGCCACTTCTTGACTCAGTCACCCCAGTGGGGAGGCTGGGAGTTAGATCTTTGAGGGAAGCGATTCCACCTCAGACCAGGAGCCTCCTTTAGCCTCACTCCCCTTGCTTACTTTTTCACCATTTTCCAGAGATTGATTACTTTTAAGATTTAAGGAATAATCAAGAAGGGTTAAATTTCCAATACTGTTTCTCCTGAGCCCCCCTATATATGAATATATATATATATATATATATATATTCCTGAGCATATATATGTGTGTGTATGTGTATATATGTATGCATATATGTATGTGTATACGCACACACGCACACACACACTCTCAGCCAGATTGACTTAATTGCTTTTAGAAGAGGTATTTCTGAAAAGGGTATAGTAAGAATAGTTGGTACAGAACATTCCCACAAAACCCAGCAGCATTCTCTCTTAAAAATAAACACAGGAAAAGTCTGCTCAAACTTAGAATCCAGTAGTGGTAAGTCACATGGATAGAGTTAAATCAGAGCCCAGACTAGTGCATACAGCTCAGGAGTCCTTTCTGGAGTCCAGAGTGGCATTCTTCTCTAGTACACCGGTCAGCTTTCTTTGGATGTCCACTGCTCAGCTCTCAACGTCTCTTCATTCCCAGTTCTAATGCTGTCATTAGCTGCTGACACCAATAGTTACCCTAGATGACACTGAGAGGTAGCAAACAACAAGCACATTTTAATTGTTTATTATGTGACAGGCCCTGCTCTAAACCCTGGACAGAGAGATGGGAACAAAAGGAAAATCAGTCCTACTGTCATAGGGCTTGCAGTATAATGAGAGAAGACAGGAAACAAAAGGGAGTCCAAAAGTTGTGTAAGGTGAGGCAAGATGAAGTCCAGAAAGTCAAAAAGAGTTAGGTTGGCTCCTCCCCTAGATGGAAACCCTAGAAGAAACTCTCCAGTGGACAAGAGAGCTAGCCTGGAGGAAGAATGCTCTGGGATGAGAAGGATAGTGAATGTTCCAAGATGAGGAGACCCCAAACTCTGAGGGAATTTCCAGTGTGAGAGTGTAGCTGAACTGTGGAAAGCCAGAAGGTACAATCAGGAGGAGTTGTCTGTCCAGGAGGATGCAATCTGTCATCTCCCAAACTCACCAGGTTGGCTGGATGCTTCTATTCTGTGATGGTTGAGTACCTGGGTTCAAGGAAGAGAGAGAGAGAGGAGAGACAGACAGACAGAGACTGAGGCAGACAGACAGACAACAGAGACAGGAAAGAAAAAAAGGGAAGAAAAAAGGAAGGAAGGAGGAGGAGGAGAAAATAAGAAAGAGGAGAAAGAGAGTTGTATGTGCCTATAGCCATCATGGCTGGGTGGGAGACAGATAGCTGGCCTTCCTACCTGGCTCTAGAAGGTGCTACTCAAAGTAACCCTCCAGTCCCTCATAACCAGAAGCGAGCTCCCCAAGTTTCCATGTATAAAGAGTTCAGTGTAGATGGAACATGTAGTAAGCCGAAGGGAGTTATATGGAAAGGTCCATGTTATGAAGGACTTTAAATGTCTACCAGCTGGAGTCTAAGGATATCTGTCAGCATGTAAAAAAGAGGAGAGGGAGAGGTCGGAAACAAACAGATGAAGGTAAGCAATCCCTGAATTTAACTTAGCCTCAGTTTACTCATCTCTAAAATGAATGAATTGTGAAAATAGTACCTACTTCTTGGCTGTTTTGAAGATCAAATGAAGTTTTTATATATATGTCAAGTGCTATGTTAATGGAGGGAGGGGAAGCAGGAGAATGGGAGGAAAGAAGCATTTATTAAACACCTGCTGTATGCCCTCCCCCATGCTAAGTGCTTTACAAATATTATCTCATTTGATCCTTACAACAACCCTGGTAGGTAGATACTATTATGAATCTCATTGTTCAGCTTCTTCAGCTGAGCTGAGAACAAAGTGACTTGCCGAGGGTTATACATGCATGTGTGTATGAGGCTGGATTTGCACTCAGCTCATCCTGATCCAGGCCCCGTGAATCACTTAGCTGTTGTTAGTTGTTATTATTGTGAATAGATGTTTGTTGCCTGACCATCATACAACTATTCATTTGCTTTAAAAAAAATTAAGGTACAAGATTTTAGATTTATCCCTATTCCGTTTTATCTTAATCAATTTGGTCCATTTTTCCCAGCTTTGTCTCATTCAGACAATGAACATACATTGATTAAATTCTTACCGTGTGCCAGGTTCTGGTTGGAAAAATAGAAACAATCCCCATCCACCCAAAGAACTTTGATGGCGAGGGTGAACATATCAAAACATATATGAGTGAATGATGGCATATAGGTCTCCTTCCAGGTCACCAGTGACCACATGAAGCGGACTGAATGGTCTGGGGAGGTCCAGGGTCCAGCAGTGGTAGGAATAGGCCCTAAGCCACGGTTTGGCTCGGGATTGGGTGGTGCCCTCCTCGCCCCATCATCAGCATCTTTTCCACTCTGATTATACTTTGAGTCTGTTTGGGCAAATTTCTGTTTTCCTGAGCACAGCTGGCAGCAGGGGGAGGTGGCTCAGATGGGCTTCCTGGGACTGAACGGGCAGGGAGTGGATCATTCCCAGCCACGTGGTCGGGTATTTGCTGCCCAGGGATCCTGTCGCTGTGCCTGGAGGTGCAAGATTTCAGCCTGAGCCAAGGATTCTAGCATCCACCCAAGGTCCTTGCTGCCCTCCGATGTTTTTGTGCCCAGCAGGTGCCCATCTGGCCTGGCCTCGGGAGCTTGGCAAAGAGAGGAGAAACTCGAGATGTCTGTGGAACGAGAAAAGAGTCAGGTGGGCAGAATGGCCCTGTGAGAAGGCTGACTCGGTCTGCTCACCCGGTCTTTTGGTCAGCGTGCCCCAGCTTGGGGAGCCTCACCGGTACCCCACTTTGCAATATTCCCTATGCGGCCTCTTCACGCCCTCCGCAGTAGTCTGGCCCATCTCTTGCTGTCCTTGCATAGTATATTCCATTTCCATCCTCAGGCCTTTGCCTGTGCTCTTACCCAGAAGTGCTCCCTTGCTGCTTCAGTCCCACCTTGTCCAGCACTTCTGGGTGGCTCGCATCTTTGCCGGGAGCCCCGCTCCTCTGGCGTTTTATATCTGGCATTTCAGCTCCCTGAGAGCAGGGCCTGCTTCTGCTTTTCTTTGTATTTACAGCAGTTAGTGTACTCCATACAGCATTTGGTACGGAGTAGGTGCTTTATGACTGCCAACTGACTACGTGTCTGTACGAACAGGTCACTTGTTTTAAAGCAAGAGGGAAAATGAATTAATGACTAAAGATGCTTTTATCTGGCTCCAAAATGCAGCTCTCCACACATGTAGAAGCACCTGCTCACTATAACCAACCCAACACACTCTACTCCAGACAGAGTGGTGGGAAGGCCCGGCCTGGGCCCTCTCAGCTTACCCAAGCAACAGACTTACTCTGGAGACTGGGCCGGACCACGGGCCTTTCCTTCATGGGTCCGGGTTTGGAGCCGCATTGGTGGAAGCCTGGTCCTTGCCCTTTACAGAAGTGGAAGCTCTCTCTCACCTGGGGCTCAGATGCTATGGAGCACAGCGGGATCATTGAGTTTCAGCACGGCATGGCCTTTGAGTGCTTTCGCTGGAAGTCCTGGTGGTTAGAATAGACACCCAGTCAGCCAGTGTGCCCAGGGATGGCTTTTCCTCTGGTTTCCATGTCCTCCTCCATCCCCTCTGCTCTTGCATGTCAAATAAACTGGGTTTTCCGTTGGAAAATGGTCTGCCATCAGCTTCCTTAGTGCTGTTGTATTGTGGTCATTGGGTTGTTGATGGCTGGTGGCAGCCTTTTCTTGCTGTTGCCTCATGAAATGGTGAATAATTAGTTTCAGGGAAGCCCAGTGGTCTTCATGGAAAGGATGGACCAGTATGGCAACCACTGTCACCTAGCATTCCTGCTTGGCCACCTAAAGGAAGATTCCCAGAAAGTTTAGGTGTGGAAGGCAGGTGGGGCAACTTCCCGTTTCCTTGCTCCCAAAGGTCTCTCACTTCTGTATGTTTTCCATCTTCTTAGGGGCATCAGAAGGTCCCCATCTAAGGGCATATGGGTGGTTGACCTTCTATGGGAATTTGAAGAAAGAGAGGTGTATTTTAATTCCCATAGATATCTGCCTAATTTTAGAAAGACTCCTGTCTTCCCCAGAAACAGACACCAATTCTTGTTAGGAATTCTCCTACAGAAATTCTCACTGGGGGCTGTGTGTCAGGAGGGAGCAAAGTATCACTTCTTTCAGGTGTTAAAGGTGAGTCAGGAAGAATGTCAGAAAGAGGCAGTTATGATGGTATGGAAGGAAACCTTAGAGCGCCATATAAATATTAGCTCGCTCTCTCTATATATAAAAATTACAAACAAAAAGCCAGGAATATTCAAATATATATTTGAATATTCCTGGCTTTTTGTTTGTAATTTTATGTTTTTTCCTCCCTCCCTTTCTTCCCCTCTCTCTCTCTCTGTCTCTCTGTCTCTATCTTTTTCCCCCTCTTTTTCTCTTTCTTTTCTTCTTCCTCGTCTTTTCTCTTTCCCCCTCTCTCCCTTTCCTTCTTTCCCTCATTCTTGTTCTCTCACTGTGAATTGGGCCAGAAGTGCTGGTTATAGAACCGGCCACCTTTCTGAGGTCGATACATTGGGTAAATGTGACCTACCGAAAAGCCTGTGCTTCAGGGGAGCTCAATGGAAGTAAAGGATAATAACCTGGATGCCATTTAAAATAGCGACACGTTGTGTCTGGAACTGTCTGTAAGCACTTAGTCATTGAAAGGAAGCATGGGTTTAAATAGAAAAGACGATAAAAAGTGTTTTGGTACACGATTCTCTTTTTTTAAATGGCTTCTGTTGTCTTCAAGGTAAAGTTAAATGAGAAAATTGCAGGATATAAGTAGATTTAATTAGATTGATGTAATCTGGCTGCATAAAACCCAGACAAAATGAAAAGAAACTGATGTTTTAAAACCAAAGCCATCCAAGCCATGCTCTTGTGCTTTTCAAAATGGAGCCAGAGAAGGCATTTGAAATGAGGGAGAAGCATATAATTGGCAAGGGCGTAGTGCTCACTCCTCACTGATGATGTAGAGAGGACGTCACATGGTGTGGATGACATCCTCTCCAATGTTCCTTCCAGAACCCCCTACCCATTTTTCTAATGAAAGTTATACTTGGCAGATTGCATATACCACTGTATTCTTCCAAAGTAAGAGTGAGGAGGGAGAGGGTGGAGATGAGAGGGGGTGAATTTGATTGGTTGATTGATTGTGTGTGTGTGTGTGTGTGTGTGTGTGTGACACACACGTTTCTCTGCACGATATATGTGTGTGATCTATAAAATATATTCACATACATATATACACAGATGTGTGCACATACATGTATCTGTATTTCTCCATGGTATATGTGTACACACACACACATGCATATGGCTGTGTATGTAAATGTTGCAGGGAAGTGCTCTGACTCTTAGAACTTAATGTGTCCTTGAATGTATGGACAGGTATTTTTTTTTCTCCAGTATTTTTAAATTTGATTTTTAAATTAGTTTAGATATAAAAAAATTTCATGATACAAACCCAATTGTTTCATAGGGTCCCCTCCTACTACCAATATCAACACAGACATTTACCAGCAAAACAGAAGCTGTTGAGCTGATTTTGGCTGCTAAAATGGGCTCTCATCAAGAAGCAGTGGCAGGCTGTTTGGTCTCCCGTCAGCATCACCGGCGCTCTGAAGGAGGCTTTATATAACCCTTCTTTCCTGGCGTGTGATGTCCTTTCATTTAACTCATGGCGGCCCTGCCTGACGCCCACAGTGCCTGGACACTCAGACTGGATCCTGTAGCTGTCCCAGAGCCGTGCTGCTGAAAGGGGGGAATGTCAAAGACTTAAAGTTTCCGAATGATATTTTTAGCTGATGACACATGGCGGAGAGAGCTGATGGACTATTTATAAGCTTTAGCATGGTTGCAAGCACATTCTCGGGCTTGGAGTGGTTGCCCGTTTTGTTGATGGTGGCGGTGATTTTTCTTAATCAGGAACCCTGTTGTCATTTCTTTGTAGACACGTTGCCCCCCATCTCCTTACACAGAAGCCGAACCCCTGATTACAAATGTCTTTCACTTTGCCCTTTGTACTACATTCTCACTAGTTGACTGGTAGAAAAACTGTTTTCAGGGAGAGGAATTTTCTTTTCGGTGAGTGGCGGGCTGAGGGTATGTCGCAGTTGCTTCGAATTCTAGCACCATATACAGTAAAATGATTGCCTCCCTGCAGTGAAAAGAACACTGAATCTAGAATCAGGGGACCTCGCTTCTGATCTCACCATTGACAATTAGAATTCTCTTTGTAACACTGGGCAAGTGACGCCCCCTCTCTGGATCCTCGTGAGCTATAACATGAGAAGATTGTCTTAGATGGTAGCTTTTCCATCCTGTGTTCAGGATTCTGTGTTCACTGGGCTAGAAACCATGCAGCCGGGAAGAGCAGCCCGTGGGGGTGACTTCCATCCTGCATGTGGAAGACAGTGACATCCGTTCTTTCGATTCACTGCTGTATGGGGTTTTTAACACACACATTTTTGTATATTGGGGTATTGTTTCTTCAGTTAAAGGCGTGATGGAGGAAGTATTTGAAAACCTCCATGTCGGGAGTCACATTTGGCCGTGGCGGTGGCTCGTAGTCATGGTGTGCTAATGTGCTCTGTCTTGCCTTTCTCTCTAAAGATACTAAGTCTTTTTCTGTTTCTTTTATTCTTTCAACAGGACAGAGTTTAGGGTATGGATTTGTTAACTATATTGATCCAAAGGATGCAGAGAAAGCCATTAACACTTTAAATGGACTCCGGCTCCAGACAAAAACCATCAAGGTAAGAGAATGCCAGAGCTGTTTGTCTGTCCATCTGTCTGCCCACCGTCCAGGCTCAGGGAGAACTGGGGCTGACATCCCCTCCCTGCTACCCATAGATGTGGCTGTGCGGTATCTCTTCTCCAGAATCAAGGCAGGTCCCTTGGCAGCTGGAAGAGCTTTTTCATCATCACCTGCACTCCCACTCCCCTCGTCCCCAACCCAACTGCAGCTTTTCCAGATCTTTATTTATAGACAAAATCATTAGCAAGAATTTTAAGCATTACCAAGAATGGGGATGGTTAAAAAATAAGACAACTATCAACAGCCAAAGGTAAAGGAAGATTCCCCTGGGTTAAAACAGTTGACAAATAGCTGATAGTGGAGTCAAGTCGGTTTTGGACTGCTCCCTGGGAGATGTTGACCCCTTCTCCGCCTGCCCAGAGTTTTTCTCCGATTCTCCTACTTTGGGTTAACATGACAGGCCTCTGAGGGCAGGAGAAAGGTGTCCTTCTTCCCCAACCCCAATCCCTGGCTTAACATATTGGCTCCCATGCTGGCCAGCATCTGCCAGACTCCCTTGTTTGGAACACTGGGATCTGACAAAGCATTGTATAAAAGGAGAAAATCCCTCCCCAGATGGGACCCTGCAGGTAAGATACTCCAGCTTTTGATTTCTGAGAGCATGAAGTAGAAACTTTGACTAGAATAGGCTCAATCATCTCAGTTGACAGAGGGAGTCCTCGCTGAAGAATGATGGCCCAGTGTAGAGGGAGGGAGAGAGGAGGAAAGAAATCAGGGGGAGAGCGAATGGTGATCTCTCTGCCTTTGGCAGTGGTGTGGCACATTCAGGGAAGGATTCTCCCTGCTCTTTGGGAGCAGTTTACTTTTCCAACTGAGTTTAGTTCAGACTTATCTTAAAAGATGCAGGCACGTAATGATGGGTTCTGGAAGGCCCATCAGATTCTGGATGGCAGGAAGAATGCCAGCTTTAGACTTTAGAAAATCAAATAACTAAGGAAAATCCATGGACAGATCAACAAGATTGCTTGATGTATCCGCTGTGGGGAGGGGCTGTGAGGAGATCCTCCCATCTCAGCAAGACTGGTTGGACCAGTTGGTTACCATGCTGTGGTCAGTCTTTGTTCTAGGCCTTTTCGTTCTTAGAAAGACTCCTTGACAGGGAGCTGGAAAAGGTACCTCCTCCCTTCTCTTGGGTTCACCCAATTCCACCTCCACATGCCTGAATCTAGTGGCCCTAGCTTCCAGACTATTCCATGAATAGGACACCCCCAACTCTCAGCACCAGGCATTTTCTCTGGCCATTTCCCATGCCTGAAATGTTCTCTCCCCTCATCTCTGCCTACTGCCTTTTCTGGCTAAAATCCCACCCACAGGAAACCTTTCTCAGCCCTTCTTAATCCTAGTGCCTTCCCTCTCTTTAATTATTTCCTCTATATCCTGCATACAGCTTGTTTGTACCTATTTATTTGCTTGCTATCTCCCTAATTAGGTTGTTAGTTCCTTGAGGGGCGGGAACTACCTTTGGCCTTTCTTTTTACTCCTCAAATGTCAGTGGGCCTGGTGGCTGTGAGTGACAGACAATCTTGATACTTATCTTCAGTCATCTGCAGATGACCCTTTGGCCCCAAGCACCATTTACAGATGGTAAAACTGAGACTTAGGAGAAAATGGAGGTTATAGCCATTCTGCGTACATTAAAATATTTTCTTCCAACTCTCCATATTAAATTTCCCTCAGATCTTGACTCACAGGGCATCTGAACTGGGGGACGAAGATCATTTTGCAAAGTGGAAAATGGAGGCCAAGGGAAATGATTGTCTCTGGTTGCACAGAGGGCGTGCAAATCTCTGACAATAGACTGAATTCTGGGATGGTTCACACAGAGCTGCTTGAAGACTGCACACCTGTGTGCGCACATTGCTCATACACTGTGGTGAGATTAAGGCACTTCTCATTTGGGGGCACATTTTACTCTTGCTGGGTTTCAGTTTTCTCCCTGTAAATTGTATGACTTCTGAGGTCCCTTCCTCCTTTAACTCTTATGTCCCGTGACCCCCGAGGCCCTCTGACAATTTGTGTCCCACACCCAGATTGGGATTTGAGTCCAGTCTTTCTTATTATGAAGCTGGCTCTCCATCCACTAGGCAGCACCATCCCACTGGTGATGGTAGTTGTGTGAAATGGGAGGGGTCTTGAAGAGCTTCTAGCCCAATCCCCCCCCCAGCCCCTATGTTCTGATGCTTCACCTCTAAAAGTCAATTTGTGCCACAAAATTAGCCTGATGAGGATTTTGAAATTTATATTCACCAAGGTCTTAGTTAGTGAATTTGCTTTAAATAATCATTCCTGATTTGGATTTTAAGAACAAATTAGACTATTTTAAAATTCTGTTCTAGAGTGGAGGCTTATTCCTTGAGATAGACAAGCACCACACCCCCTCACAGAGAAGTCACATTAATTCCCCACACGCACACAAGGATTAATAGGGTGTGTGTTCATAGGTAGGTGGCTGTGTACACACACACACACACACACACACACACACACACACACACACATACACACACACACACCATTGTCAAGAAAGGGATCTATCAGCCCCTTCTGAGCAGTGTTGTTTAACTTGAGGTGCTCTAGAGTTCAGATGACCTGTGGGAGAGGATGAGGAGCAGTTCTGAGCCCAGTTGTGCACCCTTCTAACTCCCCCAATTTTCCCCAGTGAATGACCTGTATGACTGGTGCAGTTCCTTGTCCCATGATCTCAAGTGTCTGGTCTCTTTTCTCCCTATTCCTTTACCATGGCTCGAGAGTCCAATGGGTAGAAACCTGGATCCGGAGCTGGGAAGAGCTCAGTTCAGATCCTGTTGTGACACTTTCCTATCTGGACAAGTCATTTTATTTCCATCTCAGTTTGTTCATCCATATATAAGGGGACAGTGATGGCTCCTTCCTGCCGAGATTCTTGGGAGGTTCAGAGGGGATGTCACATAAATCGCTGTGTGAGCTGGCCATCACTACAGTGAGGCTTGTGGCGCTGTCCAGGCTGAAGGGTGCTGACACAGGCCGTCCTCCGTCTCGGTGACTCTTCTTGCCTTTGCCGCCCTGGGACTCGTACGGACTCCTGCTTTCTGGGAGGTGGCTGGCTTGTTGCTTTCACTCCTCGTTGTGGGTGTTAAGCCAGAAAGAAGGGGAGACGGTCTTTATCTCCTGAGATGGTTTAGTAGTTATTCTGATTCTTAGTGGCTGTGTTGGAAACCTTTGGAAACATGGGTGCCATGACCACTCTGGCTTTTGCGGGGCTGGATCTTCTGTGAGGGGGTTAGGGTGGTGGCCGGGCCTGGGAAGCCTTTTTAAGCATTTGTGTGTCTGAACTGAAGTCTGAGTTGGGTCAGTGGCTGATGGGAAAAGGATTTCTTAAAAGCCAATTGTGCACCATCTGGGGCAGGCAGTTACAGAGGCAGATTAGTTCTTAGACTCCCTGGAACTGACTTCTGAAGCATCTTCACAGAGAGGGCACTTTGGCTAATCGCCTCCCAATCTCTCCTTTGGGTGCTCAGGAATTTGTGAGGGGTAAACACTCCATTGGCGTGCAGATGTAGGCATGAGGTTGGAGCTCTGGGAGACTAAAGACACTTGAGTTGACTAAAATAAGCTGATATCTAGAGGGAGGGAAGGCAAGACAAGTCAACTAGCATTTATTAATTTGCTGACTTTGTTTCATGTATTGTGCTAAGTGCTGAAAATATAAATACAAGTGAAAAGAAAATAAAAGCCAAAAACAACCCTGCCCTCAAGGAGCTTCCCTTTTAATCGAGAAGTCAGTACAACACAGAAAAGGGAGTGAAAAGTCATGGGGAGAGTAAGAGTAATGGAGATAATAAACAGCAAATAAACTGTACAGCTGTTCACTACTGTTTGAGACGCTGACAGGAGACGGGATTCTTGCCTTCATGGAGCGTTCAGTCAAGTAGGAAAGAGAATCCATGCTCTGATGCATAACTGTGTATATGTCCAAGCCCAGCCTCTGCCATATCCTGGCTCTGGGACTGGACAGGCCCGTTGTACCAGGCTCCTCTCTGACAGCTTTGTAAGTTTCAGTTATAACCTCATTGCCCAGATTATTATTAGGACCCTTGGGGACTGCTATGGATTTGATGCTCAATACCTGCTCAGTATCCTTATTGTCTCTCTCTTGTGATCAAAGGGCTGGAGGACAGAGTAGAAATGTCCTACCAAAGCCTTCTTTTATGGAGGCTCCGAAGTTCCCGGCTTTTCTTTGTTTCCTGTCAGCTGCTCTACTTGGTTTTCACTCCTCAGATGCACCAGAGAGTCCCTGGAGCTGCCCTCCCAACCCCTTTTTAGCTCCCTTTTGTGAATTATCTTCCTAAGCTCCTTGAGGGCAAGCACTGTTTCTTCTTTGTATTCCTAGCACTTAGCATAGTGCCTGACGTACAACAGGCACTTCATAAATGTTTGTTGATTATTGACTAAAAAGGAATAGAAGGATGCAAAAAGAAAGATTTAAGGAAGCAAGAGTAGATACTGACTACTCCTTTAAAATAGAAGTTCCTTGGAGGCAGGAATTCTCTTTCCTTTTGCTTAGAAAAGTACACAGAATAGTAACTGACTGGACTTTTTTCCCCTCAAGACTACTCTACATCAGCTAATTTTAGTCAGCTTATGTCTTCACTATTCCATTACTCGACTGGACACAAGATCAGAGATCTGAGTTCAAAGCCCACCTTCTACACTTACCTGTGCAGTCATGGCGGAGTCATTCAACATCTCATAGCCTAAGTTTTCTCTGCTGTAAAATGGGGAGATGATAATATTTGCAATGCTGTGTTGTGAGTAAAAGTGCTATGTAAATGTGGGTTATTATTACCATTGTGTGGGCCTGAGGAAAATGGCATTTGAGTTGGGTACCAGAGAGTGGATAGAAATCCAAGCAAAAGAGGTAGGGCGGGGGAGGAAGGCATCCGGGCTGTAAGGAACAACCTGTTCAAAGGTACATAGGTGGGACTGGAGCGTAGATTAGTAATAGGCAATAGACTGATATAAGAATGAAAACAAAGGGTGGTTCCATACTGGGAGGACCCTGAATGACATACAAAGGATTTAAATTTTGTTTAGCTGGGTTTGTAGTAGTTAGAACTTGGAATCAGGAAGGTGTAAATTTGAATCTATTTGTGTGACCACTTAATCTCTTCTCAGCCTCTGTTTCTCAATCTGTAAATTAGTATGAAGATACTAATGCTCTACTTTATAGGGTTGAAAAAGAGCAAACAAATAATATGTAAGTTTCCCATAAATTTTCAAGTATTAGTTGTTATTGTTGTTTTTGTTATTTAGTAACCGATTGGGGAAAATTGGGTTTGGAGGAGGAGGAGGAGCCATATTTGTGTGTCAAGAAGATAAGTGGCAGCCAATGAAGACTGAGTTAGGTAGAATGAGAAGACCTATTATTAAACTATTGCAGTAGTTTAGGGAGGTGATAGGGAGATCCTGGACTGAAGTAATGGGAAGAGGGAGGAGGGGCTGAAGGCGGGAGATGATACAGATGCAAGTGACAGTGGGTCTGGATCACTGAATGGGCAACAGCAGTGAAAGCTGGGGCCTGAGGTCACCCTCATGCCCTATACATGAGGAGGCTTGGAGGAGGGGCAGTTTGGGGAGGAGAGCAGGCAGTTTGATGCAATGAGGGACCCAGAGGCTACATCCAGGACTCGGGCAGATTTGGGATTCATCTCTGTAGCCAGAAGCCTACAGCCAAGGGAGAAAAGGGAGGAGGGCTGAGGGTGGATCCTCTAGGGATTCCCATGTTAGGGCTCAGGGAGAGCGGAAGGAAATGGGAGAGAAGCAGTTGTAGAGGGGGGAGAACCAGGAAACAGGAAGCTGAGGGAAGAGAAGGGGTAGTCAGCAGTGGCCAGGCCATTGGCTTTGGTCCTCTGCAACCTTCAGGATCGCCACCTTGGGAGACTGGCAGGGGGTGGGGGCGGCGAAGAGAGGAAAACCAGATAGCCAGATGGCAGGGAGTTTAGGAGGGCGTGGGCAGTGTCGTGATGGAGGCATTGGGCATAGACATTTTTTCCCAAGAAATTTAACAGTGAAGGGGAGGAAAGAGGTGGGACCGTATAGTTGGATGAAGTAGATATGTCAAGGGAAGGGTTATTTTGGGGATTGGGGAGACCTCAGCATATTTGTAGGCTGCCTCCAGAAGGAGTTGGATTGTGTGTGTGTGTGTGTGTGTGTGTGTGTGTGTGTGTGTATGAGAGAGAGAGAGAGGGAAAGAGAGAGAGAGAGAGGAAAGGAGAGGGGGAGGGTGGGAGGGGAAGGGAAAGGGGGAAAGAGGGAGGCGGAGAGAAGCTTCTGAATGCAGGCTGACGGAGGAGAAGCAGGGATCCCCTCCTGCTTAGGCCAGAGTGGGGGAAGAGTGGGTGATAAGCAAATGCTTAAAAGTTTGCAGGAATGGAGCCCAGAGCCAGGAAGCTTGATACAGATGGTCTCAGTCTCCTTAGTGAAGCGAGAGGAGACATCGGGTAGAGGATGAGGGTTAGAAGGAGGAGAGTTGGCCATAACAGATGCTCTGAGCAGGGAGACAGGGAGATGATAAGGACGGTGTTTAGGAGCTGAGAATTATTCACCTTGGTGTTCAGAACACAGAACTAGAACAGAGGGATGGGAGTTCAAAGAGGATTTCAGCTTAATTTTAAAGCCAGCTTTGCTAACAGCTTCAGTTAGTCTAAAAGAGAGTATGATGCTCTGGGAGGTCTTGGGCTCTCCATCACTGGGGGTCTCCAACCAGAAAGCGGATGGATGCTCAATGCAACGGATGGGAACCTTATCCAGATAAAGGTTGGCTGGGTAACTTCTAAAGGTCTGCCAACTCAGACTTCCTGAATGTAGAGGTAAGAGTGTTCACTGGTCTGGTAGCTGGACCAAAGAGAGCTTTAGAGGGATGGGGAAACCTGCACATGTTCCTAAACAAATGAGTAGTGCTGCTGAGGACGCTGGAGAGAAGGTTTGGATTGGAGTTAGGTCCTAGAGGAAACCAAAGGGGAGGGATTAAAGGTGATGATTAAGGGATGAGCTTCAGGAATGAATAGACTTTTTCTTTGAAGTGAGAGAAGCCAGATTGTGGGGAGCAACATAGAGGCTTAGGAAGTTCCTAAAAATCATGGGATTTAAAACTAAAGAAGGGGACCATCTAGTCCCTAAGTTTAGCTCGTATGCCATTAGGAAGTAAGGAACCATCTTGCCCAGGGGTAATGTGACATTTATGAAAACTTAGACTAGCAGCAGTTTGCAGAGTAGATTGAACAGAAGGAGGGAATGAAGTTAGGGATCCCAGCTAAGAGAAAGTTGGGAGTTTCTTTTTATTCCTGAGCTTGAGGTATGGGAATTACACCCTTCGGGACATTTTAATAACATTTAAAATAGAACTCATATATTGAGTTCATCTATTGAGTTTCCGTGGCTCATACTCCCTTCTGTGGCTCCCCAGCTTGGCGCTGTAAGCTGTTCCCCGTTCAACGCACTCTTGGGTCTGCACGCTTAGAATTGAGTTCGTGAGCCCCCATTAGTGTGTTTGCTGTTAATGGGCAGCCAAAGAACACAAGTAGCTCAGAGAAAAGACATTTATTGAGAGAGCAACAATGGAAAAAGCATGTTTGAACACACACACACACACACCACACATTAAAACAGAGAGGATACTCACACTTGTAGGAGGACCCGCATGTCCTTTCCTTTTTGTGTGTCTTCCAGTGGGGTAGCATGTTTCCTGGGAGGTTTGTTATGACCCCTGAGCCTATTTCCGTCCCCAAGTCCAGAACTGTCTCTCTTCTCAACTCATCCTCATGAAACTAAATATCTTGACATCAGCCCTTTCCCCACTTGGTGCGGTGTCACCTACCAGGCAAATGAATACACAGAAAGTTAGCAAAGCTCCCCTCCCTCTTCGTCCTCCCCCCTCCTAAGAGTTAAGTCGCTATTGCAACAGGCTTCGAAGCCTGTGTTCTTTCATAGCCGACTCTCTTTAGCTGTTTCCTGCCTAATTTCCTTCATAAAGGGTTTCTTTCTTTTTAAATGGCCACCCCACCAGGAGCTTGGCCAGTCTTTGGTCAGCCAATGATCTTCTAATCTTATCATTCTTGATCAGAAACTGTATAACGTATAAGAAGTTAACAAGGTGTCAACCTTTAAGGCTGTAAACCTTGAATCTCTTGACTTGTTCTTAGCTTTGGCGATTTCATTAGCTAGGCTGGGCTGGGGTGGTGGTGATAGGAGGACTCAGCGGATTAAGGCATCTTCATCATTTTCTCCCAGTTAATAATTCATTTTATAAAAATAAAAATCTCTACAAGTCTGTCATTTAGCTGTTCTAATAGCCAATCAATAAGCATTTATTAAATGAGTTTGCAAAGATAAAAATAAGGTCTTCAAAGATCTTCCATTTTATTTTATTTATTTTTTTGCTGAGGCAATTGGGGTTAAGTAACTTGCCCAGGGTTACACAACTAGGAAGTCTTAAGTGTCTGAGGTCAGATTTGAACTCAGGTCCTCCTGACTTTAGGGCTGGTGCTCTACCCACTGTGCCAACTAGCTGCCCCGATCTTTCATTTTATTAAGAGAAATCTTAATACTCAGGTAAGTAGATACAGAATACATTCAAAGAGACTCCCAGGTTTGCACTCACAGTCACCCTCCAGCTTCCTTAGCAGCAGCCCTTCCTGGCCTGCTCTGGGGGCGCTCTTTCCCTGAGCAGTCCTCCATTCCCTCCCAGCGCCCTGCCCCCCATAGGTGTCCTTCTCGTTCCGTTTTCACTCCCACTTTTTGGCTCCCATTGTATTTTATCTTCCCCATAAGAGAGTAAGGGCAGCCAGCTGCACAGAGCGCCAGGCCCTCTTCTTCCCGAATTCAAATCTGGCCTCCAACGCAGGGGCCCCGGGGGGCTCCCAGGCACTTAGGCAGTAAGCCCAGACTACAGAGATGCTCGTCCGAGGAGGGCGGTGATGAAACGGGAGGCCAGGGGCCTGGAGAGCAAACGCCGCAAAGGTAGCAGTGGGCCGCCGGCGAAGAGTGGGCCCTGCTCTCCTGGATGTGGCCCATGGGGGAACTGCCTGCGCCTGTCCGAGGGGCTTCCTTCCTGCTTTGAAAAGTGGCCCAGTCAGGGGCTCAGAGTCAGGGAAAGGGGACAAATTCTTACATGAAAACTGCTAATCATGATAAACTACAGACGTGACAGAAAGGGTCTTTTGTACAGACAGCTCCGCATTTGAACCTTACATTCTATAGGGCAGTTGTGGCAGATGTGAAAATGCCCTATGTACAGATAAGGGAACAGAGGCTCAGAGAGGTTTAGCCCCTTGCCTGTGATCACACAATACCCCAGGCCTTTCTCATCATTAAGTCCAGTTCTGTCTCCTGTAGAGCAGGAGGAGGAGGGGACACCTGCACGTGTAATCCCTGCTGGAGAAATACAGAGATCGGGATGGCAGGCCTAGCCCTTGGGCTCCCAGTCTCGGAGGGGAAGAAGACATTCACAGGCATTTTTCTGGTGCATCAGGGTTCAAGGGTGAGAGGTGCACAGCCTGTGCTCAAAACCCACCTCTGCTCCTTGGACAAGTCAACCCTTATCCTGCTTGAGCCTCAGTTTCCTTTTCTGTAAAATGAGGCTGCTTGAGGTTTCTTCCAGCTCCAAACCTATTTACATACTGCATTCTTTGGCCCTTATGATGGAGGTAAAGGCATCTGGGTAGAACATTGGAATTGGAGTCAGAGACCTGTGTTTAGATCCTGCCTCGGCTATGTAATAGGCATGTGTGACCCTGAACAAGTGACTTAACCTGTCTGCCTCAGTTTCTTCATCTGTCAAATGGGGATAACAGTTGCATGTCCCTCCCTGGGTGGTTGTGAAGACCCAGTGAGATACTTGTAAGGCACTTAGCATGGAACCTGCAGCAGAACCAGCTGATAGAAATGTTAGCGGTTATTCTTCTTAAGTCACATTCGTAAGGGGCTTTGCCGCCCTTATAAGCCCTGCATCAACCCTTGCCACTGGTGTCCTTCAGGGTGGGAGACTCAGGGATAGAGGGATCTCTTAGGGCTGGGAAGAAGTATTTGGAGGGAGGGGATGGCAGTGAGTGGGAGCACTGGACGTGGGCCTTAAAGCAGAGAAATTTCAGTAAACAAAGCTGAGCTTGGTCCAAAAAGCCATTGTGGATTTGGAGGACAGTAATACAAAAGCTGGGAGGCTGGAGAAAACAGGATTAAGGCTCGGTTGGCACACGGCGCAAAGGGATGAGGCCTGGAATAAAGTTGGAAAGGGAAGTCTGGGCCAAATTGTGGGTTTGGAGAGTGATTTCCATAGAAGCACGGGGCATTTGTGGCATTGTGGGTAGAGAATCTGACATGGAAATCAAAAAGAGCTGGGTTCAGATCCTGGCTCGGGCACTCATTAGCGGATACCACGTGCCCTCCGGGAGGTTCTGGGGGGAAGCGATGATCAGGGGGCCTCGTCAGGGCTGTGGCACTGAAGGACTGAGTGGGGGAGAATTGGAAGTTGTTGTGCCCGCAGGTGGTTGGCTTGGCCCCACCTTTGTTGCTGAGTGTCATTGGGCTGTTTTAAAGGTCATTCCCATGCGCCTTCTTCGGGGAGGGAGCTCGTGAAGTCCTGGCATGGGGAGACGAGTCAGAACAGCAGTTAAATGCGTCACTGCCAGCCTGTGGGAGGGAGCTACCTGGATGCCAGGGGGGGATCCGGGTGTCTTCAGTGAGCTCACAGTCCCTGGGACCCACCACTGGTTTTCCCCAGGTTGTTCTGAGGCAGTGGCCATCGTGACTTAGGGACTAGGGAAGGATCGAGACAGAAGTATGTTTCCCTGGTTTACCGTCACAAAAGTATACATCTGGGAGGGGAGCGCTACTGTACATTTGATACCAGTTGTACAGTAATGAGTTGCTCATCAGTGAAGGTGTGCAAGGCTGAATGAGCCTCATCAAAGACACTGCATTCCTGTATAAGATAGAATGGAAAGAACCATGAACTTGGGATCAGAAGGATGAAGGTTCAAGTTGCAGCTCTTACATTTTGTGGCCAAATCCCTTCTCTCTGGGCTGCGATATTCGTTCTCAGTAAAGCACAGAGGGTTGGATTACACGATCTCTAAGATTTGTCCCAGCTCTGACAGGTGGTGAGCTCTGCACTCAGACTGGAATAAAAGGCACTGAGAAGACCGAGATGAGACAAGCCCTGGCCTGGAGGAGCTTACGCTCTCTTAGAGAATATGGTCTGGGCACTGGCAGGCAAGTGGGAGGATAATGAAGGGGATGCAGGGAAGGCCTCTCCTAGGAGGCAGCCCCCAAGCTTACCTGCAGATAGGGCACAAAACCATTGCTCCCCGTGGCCGGAGGTGGGTCTCGGGACACTTTTCCTCCAAAGCTGCATCCCCCTCCTCAATTGCAGCGGGTGTGTACCAGAGATGAGACGGCCCCGGGCTCTCTTCTGGGGACTTCCGTCTTTCCTTGTCCTTGCTTCTCACGGTTCTTTTAAAGTCATCTCCCTAGGACTGTTCAAAATGGTTTCCTTCTGTTCAATTGTCACCCTCCCTTTAAAAAATTGAGCTTTATGGCCCTTCTCCTGGGGTCCTTTGTAAGATGAGAAAAGAGACATATAAGCCAGAGCTCATAGCCAGGTATGAGTCATGATATGAAAACTTGGAGTCAAAAAGACCTGAGTTCAAATTCTGACTTAGCCATTCATTAGCAGTGAGATTCAACACAAAGTCACCTGAACTCTCTTAGCCTCAGTGTTCTTATCTGTGACATGGGGATAATAGCATTTCCCTCACAGCATTAAGATTGTTACTAACTGGCTATGTGACCCTGGGCAAGTTATTTAACCATGTTTGCCTCTGTTTCCTCATCTGCAAAGTGAACTGGAGAAGGAAATGACAGATCCCTCTAGTATCCCTGCCAAGAAAACCTCAAAGGATGTCAGTAGCAACAAGATCAACAGCAACAACGCAGGGTTGTTGGGGAGCCCAAATGAGTTAATGTATGTAAAGCACTTTATAAGCTTTGCAGAGCAATATAAATGCTGACGATTAGCTTGAAATCTGGTTAGTGACTATGTCAGCAAGAATGATGAGAGCCCTGGATGTAGAGGCCGAGGCCTTAGGCTTGTTCTCTTTGCTGCTGCTGGATTCTTTGGCCACCGCCTCTCTTCCTTTGGGGCTCGGTTTGCTCCTTTTAAGGGGAAGTCCGTGGATGTTCTATCCGAGGGGTTTTCCAGCTCCCATCCTCTGGCTGTCCTGCCCAGCGGAAGAAAGCCCCGTCCGGGGCAGGGGCCATCCAGCTTCGCTCACCAGTTTCCGTGGATAAGGAGCTCGTGGTCTCACAAAGCAGCCCTTTCTGCTGCTCAGTAGTTCTGTTTGTTGCAAAGCTTGTCCTGTTATTTAGCCCAAAGTGGCGGCCTCCTAACTGCCCACCCTGACCCCACCAACCCAGAGCGTGATTACTTGCTTCGGATTAATAAGTGCTCGTTCAGTGACTGAAGGGCGTATGGTTTTAAGTAAGGAGTCCCCTGTTTCAGTAAAATGATTTCATTTTGTCAGACTTCAGTCTGTGGATTTTGGCGTTACATTGATGTGAGACTTCTCAGTGGGTGTCTTGCTACCTGTTAAGGACCAAAGAGGGAAGGTCGGCGTGGATGCTTCTGGAAGCTTTTGGAGAGTCCTTGGTACAAAGGGAAGTCTCTCCCTCCTCTTCCCCTGTCTCAGGTTTGGTGATGATCACAGAAAATGGATCTGGAAAGGACCTTAAAAATGATTTAAATGCACTCCTAATACCTTTCCCAGGACCATGTTCCCAGTGACTGATGGGTCATGGCAGCGGAGGGAGCGTACACACTGAGAGGTCCCCTGCTGATGAAAACTTAGGTTTGGACCAAAACCAGGTAGCTAGCCAGCCATGTCCTCTCAGAGGGAAATAAATAATAAACCCCCTCACTTCTCCAACACTTTTCAAGTTTGTCCTGTAACTGCTAGGTAGCACTAGTTGAGCGTGCACAGCCTTGGACCTGGAGTCAGGAAGATAACACTTAGTAGCTGTGTGATCCCGGGCGTCACGTGGCCTTTTTGTTTCTCTCAGTTTCCTTATCCAGAAAATGAGGATAACAATAGCACCGGTCTCTCAGGGCTGTTGTGAGGATCAAATGGGATATATTTGTAAAGCTTTTTGCAAACCTTAAACTGCTATTTAATTTCTATTGTTATCGTCAGCTGTTTACAAAGTAATAATAATAATAGCAGCTAACATTTATATGGTATTTACTGTATATGAGACATTGTGCTAAGCACTTTATAATTATCAGCTCATTTGACCCTGACAACTACTCTAGGAGGTAGGTACTAATATTACATCCATTTTTCAGTTGAGAAAACTGAGGTAATAGGGATTTTCCCAGAGTCACACAGCTAGAAAGTGAATGAAGCCAGATTTTAATTCAAGTTGTCTTGATCTGCCAGATCTGGCAGTCTGTAGCTGCCACCCAGAGTAGTGCCCACCATGTGCCAGGAACTGAGAATCCAAAGACAAAAATGAGACCCCTTCTGATCTCAGAGGGCGTACGTTGTCTCAGTGGACACAGTTTGTAAACAGTAGATATAGAATACATGCAGCGAGTTGAGTTCTGACCTTTATACCCTGGCACCAACTGCAGGCTAGTTGACAGGATTGGGAGAATAGCCTCTCTTCCCTCCAAAGCAAGAAGGATCCATCCGCCTCAAGGTAGGAAGTTTTTAAGTGGAGGTCGGATGCTCCCCGGCATCTCTTCATTTCAGGACACTGAGGGCGGACAGAGTCCTTCGGAATGAGTTCAGGGGATCCCCCCAAGGTACAAGCCAGCCGTACTGTGAATGTCCATTTGTTGTCTCCAGGCACTGGGTATTCAGAGAAATGGCTAAGGTGGTTGTCTCTGGCCATGGACAAAGGGACCAGACTCCCAAAAGGTGGCCTGTGCTAGGCTGTCCACCTTTCCTGTGCTTGCAGCTGGACGGTAGGACTGCTGGTCAAGCCAAGGGCGGGGTCAGCCTCCGAGAGGCCCCTTGCCCTTTTCCCTTCAATTAGAATGCCCCACGGCAGGAAGGAGCTGCCCTGAAAGATAATGAGGTGCCCATCCCTTAAGCAGGTGCTGGATACCTCGAGGATGAGGTTCATGGGTTTTACTGCTTCCTTTTGTTTTTGTTTCCAGCACCTGGTGCCACGTGAGGTAGTGTTTGTGAGGCCCCAGCACACAGATAGAGGCTTGATAACCAGTTTTTATTCCTTTCTCCTTCCCTCTGTAGCACAGTGCCTAATGCAGTGTAGGTACCAAATAAATAAATAAATACTTCCTCATCCAGCATAGTAACCAGTGCATATTAGAGCCTTTATTAAGGCTTATTTTTTCCCTTCCCGATCCCCTCCTAGCACAGTTCCTGGCACCAGCTCAGGTGTTTAGGAAATGTTTGTTGATTGACTAGATTCTGGGATTCTAATAATGTAGTAAGAGGAAACATCTCTTTGCTCTGAGTTCTGCCGTCTTAGCCTCGTCTTTCGTGGTAGGGACATGGGCTGTCCCTCTCTTGGCCTATTCACGTGCCCCTGCGTAATAACTTCTGAGGGTTAGCCCCAGCATCTTCTAGACCTGGGTTGTTCCTCTGGGGCTCTTGGATGGTGCCTGCTTAGAAGGGCTAAGACAAGGACTACAGATGGACCTAAAGAGTTCTTAACTTACTTTATACACAGCCTCTTGGATTGGCTGGGACCCAGCTCAGGAGGGCTGGTTTCCGACAGCCAACAGCCCAGGCTGGCCCGGGGCGGAAGCCTTATTGCTACCTGCCCTTATGGTGGAGGAGCCCTCTGACCCCTCTTGTCTCCCCCAGCCCAAAGTCCCAGTGCCAAATGCTGCAGACCACCGCCTCTGCCTCCATCAGCAGGAGCTAACATTAGTCACACTCACCCCATCTCTCTGTTGAGTCAATGCCTATTTTTAGAGATCAGAGAAAGAGAGCCATCATTTGTGTCATGGGGAGGGACTTGGGGCCTAACGGAGGGTACCGAGGAGAGAGGGGGGCCCTTCCCAACACACATCCACCAACCCCAGACTCTTTCCCAAACGCGCCGGCCCCCATGCAGTGAAAACATGGCTTCTGTGATCAGTCCCGCATGAACCACCTCGCTGTGCTCACACACGTGTGTACCCATGAGTGCACATGGCAGGCGTGCCCCAGTCAGGTGTTTGTAGTCTGGGTTAAATAAGATTGCTTGCCGAGGTGCGCTCCCGTGCTCCTTGTGGCCAGGCCGCTGTCCAGCAGCAGGAGCAGCAGCAGGCAGGCGGGAGAGCCGGCCAGCTCTATTTTGAGCCGTGCCCGCCCTAGAAATAGCTGGAGCGAGAGAGACTGGCTGCAAAGCATCCTCACCAACACTGGGTGTTGTTTGTCTTTTGAATTTAAAAAAATAAAAAATAAAAATAAATTTTTTTAAAAATCTAAAATTAATGACTACTGAAATGTGCTTTGCTTATGTGTACGCTGCAGATTTGGCTCCTTGCAGATGGAATTTCAGATCTGTTTACACGTCTCTGTTAGCATTTTGGAAGAAAACAGTTCACAGAGATCCAGGGAGATAATTTTTTCCCTGAAATCGCACCTCCTCTTTGGTGTACCAGTGGGCTATCACTTCCCTCGCTGCCCTGCTTGGCCCCCTTACGGGTGCTCTGGAAGCAGCTGGGTTGACTACCCTGGTACAGATGTGCTCGGGGGGACGGAGGGTTGGGTGGTCCTCTGAGCCCTCCCAGACAGAGTTGGGGAGAAAAAGGGATGGAGCTGGCCAGGAGCTCGGTATTTTCCATGACTTTGTAAGGGAGGATGGCTGGCAGACTTTGAGGAGTCGGAGTCTGTGCAGAGATAAGGGAGATGGGATTGGTGGTTCCTTTACCTGCTGATTCACGTGCCCCAGAACCCTGGCCGTGGGCTTACTTCATGTAAGCTTGAGGAGAGCTTTCCTGGCTCTTGGGAGGACTCTAGAAGGGGAATTATTTAAGGTGGCACACGGGGCCAGGTCATTGGAGCCAGGCTAGAACTTGAGTGACTGGAAAGGGCAAAGGGTGGCTGGGCAGTGGGCACTATAGCCTGAAGGTGAACTCATTCTCTCCTCTTTCCCTTCTTCCTCCTTTTTTCTTCCTCTTCTTTCTCTTCTCTTCTTCCTCCTGCTCATCCCTCCTCCCTTTCCTTTTCCTCCTCCTTTCTCTTTCTCTCCCTCCTCCCTCTTTCTTCTCTTCCTCCACCTTTTCCTCCTCTTCTCTTCCTTCTGCTTCTTTTTCTCCCCTCCTCCTCCTCTTCCTTCCAGGTCTCCTATGCCCGTCCAAGCTCAGCATCCATTCGGGATGCAAACTTATACGTCAGCGGTCTCCCAAAAACCATGACCCAGAAAGAACTGGAGCAGCTCTTCTCGCAGTACGGCCGTATCATCACCTCTCGCATCCTCGTGGATCAAGTCACAGGTTCACTGGGGGGCTTTTTCCTTCACCCCTACCTGCCAGCTTCTGTCTGTGGTGCTGAAGCACAGGCCCTGTTCTCAGCTCATTTCCTCCAGCCGGGTTTAGCAGGGTTTAAAGGATGAGCCAGGCGGGCTAGTTTAACCCTTCTGCGTCCAGGTCCCCTTTATTTTAGCTCTCACATTTTGTACCATAAACACACACTGCATATGCACACATTTGCTTGCAGGCTTATTTCTGGATTCATGACTTCACAAGGGTGGTCATTCCATTCACCAGCACAGGTGGGAGTCATCTCAGCATCTTGCTGTTGATTTAGGCAATATACCTGATACATAATAGGTACTTGATAAATGCTTGTTTGTGCAATGGAAGCTCTCATATCTTCGAGGCAATATGATATAAAGGGAACCAGTTTTAAAGCTGGAGGACCTGGATTCAAATCTTAAACATTTAATTTCTTGTGTGACCTCTCCAGACGTCAGTTTCCTCCTTTGTAAAAATCTAATAAAAAAGGCATTTTTAAATATAACTGCTAAGCAATAGGGTTACCCCTCCCCCCCCCAAAAAAAAAGCCCACACAAGTCTCTATCCTTAAGGAGCTCATGCTCTAACCAGAAAGATAATTGTAAATAGTAAGTAGGGATAAGATAGACAAAGAGTAGATGGTAGCAGAGGTTGGGAAGTGAGTGGGACCACGTGAGCCTTAAAGGCAGACAGGTATTCCAGGACAGGGCAGGAGGAAAAGAGGAAGCCCACTTTCAGTGACCTCCAGCTTCCTTCTAGCTTGAAATTTGATCCCAAGAGCCTATGAATATCTAAAGATTGTAACCTTGCTCAGAGATAGTGGCTAAGCTTCTGAGCTCCATTTCAAGCCAGGAATGACCTCAGGCACTCAGTCAGTTGTCAACAAGCGTCCTGTAAATACTGTTCTGTGTTCTACCTTGGGAAAGAATAATCAAATGAATTCTTGGTCCCTGCCCTTAGGGAGCTTATGTTCTATTAAAGGCCTCAAGTCATGTTTAAGGGAGGTGTCTGTGTATGTATAGTCCCCTGTGTTTAATGTGTTTGTGTGTGTGTATATACGCATACATATGTATAAATTATCTATATCTACATCTCTATCTATAACCTCCAAAGTGGGTGTAGAAACACAGAGACACACATATATCTTCCTTGATGTCTAGTTTGCTCAGCAACAAATGGATGAAGGTGACTGGTTGAATTAAAGTATTTTTAAGTTCATTTTAACACCTCCTTTTACACATGAGGAAATTTGGCCAGAGATCCCACAGTGACCCTGTTAGCAAAGTTGGCATTTAAAACCAGGTCTTATAACTGAAAAAATTAAAGCTAATCATCCCCCTTTAAATAAGCTCTTACCTTTTCCTTCTCCCCTTCCAGGGGTGTCCAGCTCTTTGCCTACGCTAGATAGTAGGCTCATCATTAGCAGGGTATGTAAGGATACAGGTAATACAGACCAGCTTTGTGGCAGGTACCACATGGGACCCTCCCCCCTTTGGCGTGAGTGTCCCAACTGCCCTAGAGGCTGCTTACCAACCAGCCCCCTTGCATCTGAGCCCCATGCCAATGCAGCCTTCACCCTGTGAGCCTTCAGCACTTTACCAAGAGGGTATTTAATATGTTTGCATTAGAGTCCTTTTGGTAGATGCTTTAGTAGTGGATCAAAAGGAACATCTTCTCCCGTGGCTCCAGAGAGTGGGAGGAGGACCCTGGTCTTCCTGCCAGAAAAGATCATAGAAATCTTTGGTCAAATGGTAGCCATCCAGTTTCTTGGAAAGGGAAGCCCCCTCCTGCCCCTGGCATTTTGTTCTCCTTTGGAAGGCTCTGTATGCTAAGAAGCTTCCTTGAAATGAAACCTCAGTTTACCTTTTGGAGGCCTCCCTTCCTTGTTGAGTCCTGCTTTTTGGGTCCAGCCACAGCAGTTTTCATCCCTCCCTCAGATGTCAGCCTTGAATCCAGATCTGGTGTCCATCTGAGTTCTGGTTCCATTAGTTGGGTCCCCAGACCCAACTGTGCTCTGGATGTTCTCTAGGACTAAATGCTAGGGTCTTTAGGGTCCCACTCACTAGGAGGCCCAAGTCTGTGTCCTTCCCCTATACTTATTGTATGAATTACCCAACCTCTCTGAGAGTCACTTTGCTCCTACTGTAGAAGAGAACCCCCATTTGGACCCAGAATCCCTGAACCTGACTGGGCCCCATCTCCTTTCTCTGCCCCGCCTCAGGTGTGGCTACTCAGACTAGCATTAGCTGGAAATGTTCCTCTTCATAGGTAACATGCATTTAGTTTTGACAAAGCATTTATTAAGTACCTACTGCATGCTGAACCCTGTACAGCTTGCCAGAAGAGATCACTCATTCCATCGGCAAACATTTATGGAATCCTTACTTGGGCTGGGCCGAGAGTAAAGCCTCAAGGAGCTTATGTGCTTTCAAATGAGATGGTATGGGGTCCGTTTCTTTTTTCCCTTCGGACCTGGATGATTCTGGTTTTTTGCTGCTTTTTTAACCTGGTCTCCTTCCTGCCCAGGTGTCTCTCGAGGTGTGGGATTCATCCGCTTCGACAAGAGAATAGAGGCAGAAGAAGCCATCAAAGGCTTGAATGGCCAGAAGCCCAGCGGTGCTACGGAACCCATTACTGTGAAGTTTGCCAACAACCCCAGCCAGAAAACGAGCCAGGCCCTGCTCTCCCAGCTCTACCAGTCGCCCAATAGACGCTACCCGGGGCCTCTGCACCACCAGGCCCAGAGATTCAGGTACGGGAGAGCGAGGCCCCCAAGGGCCGGGCTGCCAGAGCCTGGACTAAGGCCATGCAGGCGTGCAGACATCGCTTTTCTGGGGTCATCGGATCAGTGAATCCCATCAGTGAATGGGGTCGCCCTCAGCTCTCATACTTTTTGACTGTGGAGAGAGACAAATAGATGGGGTTGGGAGAGGGGAAGACAGAAAGAAAGAGGGAATTTTAAAAAATAATTCTATTTTATTCTGACATTCACTTTTTAAAATGTTGAGTTCCCAATTCTCTCTCTCCCTCCAACCCTTTCTCCACCCACTGAGAAGGCAAGGAATATGATAGAATTAAAAAAGCAAAAACAGACCCAAAAAACCCAGTGAGATTAATTACTAAAATAAGGTCATCTGTTCACTATGACCTTAGGCCGGACACTTCCTTCTGTGGTGGGGAGTGGACTGGATGACCTTCTGACCCCGAAGGCTTCTTCCTCTGACTTTTCACCTGGCATCTCAGGCAAAGGGCAGAGTCTGGTTCTGTTCCCCAGCAAGTAGCTCCCATTGGGGCACGCAGCCTTGATCCCAGCTGCTGTGTCTACCCTAAGATCCTGGTGGCCTAGAACACAATTTGGGAAGCTTTATTCCAGCCCTAATTAGCTTCCTGGGGTCATTACCACCGGATGTCTGCTTCTGATGGACAGAAGCCCTATGTAGCTGCTCCCCCTTTTTTTGGTGGGGGAGCGGGGAATCTTCCTGTGACTTACTTAGTTGAAGGCCTGGTCTGTCACTAATGGGAAGGGGGAGCTATTCTCTTAATGGCCCCTAATACATTTCCTGTAACACTCTCACCCCCCTTTTTCCCTCCCCCTTTCATTCTCCTCCCTTAATTAAAGGGTGATTTTCATTATCCAGGATCTCCTAGGAATGTAGCAGGAAGGACTGGCCTGGGGTGGGGGTCAAGAGAGACAATTAGCTTTTTTGGAGTCCTCTCCATTGCCAGGAATAATAATGGGAGCTGAAATTGCTAATGATTTCTTCCTCACCAAGCATCCAAGTCACCTAATTTTTACTTTGTGTGAGCGCACATACAGTATTTATGTAAAAAACCCTCTCCTGGAGGTTTCTAATAATGGAAACCATGGCTACTGCTGCCCCCGGGGTGGGAGCAGCTTTTCCCGGGGAGGGCGGGCTGGGAGGTGGCTTAGAGCCTGCTGGCCATTCACCCAGGAAGGGTGGTTTGGACGAGCCCCTTTCAGCTCCTGCTTGGGCTTTTTTGTTCTTCTCTGCTCCTTTCTGCCCTCCACCACTCCAAAAAAGGGATAAGTTCGGAAGGGTGCAGATGGGTGTGCCACTGGTTCATTTCAAACAGAAATCTTTTATCCACAAGTTTGATCGCAGGGAAACAGCATGAACCATTATTTTATACCCAACATAAAATTCAGAAATTAAGGAAAAAGGCCCAGAGGGTGGAGTGGGATAAGGAATGATTTTTAGTTGCCACTACAGACCTGGAAAGAGAGGGGGCGAGACAGAGACCGAGCAGGCTTTTTTCCCCGAGTGGCTCTCCACCGGGCATCCCACCATGTTGAGGGCCTGAGAGGGGCAGCTGCCACTCGTGGAGCTTAGGAGGCCTTTTGGGGGAAGTGCTTGAGCGTCTCTTCTCTGACAAGGGGGCCATCAGAATGAATCGTTCCATTGCTCAATCTTGCCATCTGTGAGAAATTAACCCCGAGACCCTCCTTCTCTTTTCAGGCTGGACAATTTGCTTAATATGGCCTATGGCGTAAAGAGGTAATTAAGACTCCACAGATCGCCAGATGTCCGTGTTGGCACAGATGGGTGCTATAATTTATTATTTTTTTTAATTCACTAACTTTCGAAATTTCTTTAATTACTTTTTTCTTCCACCAGCATGTCAAATCCTTAATTTTTAGTTCGGACTTCAGTTGGTTTTTGTTTCTTTGGTTTTTGTTAAGGGCGCGCAGAGAATGCGTGCATCTCACTTTTTTTTTCTTTGATTTACAGGTGGGCCTCTAACTTGGTTCAGGTGTCACAGCTATAGTGCCTTGGCTTAAGAATGTCCTGGCTCTCTAATGACCGCTTTTAGGAGAAAAGCATCTGTGTTTTCTCCAGCTAATTTTGCAAACTCGAACAATGTGGGGATAATGGCAAGAGTTCTGGGCTTTGGAGTCAGCCCCAAATCCTGGCTCTGCCTCCACTGACTACCTAGATGGCCTTGGGCAAATAATTCCAACTTCAGAGGCCTCTGAGGTCCTTTGAACAGTAGTTCAAACAGTGCCCAGATACCATTAGAAGGCACAGACTCCTACAAATGACATTATTGACAGGACAATAATCTGACGTGATTACATCAGATTAAACAATTTTACTTACCATAGTTGACAATTCCACAACGGCCATGGAAAGACTCGGGTCAGAGGTGGCCGACCGTGACTAAGAGGCGGTTGCAGGGGTTGCCTCTGTCCCCTGCCTCCTAACTTCACCTTTAATTGGGCTCTGGAGTGTAACTGTGTACACCTTAACTGATCTTGGGCGTCTTCTGTTCACAGGTTTAACCTATACCAACTTTCTTTTGGTTCTTTGCGTTCTTTTGTTGTTTCATTTCAAGAAGTTTGGGGGCTCGGGTTGGGGTCAGGGGGTCAGCTTGGACTCCAGGTCGAGGCTCGATCTCAGAACTCCTCGTCCTGCATCCACGGGAGTTTCCCTGACGGGTGGGCGGGGCGGAGCAGGTGTGGGTGTCCTGTCAATGTGACCTGTCCTTTGACTCGTGTTTGTGCCTTACCAACTGACTAGACACACATGGTCTTCCCTTCTCCTTCAGTTAGTGCCTGATTCCCACACCCCTCCCACGTCTGGGCGAACATTTACACTTTTTAACCAGACAACGTTTTAACCACCCATCCCTACCCTGTACGGTAAGTGACTCCCTAAATACAAACTCTCAGCCTTCACCATAGACTTGCGTCACAAGCCTGAGGAGAAGGAAGAGTACCTCTTGTTCTTGTGCCCCAGCATTCTCCTCTCCCTCTCACGTCACCTCTTCAGCCCCTGTCTTGAAGGCCAAACATAGCCAGACGTGCTGTAGTGTGGAGAAAGGGAGGCTGAGGGCATGTGCTGAAAGTGAGTTAGGGTCACCTTCCTGGTACCTCTAGTTTCATCCCTAGTCTGGCACCTTGAACATATCAAGTGATTGCTAATAAACTTTTTAAAAATATTCAAGATCAAAATGACAATTACACATGGCCAACTTTCCAGATTTTAATTTTTTAAAATTTAATTAAATAAAAAGATTGTTAAAAATAATTAAATAACATTTTATAAATTAATTTTAAAATACTTTAAAAATAAAATTTATTTTAATTTTTATTTACTTATATAATTTATTTTTATAATAAAATATAATTTATATAATAAAAAATAATTTTAAAATTTAAAAAATAGTATTTCTGCAGCACCTACTATATGTTGTAAAGCACTATTCCTAAGGTCAGGTTCTCTGAGTGCACAGAATCCCTGGGATGAGATGACTAGGATTTTGTAGTGAATATACTTGTCACTGCAGTTCTCCATGTGAGGTGGGAAGGAACAGCCTACTTTGTAGGGAAAGAGGCCTTTGTTCACATCTCAACCCCTTCCCCTCGCTAAACCTCAGCTCCCTCATCTGTGAAATGAGGTCCATTGGCCTCCACCACGGTTGTAGAGAGGAAGATGTTCTTGCAAGCCAAAAGGCACTCGAGGGAGGTGGTAGTTACTACTCTGTCCTGCAGAGAGAGGGTCTGCATTCAGGGAGGTTTCTTGAGGATTATATGGCCTTGGGCACAGTCTTTCCAGCTTTTTGACCCCCTTAAAATGGTCCCCAGACTTTTCTCTTAACAAACTGCCAATGGACAAAGTTTGGGCCAACTCAGGGAGTTTCCTAATTAATAAGGTCATTGACACCCACCCCCCCAAAAAAAAATTGAATAAACTCTGAAGTAGAATTTCAGTTTTCTAAGAACCCAGTTAGAGCAGGCACATTCACCAATCCATCCAATGGTCTTCCTTTCAACACTCCCCTAATAGAGAGGTGGGAAGGGCTGAGGCTTCCAGACTGGAAGGGCAGGAAGGGGCAGAATTTCCAGGGCCTTCTTGCAGTGATAGCATGATATGCAGAACCAAAGGTCCAAAGTTGAGTAAAGTTGTGAAATGATTAGCCTTTCATGGATTCTGTCAATACAAAGTTATTATTAAATAAAATAAAATTTAAAAAAAAAAAGAAATGATTAGCCTTTGGGGTGACCATCAGAGGAGCCCTTTTTTTCAAGGCCAATCTTTTTTTAAATTATGAGTAATTATTTTTCAATTAACAAGAAATTTATTCTCTTCCTTTTCTCCATTAAAAAAAAAACAAAGAAAACTTGTAACACAAAAACTCTCCATTCTTCTAAATGCAAATGGAATATGTAAAGAGAAATCTTTTTTATTGAAGCTTTTTATTTTCAAACATATACGAGGATAATTTTTCACCCTTAACCCTTGCAAATCCTTGTATTCCAATCCCCCCTCCCCCTTCCTCCCATCTTCTCTCCTAGATGGCAAGTAATCCAATATATGTTAAAGATGGTAAAATGTAAATCTAATAGAGGCATATGTATTTATACAATTATCATGCTGCACAAGAAGAATTAGATCAGAAAGGAAAAAAATGAGAAAAAATAAAATGCAAGCAAACAACAACAAAAGAAGTCAAAATGCTATGTTGTGATCCACACTCAGTTCCCACAGTTTCCTCTCAGAGAGAGCTTAAAAATTTGTCTGGTCCAGTCAGAGAGCACTCCCAGACCCTCTCCCATATCAAAAGAAAATGCTCCGGATTTCTGATCGGGGTGTGTGTGTGTGTGTGTGATTTGTAATCCTCCACACCAGGGACAGACCTTAAGCTCTGTATGTTCTGTGTATGTCTCTGTGTGCATTGGGGTTTGAGGTGGAGGGGGGGTGACCCCTGGCTCAGAGCAACACCTCGAAGCCTCCCCCCTCCTCTCTTTGCTCATTAGGTTCTCCCCCATCACAATCGACGGGATGACAAGCCTGGTAGGAATGAACATCCCGGGGCACACCGGGACGGGCTGGTGCATCTTTGTCTACAATCTGTCCCCCGACTCCGACGAAAGCGTGCTCTGGCAGCTGTTCGGCCCCTTCGGGGCTGTTAACAACGTCAAAGTCATTCGCGACTTCAACACCAACAAGTGCAAGGGGTTCGGTTTTGTCACCATGACCAACTACGATGAGGCCGCCATGGCGATCGCCAGCCTTAACGGATACCGCCTGGGAGACCGAGTGTTGCAAGTTTCCTTCAAAACCAACAAGACCCACAAATCCTGAATTTCATATCCTTACTTATTAAAATATATATATAAATATATACGAACAAAACACACACAAAAAAAAAAAAAGAGAGAGAGAGAGAGAGAAAGAGAGAGAGAGAAACAAACTTTGGAGGCTTATGTTCAACCATGGACTTTATAAGCCAGTGTTGCCTAAGTATTAAAACATTGGATATCCTGAGATGTACCAGGAAAGGGTTTTATATAATGCTTAGAAAATAACAAAAACAAATCTTTGATGCATTGAATGTTCTTTCATAGCTGTTATTGTTGAATATGACCTACATAGATGACGATGTACAGGGATTTTTACCCAGCCGGCTAACTTTACCGCCTTCTTTGAAGGGGAATCTTTTTAAGGTGACCATTCGCTTATTTGAAGAAAAAAAAACACACAGAAAAAAAAAACCATAAAAAAAACACAAAACACAATTTTTACAAAGCAATGGAATTAAAAAGAAAGAACAAGATTTCTCTTTTTTTTTTTCCTTTTCAAAAACATTTTACTCCAATCAGATTGGTAAACCCCTCCAATTTCAAATTAAAGCATAATAATAAAAATTGCAAAACAGGAAAGAAAAAATACCTTTTGCAATTTTTTTTTAATTTTTCTTTTTCCTTTTCTTTTATATCATGTGAACTCAGCAGCCTTCTGTTAGGGGGATGGGGCCGAGGAGGACACCTGATGACATTAACAATTTAATATCATTAATGTTGCCAAAGAGGTGGTCTCTTTGCTGAAAATGGGTTTCAAGAAAAATCTATTTTTATAAAATATAAAGAATTTTTACAAGAGAATCTGGATTTGAGAAAAAAAAATATTTTGACTGGCTAATTTAGGGGAAATTGACAGCTTTGTCATGTTCATACTGCACTGGTAACTTTTTAGAGATCAAAGATGTGTGTTTTAATCCGGATTCGTAGATTGTTTTTTGAAGGATGGGCTATAAACAGATGATCTTCATATCTTTTCATAGCATGTAATAATTAAAAAAAATATTAACTACTACAGGAAGGGAGAGCAGAGAGGGGTCTACCCAGGGTACCACAGTTCCCCACAGTCAAAACCCAAAAGCAAGGAGAGGAGATGTGAGACGGTTTTTCTTTAAGTCATCAGTATGGGATCTCAACAGAACAAAAGTTTAAATGATTAATTTTTTTCTTCTAATCGGAAGCTTCCTTAGTTTAAGCAGTAGGTGCTACGAAATTATTTACATATCTTAGTGTCATAGTTCAATGTAATGTGTTTAGGAAAGAGAAGAAACAAACAAACAAATAAAAAAAAAAACTACATTTGCTTTAAAAATTTGTTAAGGAATTTCAAGATTGACTTTGTCGCCCATGCTGATAGAACTGGGCTATGTCGGTACATTGGAAACACCATTTTTGGTTTTTGCTTGAATCACTTATTTATTACTTGCCGATGTGAATGACGCATATGGGCCAAAATCAAATCTAGCTAGTTTTACTTCTTTGTTCATTTAAACTATGGGAAGAAGCATATTATTGTGTCATTTCGTTGTGTGTGTATGTGTATATATAATATAAATATATATATATATAAAGTTATTTTTTCTTTGGGTTAATTTATTCTAAGTTGTAACACTTTGCTAGTTTCGTTGGTATATGTCCTTAAAAAAATGTTTTCTTATACTTAAGTGACAGAGGTATCAAGTAACTTGTGTAGAAATATCGTTTGCTCTATTGTCATGTTTGTTGTGAATATTTTTTCTTACTGCGCAGTAGAAGAACACCACCACCATCACTGGGTCTTTCTTTTCGTGTAAATTCAGATTGGGGAGAAACAAACACACACATGCAAATTCAGAGCGAAGGGAACAAAAACTTCTGGGGGGTGGGGTGGGGAGGGCTCTCCCGGTCCCCATGCACTGACCAACCACACGAGTACGTTCATGCTTTGTGTGGTTCTAGATTGAAAATGGAAAACGGGAAAAACAACCAAACACCAAATCACAAAAGGGTCCATGCTCTTCCCTGGGTAATAGAAGCAGTTACTCGCTATGCATAATCTAGTTGATAGTTAAATTGGTTATTGCTTTTCTTGTCTTGTTACATAAAAATCTTTTCAATACAAGTTTAGTCTTAAAGGTAATAAAACGTTATGGTTATTTATAACTTGGGCTAATTTTGTGCGTTTTTTTTCCCATGCTGACCCCCCCAAGTGCATGTCACCAAAACGCCAGTTTCCACACCCAAAGAGGCCAATTTCTGTAGACGTAGAGAAACGCTGGGGAACCCCAGCTTGCCTCCTCGACGGCATCTCCACACCGTGACATTCAGGTTCTCTTCTCTAAATTTCCAGCTTTTCAGTTGCCAGGACGCTCATTGCACATTTCATCACCTGCTGTGAAGAAGCTCAGTTGGCTGGCCATGTTCTGACACGTTGGCCGGGGACTAGTGGGGAGGGCATGCCAAAATCTTTTCTCTACCATGTGTTTACTATTGGGGGGAAAAGGGGGTGGGAAAAAGAAGCTTTCTTAGGACCAGGCAGTTGTATACTTTAGTTACAATGAATGACTTCATGTTAACCTTGCTAGTTTAGATCATTTCAGAGGGAAAAAGTATTGTAAATGTTTCTTTTCTTAATCTTGTTGTGTTTGAATTATTTGTACTTTAACTGTCCAGACAATAAATGAAAGTGTGTAGAATGGCTGTGGACTTTGCAGATTTTTAAATTTATTTATTCAGATTTTTTTTTGACATCAACAATTGCGTGATTATTCTGATCCCTCTAAGACCTTTTTTTTTTTTTTTTTTTTTTTTTTTTTAAAACCAAACTCATGTATCGGCTAATCATTCCAAATGGCTCTCTCTCTAAAAGGAAGAGGACCAGGTTACTCCTCTGCTCATGAAATTTCAGTGACTCCCTGTGACCTCTAGGATAAACTACAGCCTCCTGTTTGGTATAAAGCCCTTCACATTCAGTATCCGGCCTACTTTTCCAGACTCAAGACCCATTACTCCCTTTCGTACATTTAATGATTCGGCAAAATGCCCATGTTCCCTCAGTACACGTTTCCAAGGGTCTTTGCAAAGGCTGCCCTTCAGGTCTGACAAGCTCCCCCTCATCCTGGTTTCTAATCGAGCCAGAGGCTACTTCAGGTAGTCCACTGCTACCTTTGCATATCATCCACAGGAAACTTTATCCACAAATGATCCGTTATTCTCAAAATATCCTTTATCCTCAAATGATTGCGTTCATACACGTTGTTTACATGCCATTTCCCTTCAGTAAGCACTTAATAAATGCTAGTGTGCTCAAATTGGATGTGGGGCATTTAAAAATAATAGCCATGGATGGGCTATTCTCTGATTTTAAGTAGGATTTGGAGGAAGGGTGCAGCTGATGATTGAATAAATAGGGAATTTAAAAATTCATACGTACATACCTGTATAGAGAAAGTATTTGACAAGTTGGAAGCTGCTTTATGTCCCTCATCTTTCCCTCAAGGGACCCCTTGATGTCCCCAAGATGGCCCACTATTTACAGGTTGAGGCTTAAATTGATGACCTGAGTAATGATGGTGGAGCTGCACCATGGGCCTAGATCTTAGGACTCTGGTGCTTATTCTCCCATGTTATGATGATGTTTTTGATCAGTGGGACCCTTTCAAATAAAATTATGCAACCAAATCCAAGTGTTTCAAGCCAAGTCATCATTTAATGGGTAGTGATCAATGCTGAACTCAGAACGATGTAAGAGCTGATGTAAATTCTCATGGGCCAGCTCAGAAAGCCCAAACGTGCCCGTTCCCAGGAGAGCCGGGCCACGAAAGCTTGCCCGAGCTTCATGATCTATGGCTATGCTGGATCCTGGGCGCGGCAAAGCCAGGAACGGCTTCTCAGGCACAAAGCCCACCTTTAGCACAAGCCTAGGGAAGGTTTTATATATTTTAATTTACAGAATTTGCATAGAAGTCTTAAAACAAACTGCAAACGGGAAGAGTCGAGCATTGCTTGGAGAAGGGAACTCCCCATTCAGTGTTGACTAAACATGTTAGACGTTGCATCTACACTCTGCTGATGGCCTTCCCTGGTTTGAACTCCTGAATCCCCTCTCTTTTCCCTACACGCCTCCATAAACCAGAACGCTGGGGAGTGTTTGGGGTTAGACTCCTAGTAAAACAGCTTTAGTACAAGCCCTTTTTCTGCTGACTCTGTGTGAGGAAGACCACTCTGGGCTCTCAAAGGCCCCACTAATCTAGGGGTGGCCCCCGTGCGTTCAGTCTGCCTCACCAAGTTAGGACTCAAGGCCAGGGAGCTTTTGCCGGAAGATGAGTCATTCTAAGGCGACTAGAAGAGCACCAGCCCTCCAGTCGGGAGGACCTGAATCCTAACACTTAACACTTATTAGCAGTGTGACCCTGGGCAAGTCACTCAATTGCCTTGCAGAACACAAAAGAACAGAAAATCAGTCATTCTGGTTTTATGTATTTTTACGCAGATACATACAATAACTCATTAAACCACTGCCCAAGCACGGAAGGACTGACTGGTCTGCATTAGCACTGAGAGAGATGCCCACAGTAAGATTGCAAATCCTTGGGGCAAGAACTCCCTTGATTACCAATTTCCCAATATTCGTAAGTCACTGAGGACCATGGGATGAACTTTAAAAGTCCTTGGGCTCTTTGGTTCTCAGTTCAGCTGCCATTTTGTTTCATCTGTAGAGAAAGCCATTTTTCTCCTGAAAAAAAGCCCATTTGACCCCCTGTGAATCCAGTGACTTTGTGATCATAAGCGCTACATTTGGAAAGTCGTTTTGCCAGTTCTACAGAAATGCTTTTGGCCACGTCCGTGCCCCAAGCTTGGTCGGCTGCTTGTCTCCCATACGGATAGATGGCTGGGGCCTTTGTCTCAGAGCCCTGGAAGGCCGGGGGGCAAACGGCTTCATCTCAAGAAGCGGCGTTTCCCGGACCCCTGCCCCAGCTCCTCCAAACATCCAGAGGAAGGAAGGCGTCAAACGGCCACATCCCCCGTCTCCTTAATGTTCTCCAGGCCCATTCTGCGCAAACCTGCAGCTGTCCTTTCCTTTGCTCCCCCGGGTGGACTAGACCCTTGGCAGGGTCCGGCCGGGAGGGGAGTCTGGTGGATTACGTTCCCTGGCCCGGCGATGGTCCAGGGCGCGGTCCGGCCCTGTGTGTTTTAGAAGCCCCCTGGCGTTTCCTCAGCGTCACTTCAGTTACACGGGATTCTCAGGGAAGGCAAGAGAGGTGTCTGGTGAGTCTTGTCACCTCTGTCATCCGCCCTTGCCAGAAGCCTTCTATAAACAGCTCTGCAGCTAGCTTCAACAGGGCACCTCCAGCGGGGCGGGCTCACCCATGGGGTCACATGGGCTCATCCATGGGGTCACACTGGGGCTCACCCATAGGGTCACACTTGGACTCACCCATGGGGTCATATGGGCTCACCCATGGGGTCACACTGGGACTCACCCATGGGGTCACACTAGGTCATACCCATGGGGTCACACTCCTGCTTATCCATGGGGTCACACTGGGACTTACCCATGGGGTCACACTGGGGCTCACCCATAGGGTCACACTTGGACTCACCCATGGGGTCATATGGGCTCACCCATGGGGTCACACTGGGACTCACCCATGGGGTCACAGTGGGTCATACCCATGGGGTCACACTCCTGCTTATCCATGGGGTCACACTGGGACTTACCCATGGGGTCACATGGGCTCACATATGGGGTCACATGGGTCACCCATGGGGTCACACTCCTGCTTATCCATGGGGTCACACTTGGACTCACCCATGGGGTCACATGGGCTCACCCATGGGGTCACATGGGTCACCCATGGGGTCACACTCCTGCTTATCCATGGGGTCACTCAGGCTCACCCATGGGGTCATGCTTGGACTCACCCATGGGGTCACATGGGCTCATCCATGGGGTCACATGGGCTCGTCCATAGGGTCACTCGGGCTCACCCATGGGATCATATGAGCTCATCCATGGGGTCACACTCCTGCATCTCTGTCCTGGAGTAATCATGGGTTTATTTGGGAGTGAGATGGTTCATCCTCATCCTCCGGAAAGCTGAGCAGATGCTTGTGGACTGACCAACTGGCTTTAAGACTTCCACTATTATCCTTGGACTCCCTCTGATGGGTCTAAGTTTTTCATCCTGCAGCCACTGGGTCTTTAGCACATTTCCTTTGTTGTTGTTGTTGTTGTTGTTGCTGAGGCAATTGGGGTTAAGTGACTTGCCCAGGGTCACACAGCCAGGAAGTGTTAAGTGTCTAAGGCTAGATTTGAACCCAGGTCCTCCTGACTTCAGGGCTGGGGCTCCATCCACTGCGCCCCCCAGCTGCCTCCCCCTCCCCCCACATTTCCTCTTTCAAAAATCCACTAGTTTTGCTTCCAATACTCAGCACCAGGCACACAGTAAGCACTTAATAAATGACTCAACACACGAGGAACTGCCCAAGTAAATACACAACAGTTATAGACACTTAACCTGTAGCCGAGAGAAATCCTGGCTGAGAACACAATTTTGTAAACAACTGGAGAATTTGATTTCAAAAACAAACCCCCAGAACCGAGCCTAAAGCCGTCACTGTGACCTCCCGGGTACTTCCTCCAGAGATCTGCGGGCTGAGTTTTACCTCCTCCCTTTCCTCCGTTCTACTGAGAGAAGAGAATATTGCAGGAAATTACATTTGATTTCTAGAAGCTCAAATCGAGTTTCCATTTTGTCCGAAAAGTGACTCACACTGTTCCTTTATCTTGTTAGCTCTTTGGTGTAATAGGTAATAAGATAATTTCTTGTGGATCTCTATTTGTGCAAGAATCAGGTTTCCTCTCCGTGCGGCGCGCTTACAGAAGTGTCTTCACAGGAGAGAAAGAGGCGTAATCTGCACTTAAGATTTAAATAGACATGAGAATATGGAAGTGTGCGTTTAAGGGGAGCAGGAAGAAACATTCCTCTGGCCTCCTTTCTCCGCTTTCTTCCGGCGGAATGTCCTCCAGTTCGTTGTCAAAGGCGGCAGTTTCGGGGTGGCCACTTCTGATCCTGTCGATAAACTGGGCAATTAAAAGTTTTCAGAACTCGTTATTTTGGGACAGTGGCCAAAAAGGAAAAGGAAAAAAAGGTGAACCAGGCTCCCAGGATCTGGGCCCCCAAACCAAACACTTCCCCGGGAATTAGGGCATCGTCTGCTCCTTCCATCAAGGGGGAATCGGTTCCATTGCTCGAGGAGTAAGTAAAGTCACGGGGTCCTGCGGCTACTGCCTGACCCTAAATGGTTCTTCTCAGGGAGAAGATTCCAAGGTGTTCCTTCTTCCCCACACAGAGAGTGACCGCAAAGGAATGAGGTTTAGAAACAGAGGTAGGGTGCTGACGGGGAATCAGGCGAGACTTTCCCGGAGGAGGGGGGCAGGGATGGCAAAGTGGGGTCAGCGCATCTCTCCAGATTTTTGCCCATTTGGTTAAGGGCCACGCCATCTCCTGGTTCATAGAGCTTTGCTAAGAGGAAGTCGGGGTCCAGAATGAGGGGGATAGAATGACCTGACAGCCTTGCTCCCCAAAATACACAAAGAAGAGGAGTCCTTGGCCCTGGCTAGGCCACAGATGAGGAAAAGGTCCAGCTCTAGGCATTCCTTTTGAGGAAGGGCATTGACCAGGGCAGCGTGCAGGAGATGATGACCAGTTAGTAGGAAGTCAGGAGACTAGGGAAGGGAAGGGGGTGTCGGGCCAGGTGGGGGGGCAGAGAGGGTACTCTCTGACATTCTCTGTTCTATGCTCCCTCCCAGCCCTGATGTTCCCCATTCAAAGCCCCCTCCCAGCCCTGATGTTCCCCGTTCTAAGCCACCTCCCAGCCCTGATGTTCCCCATTCTAAGCCCCCTCCCAGCCCTGACATCCCCTGTTCTAAGCCCCCTCCCAGCCCTGACACCCCCTGTTCTAAGCCCCCTCCCAGCCCTGATGTTCCCCTTTCTAAGCCCCCTCCCAGCCCTGACATCCCCTGTTCTAAGCCCCCTCCCAGCCCTGATATCCCCCATTCTAAGCCCCCTCCCAGCCCTGACATCCCCCGTTCTAAGCCCCCTCCCAGCCCTGACACCCCCTGTTCTAAGCCCCCTCCCAGCCCTGATATTCCCCGTTCTAAGCCCCCTCCCAGCCCGGATGTTCCCCGTTCTAAGCCCCCTCCCAGGCCTGATGCTCCCCATTCTAAGACCTCTCCCCTTCCTGATAGTTGATGATGTTTACATAGATAGCAGGATGCTCTCTGTAGAAGTCAGAGAGTTCAGCAGCATATATAAGAGTTGCTGGGGCGGTGGGAGGAGGGAGGGGGAGGACGCTTGTCTTTGGGAGGGAGGACTCTTGCCAGGGGCTTCTAACCAGTGAGTGAGAGAGACTGGGAGGAGGGGTAGCCCATCATGTTCTATAGAGGTTGGAGGCTGCCGAGGCTAAGAACAAAACAATTTCTCCCCTTCCTCCCGTGTTCCTCTGTACAGAGTGCTCCCTGTAGTGGGAGACAGCAGCTGCCTGTAGTGGACAGTGTTGGGCCTTGAGTAGATCCGGGTCTTGGTCATTTCCAGCAGGGTCTGACGCTCCGTGACCCCATTGGCAAAGACACAGGAGTGGTTGGCCATTTCCTCCTTTAGGTCGTTTACAGATGAGGAAACTGAGGCACATGGTGTTACACAGCTAGTCAGTGTTTGAGGCTGGATTTCATTACAGATCTTCTTGACTCCAGGTTGGCCATTCTAACTATTGAGCTACTTGCTGCTTTTACTAGCTGTGTAACCCTGCTCTACAACTCATATATACTATAGTAATATATATTATGTTACATAATATGTTAGAAAATAGTTATAAATGTTATATAATATAGTATATAAATATAATACATAGTTATAATATATGTTATAAAATATAAAATAAGTATACTATAACAACTTTATATGATAATACTATAATAGACAATATAATTATCATCATCATGCCTAGGATTTGTTATAAGGACCAAATGAGGTTTTTGTAAAATATTAGACACTTACTAAGTATTTATTTTTTTCCTCACAAAAGCCCACTGAGGTGGGACCTGCAAAGCATGGGAGGCCAATTTTACAGATGAGGAAACTGAGACCCAGTGATGGCGAGTGGCTTATTCACGGTCACCCAGCTCGGCAGCCTCAGAGAGAATTCTCAGATCTGCTCGATCCAGTTTTCTTTCTGCCAGAGCAGGCTATGTGTAGAGAGTGCGTGTAGGGAACATCTCTCTAAATATATATTGGTCTGAGTATGGGCCATTCCATTAAATCAGATTTATAGGAAAAATAAATAAAATTCACTTTGTTATATCTTTTTTAGTATATATCTGTATGTACCAATAGAGAGAAGAACATCTGGAAAAATTACGGATTATAGGCTGCACTCAGCTTTTATATGAGGTTTTATACAAGGTATTTTATACAAGATGAGGCTTACTAAGTTTCCTGCCCTTATCTGAAGCTCACTTTTCTCTCTAAAAGTGTTTTCATTAATGATTCTTTTCACAATCAGCACAGCTCCAAGGTCTGTCTCCACTCACATTCCCTGTTCTAAGCCCCCTCCCAGCTCTGACATTCCCTGTTCTAAGCCCCCTCCCAGCTCTGACATTCCCTGTTCTAAGCCCCCTCCCAGCTCTGACATTCCCTGTTCTGAGGGTTGTTTTTTAAATTTCTTTTGTTATAGCTTTTATTTACAAAACAGATGCATGGGCAATTTGTCAACATTGACCCTTGTGAAACCTTCTGTTCCACCTTTTCCCCTCCTTCCCCCGACTCCCTCCCCCACATGGCAGGTAGTCCCATACATGTTAAATATATTAACGTATATGTTAAATACAATAAGTACACATTTATCCCTGTTCTAAGTTTCTACCATCTCCCACATTTTGTGTTCTTAGCTCCTTCCTGTTGATGAGGTTCTGAGTGACTAGGTAGGGCTGACAGAGAAAGACTGAAGTACTCGCTGAGGCAAGCAGGAAAGGGCACCCATGGGGATCTGAGTTAGGTCAGATCCCTGAGCTTTAATCTCCCTCTAAATCTTGCCGTGGCCCACGCTATCTTTGCTGAGCCCCTCTGGGTTAAGTCCGCCATGACGCTCTGCCTTGGGGTGTTTCCCCACGTTCCCCTCACCGAGTGATGTCTCACCTCTCGTTGCCCCACCAGCCACATGGTGTTTTCCCCTTATATCTGACTTTCTTAAGGTCCTGAACTCCTCTGTGCATTTAGCCTGCCAGGTAAGGGCTCGCTCCAGCTTCACGGGGTGTTCCCTTTCCCCTGCTTGATTGTGACTTCCACTGAGGAACTTGTCTTTTCATTGTTCCTCATTTTATGCTCCCTCAGCTCTATTTCCGGTCACTTCTGGCGGCTATGGCATCTCTTTGTTTTGTCTGTAATCTCTCTTCCTTTTGCCAAAGACAAGGGTCCTTGTGAATTCTTCACATGACCAAACCCCCAAATTGCTCCCCCAAATAGTAGCAAAACCTACTTGCAGGCCACTGTTCTAGGTATAAATTAAACAGTCCTTGTTCTTCCCAGGTAGGCTTGTTCTACCTGACCCCAGAGGGCACAACTAGGAGAAAGGTGGAAGCTGTAGAAAGATTCGATGTGAGGAAAACGGCCCAACAGCTAAAACTACCAAAGGCGGAAAGAGCTGCCCTGGAAAGAAGGGGATTCTCTCCACTTGAAGATTCTGTTTTTGAACCAGGAGATCATCAGTTCCTCTTCAGGAGATATTTTTTGAAAACCCGACGTCAGGAGTGCAGCGATCTGTCTCCACACCCTCATTATAGAATCTCAGAGATTGAAGGAACTACCATGGCCTGTGCCTCAGTTTACTTGGCACTTGGGAATAGGAGTGGTGATAATTCATTAGTTTAGAAAACTGTTGGATAGAAAAATCCTCCCTGCCAAAGCAGACTGGTACTTCCTCTATGATTTAGTGTCTCGGAGAATTGACTTGAGTTACTGAGACACTCAGATTACCCAGAGTCACACAGCTAACGTCCGAGGTGGGATTTGAACGCAGGTTTTTCTATCCTAGGTGACACTGCCTCTCTAGAGAGGGCTTAATAAATGTTCATTGGTTCTTCGAATAATTGATTCTCATCTTTAAGCGCAGGTCCCAGAACTGAGCACAGTCCTATATATATGTATGTGTACCTATCCTCATTCAGGCAATAAAGTGGGATGAAATATAGTTACTAGAACTTAAATTTTCTTTATTTTTTATTTAAAGCTCTTTATTTTCATAACATATAAATGGATAATTTTTCAACATTGACTCTTACAAAACCTTGTGTTCCAATTTTTCCCCTCCTTCCCCCCACCCCCTCCCCTAGAGGGCAAACAATCCAATGTATGTTAACATGTTAAAATATATGTTAAATCCAACATATGTATACCTATCTATACAGTGATCTTGCTGCACAAGAAAAATCAGATCAAAAAGGAAAAAAGAGAAAGAAAACGAAATGCAAGCAAACAACAACAAAAAAAGTGAAAACGCTATGTTGTAACTCACTCTCAATTCCCACAGTCCTCCCTCTGAGTGCAGAAGGCTCTCTCCATCACAAGACCATTGGAATTGGCCTGAATCATCTTATTCTTGAAGAGAGCCACGCCCATCAGAACTGATCTTTGTATAATCTTGTCATTGTGCACAATGATCTCCTGGTGGAACTTAAATTTTAGAAGAGGAGATGACGTGAACATTTGGAAAATGTAAGTCACATCCTTAGAGGAAATTCCTAGAATCTTTTCCCCCCTAGGATTCCTGAATACCCATGTAGTCCCTCTCTCAAATGCCCAGATCTTCCATTTTGTTGACCTCTAAATCTCAAGGCCTTGAGTCCCTCTCAGCCACCTCACATGATCACACATTAAATCTGGTTATTCCTTAGAAGGGCTCCACTCCCCTAATTTGAAGTTCTGGAGTTCCCCAGTTGACCACAACCCCTCCCACTCGACTTCTTTCTCTGCTTGTTCTTCACCATCTTCACCATCATTAAAACCTTCCTTCCCCCTACAATCTTTTCTCCAGCTAAAACTCTTCAGACTCCACTTCCCAGCATGAAGACTTCCCAGCACTTAGCCTGGCACATAGTAGGTGCTCAATAAATGTTTATTGATCGATTCCCCCTGATTCCCTGATTCCGTCCACTGCTACTTCCCTCCATTCTAAACTTCCTTATATCTAATGGCTGTGTATACATTAACATTAATTCACTTCATATTCATGAAGAATATTTTTATATTATATATTATATATTTTATATTGAATATCTTTAAATGTCCTTAATGATAATAGCTAGCAATTATATAGTGCTTCAAGGTTTGCAAAGCACTGTACATGTTATCTTATTTGATCCTCACATAATTCTGGGAGGTGGATGCAATTCTCATCTTTATTTTTAATATTGAATTGTTTCAGTCACGTTTGATTCTTGGCGACCCCATTTGAGATTTTTCTTAGCAGAGATAGTGGAGCGGTTGGCCATTTCCTTTTCCAGCTCATTTTACAGATGAGTAAACTGAGGCACATAGGGTTAAGTGTCTTGTCCAGATTTTAACTCAGGATGATGAGTCTTCTTGACTACAGATCTGGCACTCAACTCACTGTGCTAACTGCCCCGGATACAGGATACACAAAATAATTCTAATTGCTTTTTTTTTCTAAAATTGATTTAAATTCTTCTAAAAATTCAATAAACGTTCATTAAGCACTCACTAGGTGAAAAGCTTTGTGCTTAGTGCAGGGGAGACACAGATTAAAAATAAAGCCTACAGTGCTGGGAGGACAATAAAACTGCTTGAGTAGTAGACTTTTGCCATCTCTTAGTTTTGAGTTACAGTTTCCTAGCTCCTCAGAGGCAGCAGGTATCCAAAGTGTACAGAGAGCGTTGAAAGGGGATGGATGAACTCTCCAGCCTAAATGGATGACGGGCCCCAGCCTTTAGTCTCTTTAGATGCATGTAAAGTGTTCCTCCCACTCCCAGGCTCTTCTGGGAAGAGGAAATAGGAAAGCAAAGAGCTTCTCTGCATCCTGTCAAGGGGACAAGTGATCCTATAACCCTTATTGGACCCCAAGATGCTGGCTAGGATGTGGACAAGAGACTGGAAACCCCAGAATCTCAAAACTGGAAGGGAACTCAGAAGGTGTTACAATTATCTTGGAGAAAGTGATGAGTGGAGGGGCAGGTCCAGGCAGGTAGCTGATAAAATAGGCAGACTTCTAGATCTGGAATGGGGAAGACCTGAGGCATTTATTGGCTGCGTGATCCTGGGGAAATCACTAAGCCTCAGTTTCCTCATTTGTCACATGGGGGTAATGATAGCACCTACCTTATTGTTGTGGAAAGTCCTTTGCCAATTTTAAGGCACTATGTCAATGTTTTATTACTAACATTTATTTCAGAAACTGAGGGAAGAGCAAGTGTATGGAAGGAGAAGGGAGTTGACCTTGGCAAAGGGTTGTATAATGTATAATGAGGACTGAGAAAAGGGCCCTGGATTTGGCAGTCGAAGCCACTGATGACCTTGGAGAAAGCTTCCTAACGTTTCAGTCTAACAGTGAATCTGAAGGCAGATTATGAGGAACTGGGAACCCAGTCTGCACCAAAGACCTTTTCTGGGAATCTGATTAGGAAAGGGAAGCGAGAGCCAAAAAGTGGGCCAGTCCAGAGGCTTGAGCAGAATGGGCAAGACTCGGGCATGTCGGGAGACGGGAGAGGGAGAAGTCGTGGAAAGGAGAGACTGAAGAAGAGAGAAAGAACAGGAATGACTGGGGGACGAGGACCTGGAAGAGATGGGAGGGGACAATCGGGAATAGAAGCAGAGGGAGACAACCTGGCCACAGAGAAGGCCCTCGCTTCATCAGAGACGATGGCAGAGGAGACAAAATGAAGAATGATGCAGCACTTTTGTGCGAGAGATGGAGGGGGACGAGAGAGAGCTCGTGATGAATGGTTTCTATTTTCCAGGTAAAGCAGAAGTTGAGGTTCTCTACCAAAGAGGGAACAGGTGTATGCTATAGGCAGGAGCGTGCTGGAGCCGGCCCAAAGCAGCTCAGGAGAACAGATTGTTAAATTTGGGGGTTGGCAAAGGCTCTAAATCGAGACTTGATTTATTGTCTTCTTGATTAGCTAGACTTAAGAAAGTGGTAGGGATAATGTTGATAATACCGATTAAATGGTAAGATGTATCGTGCATGCGTTTATTTTAATTTTTCCCCAAAAAACTGTTTGTTAAACATTTACTAGCCCGTCCTGGCTATAGGGAGCAGTAGAGAAGAGCTGACTTGGAATAGCTATTAAGGAAGATAGGAGAGAAACATTATTTTTCATTGTCTTTCTACACCATTAGCCCCTGGAGCAAAGGAGGAGAGAATGAGAGAAATAAGGATAAGAGCTTTCAGCTCCATAAAAGAAGAAACTTTGGAATGATCAGAACTACCCAAAAAGGAATGGCCTAGAAAATAAATTCAATTAAAAAGCAGACAAATAAAAGGAATGACCTCCATCATCACAAGTATCTGAGCACAATGTAAGTGTCTCCCAGAAATGGTGGATGGGGGGGGGGGGGGAAGGGTGAATTTGTGCTTCAGGCAAAGGTTAAACTTCACAATCTCTGAAATGTTAGAGGTTCATAGGATCTGAACCTGAAAGAGACCTGAGAGGTCAAAGAGGTCCAAGTTTCTTTTTTTATATAGATATTTTTAATAATATATATTTATATATTTTTAAGATTTTTATTTTTCCTCATTTACATTCCCCAAAACCATTTAAAACAAAATTTTTATATTTGCCTTTAAAATGTTTAGTTGCAGATTCTCTCTCTTCTCCACCCTCCGCCCCAGTCTCTCATTAAGAAAGCACATGTGAAGTTGTGGAAAACATTTTTATAAAAATCATGTTGTGAAAGAAAACATAGATCTCTTCTCCCCCTTAAAAAAAAACCTCAAGAAAAATGAAGAAAGAGAAGATAAACAGAAAGAGAGAGAGAGACAGGCAGACAGAGAGAGAGAGAGAGAGAGAGAGAGAGAGAGAGAGAGAGAGAGAGAAGGGAGACAGAGACAGAGAGAGACAGAGAGATAGACAGACACAGAGAGAGACAGACAGAGAACAGAGACAGAGAGATAGAGACAAACAGAGACAGAGACAGAGAGAGAGAAAGAGAGAGAGAGAGAGGAGAGAGAGAGACAGAGAGAGAAGAAAGAGAGAGAAGAGAAGAGAGAGAGAGAGAGAGAGAGAGAGAGAGGAGAGAGAGACAGAGAGAGAAGAAAGAGAGAGACAGAGAGAGAAGAGAGAGAGAGAGAAGAGAGAGAGAGACAGAGAGAGAAAGAGAGAGAGAGAGAGAGAGAGAGAGAGAAGAGAGAGAGAGAGAGAGATAGAAGAGAGAGAGGAAGAGAGAGAGAGAGACAGAGAGACAGAAAGAGAAGGAAGGGAGACACAGAGAGATAGACAGACACAGAGAGAGAGAGACAGACAGAGAACAGAGACAGAGAGATAGAGACAGACAGAGACAGAGAGAGAAAGAGACAGAGAGGGAAGAGAGAGACAGAGACAGAGAGGGAAGAGAGAGACAGAGACAGAGAGAGAAGAGAGAGACAGACAGAGAGAGAAGAGAGAGAGAGAGAGAGAGAGAGAGAGAGAGAGAGGAATAGAGAGACAGACAGAGAGAGAGAGAGAGAGAGAAAAAAGAGAGAGAGAGAGAGAGAGAGAGAGAGAGAGAATGCTTCAATCTGTATTCAGACCCAATCAGTTCTTTCTCTAGGTATAGATAGGGTTTTTCATCATAAGTCTTTCTGAGTAGTCATGGATCATAGTATTGCTGAGAATAGCAAAGTCATTCACAAGTGATCACCCCCCCCTCCCCATTGCTATTACTTTGTACATTTCACTTTGCTTGAGTTCGTGGAGGACTGTCCCGGTTTTTCTGAGAGCATCCTGCTCATCATGTTCCATAGGACAGTAATGTTCCCTCATAATCCCATACCACAATTTATTCAGCCATTCCCCCCTTGACGGCGTCCCCCCATTTTTAAGTTTTTGCCCTGAGAAGAGAGCTGCTAGAAATAGTTTTGTACTACAGGCGCTTTTCCTTTTTCTAAAATCTCTTTGGGGATTCAGGCCTAGTAGTGGTGTTGTTAGGCCAAAGAATATGCATGATTTTATAGTCCTTTGGATCACTTATCAGTTGGGGCCTGGCTCTTATTTTTTATAAAGTTGACTCAGTTCCCTATATGTTTGAGAAATAATAGAACAAAGTTTCTTAAACTGGGAGTTGTGGCCCCACATAGGCTCATGTGACTGAATGTGGGGGTCATGAAATGATTTCTTATCAGTAAATGTTTGATTTTTAGACTAATTTTATGTTCCCGTCTACCCAGGGTCACATAAAAATTTCTTGGAGTGAGTGGAAGCCCTTTAACCAGAAGGGATACAGAAGATAGATAACAGGCAACAGGCAATAAGCATTTATTGAGCACTTACTGTGTGCCAAAGACTAGCTTGGCGTTAGGACACAATTCCAAGTAAAAAGAGCGATAGTCCTTGTTCTCGAGAAGTTTACCTTCTTTCTACTGAGGGAAGACGGCATATTTTGGGCATGAGAGGAAAGAAGGGAAAACACAGCCAGGAGGGGAATGAAGCGTGGCAGCCCAGGGCCATCCCAAAATAGAGCCCTTGGAAGTAACCCAGCAAGGGGAGGAGGGAGCCGGTATGGCAGGAGGATGTTCCAAGCTGACGAGGTCCCAGGTGTCCAGGGAAAGCGCGGGGTGAGCAGGCAGCTGAAGTGTGATAGAAAAATCAATCACACAGAGAAGTGATTTGTCTAAGGAAGCAGATAATAATTCCTCTCTTACTCTGAACTTCTGAGGCTGCTAGTAAGGAGCTCTAAGAAGCCCACTGGAGTGGAACGTGCTGGTTCTGAGCCTCACTGATTATTTTGTATGATGAGGTGGTCACAGTAGATCAGGGGGAGAACATCCGGACCGGCGGGCCGTGGGGGACCGTGAACTCATTTGGTCTGGCCCCGCTGAGGCAGCTGGAGGCAAAAACTTCCCAGGGCTTGACTTTTTGAAGGTATTATTTTGTACGGCCTTTGAACTAGGTTACAAATATGACCCTTGGCAGAAAAAAGGTTCCCCACCTTTGGTCTCTCAAGTCTTCTCTATCTCAAAATATGCTTAATGATTTTTTTTCTGGCTTTAAATATTTATGTATTGATAATTAATATTTTAATTATAATAAATATTACATTTATAATTATTTTACATATTATAAAATTATGTTATATATAAATATATAATTTATAAATATATTTATAATGATTAAATATTTACTTGGCTATTTATTCAATGATAAAGACTTAAATATTTATTTATTTATTTGGCTATTTATTCATTGATAAATAGACTGTAAGTTTTTGGAGGGCTGGAATGAGTTTATTTCTCTATCCCTAGTAGCTAGCACAGGCCCGTGTATGCAGTAGGCACTTCATAAAGGCTTGTTTTCATTGTTGTTACATCTCTTCTGGTCTCAGACATTCACTTGACTGGGTTCAAATGAGAATATTTTTAAAGTGCTTAACACAGTCTCTGGCACATGGGAGGTACTTTGTGTCGTATTTATTCAACTGTGTCCAATTCTTTGTGACCCCCATTTGGGGTTTTCTTGGCAAAGATATGCTATTTCCTTTTCCAGCCCATTTCACAGATAAGGTAGCTGAGGCAAACAGGCTTAAGTGACTTGCCCAGGCTCACACAGCTAGGAAGGGTCCGAAGTTGGATTTGAACTCGGGACAAGTCCCAACTCCAGACCCGCACTCCTCTATCCACCGGGCTCCCTAGTGCTCGAGCTGCTCCCCTTTGCCCCCGCAGGCCCCGCTGAGACACTCCTCCCCAGCTTCGGCAGGTGCCAGTTAGAAGAACGAGTCCCTCTCGGGACGACGCTTGGACGCTGCGGCCTAATTCAGTAGGAGAGGATCTTAGGCAGAAAGAAGCTGGGGCAGGAGTGCTTGTGGGAGGGCGCTGGGGATCCCGGGCCCTGGATCCCTTGGGGATTTCACCGGATCCTCTGGATCTGTCTCAGGCCAGGCCGCCACTGGGCTTCAGGATCAGAAGTGAGACCTTGCAGGTTGGCGTCCTTACAGGTAACACGGCTCCGGCGGCTGCAGCCCTCCTCCTCATGGGACCATGGGACAGCCCGACCTCCCGGCGGCGGAGCCTCCATCACCGGGCCCGGCTCCTCACGCACTGCACAAGCCACGCCAAGGGCCCGGACCTCGGACCTCTGGATCGGCCGCGGCTCGAGGGTAGTTTCCTTAAAACGAGCCGAGGCTACTCCTGAAGGCTCCGAGATGTTCTCCAACCAGCGCGGCCCTTGCTGAGAAGTCGCCCTGACTGTACCCGAGCTGGCGGAGGGGGGGGGAGGAGCGGCCACGTGACTCGGCGGAGGGACCGCGGAGATGGGAGTTCAGATGTAGCCTCCCTGGCCCGGCCCAGTCACGGAATCCAGTGAGGAAGGAAACGGCCTGAGTATCCTTGCCAGGAAGGCCTCCCGGAGGGCGCCGTGGCCGGAAAAACCAGACGGACGGGACAACAGACCGCACAGGGGAAGAACTTTCCATGGAGTCCCGCGGGGCTGGTCCCACTGGGGATGGGGGCAGGAAGCTCCCCGCGGTGACGCGGCTGGCGGAAGTGGCTCTGAAAAGGCCTTGGGGAGTTTAGTGTGAGCCGGAGGACGTCAGGGCCAAACTGCGGGCGAGGCCGGCCTGCGTGGTCCGAAAGGGCAAGGGTGCAAAGCGCTGGGCTGCCAGTTTTAACTTTGATCTTCCTAGAAACTCTAGGAGCGGAGGTGAAGTCACTGCGCCCATTTTACAGAGGAGGAAACAGGCTGAGTGAGATGAAGTGACTTTCCCGCACCAAACCAAACGGGCAGAATTCGCACTCGGCTCTTCCCGGCCATCCCGGGCCTTCTCGAGGCCATTTTCAAGCAGCGTTCGGAGTTAAAATGGGGAGGCTTGGGGAATTGCTGGAGGCCCCGCTGAGAGGGTGCCCCACTTCGGGAATCCCCCTCGGAGGACGCTAGCAGGGCCGGGTTCGAGGGGGCTGGCGGAGGGGCGGCAGCGGGGACCGGAGCCGGCTCGCAGCCGCGCCCGTTTTACAGCCGGAAGGGAGCTCGGGGTCCAATCTGCTCCGGCCCCCGCATTTTCCAAGCTAGGAAACTGAGCCCGGGGTCTTCCTCTGCTTCTCCGCGGCCGGGGGTGGGAGGCGGGGGGCGCTGGCTCCGTTCCCCCGCGCTCTGGAAGTCAGCACATGGGCTCTGTAATTGATTTTGTCGGCTCCCGAATCCCTCGCCAACCCCCAGCGCCGCCCACTCGGCACCATCTGTCACCGGGAATTAAATGTGTAGCTCATGAGGGAGAGCCTGCCACGCTGGTGCAGAAAGGTCTGCGCCTGAATTTAAACAAGGCTGCCGAGCGCCGCAAACACTCCGGGAGGGGGCACGCAAACAGCCGCGCTGCGGCCGTCACGGAGGCCGCGAGCTTGCGGGACCCCCCTCCCCCCTAGCCCCCTATCCTCCCTCCTCCCCCCTCCCCCTCCCCCGCCCTCCCGGGGAGGGGCGGGGCCGGCCCTGGAGGAGGGTCCCACTGCGGCTTCTGGGTCAGGGCCTCCCCGGTGACTTCCTCAAGCCTTTTGTCCGTAAGCCCCGGTTCCTAGCACGTGGGGATGGGAGAGCGGGGACTGTCCGGCCCAGGGCGAGGAGGAGCCTCCTTTAAAGGGAGTGGCATCTTGGGCCACGTCCCAAAGAGACGGGTCGGGGACGGCCCAGAGTCCCCTTCCGGACCTCAGCTGGGTCAGTGCTAGGAACTGGGTTCCGTCCTAGGGATCCATGGATCGGTGCTAGGAACTGGGTTCGGAGCTATGTTCGGTTCTAGGAGCCTATGTTGGGGTCTAGGAACTATGGTTAACTAGAAACAGGCCGGTGAGGGTCGGGCGTCCGTGGCCTATGGCTTGGCCGAAGGCTGGGGATGTCCGTCCTCGAAATGGGTGGACTTGGAGGGAACCACCTTCACCAGCGCGCTGCCCTCCCAACCCTTCCCTGCGCTTTCGCGTTTGTCCCCAGCTGGATTTCTGTTCTCTGCCTCCTCCTCGGGCGGCCCCCAGCGAGCTGGCTCCCTCCATCACCGCCCGGGAGATGCTTTCTCAAAGGCCAGCAGCAGCTGCCCGGGTCCCAGATGCAGCGGCATTTTCTCAGTCCTTGTCCTCCCACCCAGCTTCGGCCCGTTAACTCTGGAGACCGACCCTTCTCCCTCAGCTTAAGGATAAACCGTACTCTCCTTTGTCTCTTCTCTCTCTCCTTCCCCAGCCTTCCCCTGGATTTCCCCCCATACCTGCCTCTGGTCTCTCTTCTCTTTCTCATGTGACACCTTACTCGTTCCCACGCCACCATGCTGTGGTTCAGCCCTTGCCATCCTACCCGATTGTGCATGACCCTGACCGGAGCTTTCCCGGCAGAGACACTGGAGTGTTTGCCGTTTCCTTCTCCGACTCGTTTTACAGACGAGGAAACTGAGGTAAATAGGGCCAAGTGATTTGTCCGGGATCACAGAGCTAGGGGGTGTCCGGGGCCAGATTTGGGCTCAGGAAGATAAGTCTTCCTGACTCCAGGCTTCTTCAGCCTCCGTTCAGAGATCCACATTTCCACGTGTCCTTAAGATCTCCCTATCGGATGTCCCGTCTGCATCCCCAGCTGGCGTACCCCATATCAAACTCGCCCTTTCACCCTTAAACCTGGTCCTCTTTTAATCTTCATAGTTTCGGGACACCTCTCCCATATTGATCGCCCTCGGGCTACCTTTGACCTTTCCTCTCCATGCCCTCTCATAGCCAATCAGCTGCAGAATAACTTGCGGTTCCATTTCCGAAGCATCTCTTGAGTTGGAGCCCTCTTCTCTGTTCACACCCCAGTGACAGAAGGACTAGAAGGCTTTGTCACTCCTACCCAGGATCAGTTTAGTAGTTTCCCCTCTAGATCTTTCCGTCAACATCCCCTGTCCCTTCCGATCCATCCTTCATACCGTTAGAGTCTTATGCAAGCATCCGACACAAGGCTCCGGGGCGTTATATTGCCTGTTGAGAGCTCGGGATCCAAGGGCCCGCAGCCTGATTCCATCCTGCTTGTTCATGCACACAGCGTCCCAGCCAAATCTGACAGTTCCTAGCCCTCCGTGGCCTGGGACTTCATGGAACGTCCTCCATCTTTCTCCTCTATTCTTAACCATCCTTTGAGCTGAAGTATAACTCAAATGCCCCCCCCCCCAGATCCCGTGTCTCATCCTCCCCGACTCTCCATCCCATCCGCCACATCCCATGGCTCCTTTTTCCTTTCTTGTGTCTGGAGCATTTTGAGCCGGGGACTTTTCTCTCTCTGGAGGGACTCAGACATCTTTCCCATTGGGTGTCTCTCCCACGTCCAGCTCAGGGCTGTTCCTAGGTAGGTCCTTAACTCAGTCCAACAAACATTAAGCGTCTCCTGTGTGCCAGGCCCTGGCTAAGCATCAGAAATACAGTCAAAGACGAAATCATCCCTACCCTCAGGGAGCTCATCATTTTCAGGTGTGGTGGGACGGGAGTGAGGGTGGGTATGTCTGATGATGCGTTTGCTTTAATGCTTCCCCGTGGTGGGCAGTCTGTTCCCCAGTGCAGATCATCATTCTTCACGGCTCCCCAGCTTGTCTGCTTTTCCCACTCTGCCTTCAGGGCAGTCCATCCCATGTGCTATTCTCTCTAGCCTATTGCAAGGACAGGGATCCCAGCAGAGCCCCAGCTTGTCCAATGGTCGCCCCTCACGTTGCTGTGCGATGTAGGTGGCCGATTGGACAGAGCTCTGGGCTCTGGGTTCCAACCCAGCCTCATCCCCTTGCACAGGAAAGTCTCTTCCATTCTCTCAGTCTCATTTCCTTATCTGTAAAAGTGCGGCTTGGGTTAAATCCGTGACCCCTCCCCAGACCGTCTTTTGGTTTTTCTGGCCATTCATTTCTCTGATGGCATCTATTACCCCGCTGTCCCTGTGATGGACCGCAGCCCACTCACACCCACAGATGTCCCTCCGTGGCCCTTGGGGTGATTTTTCACTCCGGTTCTTTGGTCCGTGGTTACTATAAAGTGACACGACATCAGCACAAAAATATGAATGTTTAAAAGATGCAGCTTTGCTTCAAGGAGAGAGAATGAGTATTGAACGGTCTGCGTGCCAGGCCCTATGCTAAGCACTGGACAATATTACCTCGTTGGGTCCCCGCGACAGCCCTGCTGGTACGGATTGTTAGGATCCCCATTCCACAGTCAAAGATAATGAGGCAGACAGAAGTTAAACGCCTTACACGCATAAACACTTAGCAAGTATCTGAGGCTGGCTTTGAATTTAGGCCTTCCTGGCTCCAGGTCCAGAACAGTATCCGCTGGGTCACCTGGCTGCCTCTGGGAGGGGAAGCTCGGGGTCAGAAAGAGAGATGAGTAGCTATCAAAGGCAATCTTCTTCCCTCATTCAGCCAAACTTGAGGTACGTATATAGGAGTATACGTAAAGAGAGAGACACACAGAGAAACAGAGACGGACAGAGACACATAGAGGGAGAAAAGAGACACAGAGAGAAAGAAAAAGAGAGAGACAGAGAAACAGAGAGAGAAACACAGACAGAAACAGAGATAGAGACAGAGACAGACGTAGACAGAGAACTAGAGCTAGCAAAATAGATGATAAATATAGATAGATTATAAAGATGAAGATAATAGAGCTAGCTAGGTGATAAACAATATATAGGTAAGTAGGCCTATGTCCTTTATGAATTTTTCATCTTCATTTCTCATCCACTCTGTTTTTCTGGTAGAGATGGTTCAGTTGATCTTTTTGAGTGACTGTGGGGTTTTTTAAGGAACTTCTGCAACAATGTGCAGCTTGATATAATCAGCACAATGGCCTTTGCAAACATGAGTGTCTCCCCATCTTTACATGTTGCTAGACCATAATGTTATGGATGACAATAATACAGAAAGAAGATCCTCCGCAGCCCTTTGCCCTCCTCGTTCTCACTCCGTCCTTTCTAGGGAATCCAAAGCCAGCCGCTGAGAAGAGCCCTCTACCCCAGCTCACTCAGCTCCTCTGCCATTGGCTAAACTGAGCCCTGGGAAATGATTGACCAGACAAGGAAGATGACAGGAATTGTGGAATTTTAGCCATAACTCTCGTAAGAATTAAGCTGAGAAAGTCAGAAGAGAAAAGCAGGTGAGAAGATTCAGATTAAAAGAAAGCTTTTAGATGGTCAGGGCTTTCCCTGGCCAGCTGGCTTTGTGTCACCGATCCCCAAAAGGCAGGACCTATGCCGTGGGCTGTTCGGAACTGGGACCCCAGGAGCTACAGTCTAGCCGAGACATCACATAAAACCAGTGAAGATTTCTAAAGCACATTAAAGTCTGCAAAGCACTTTCCATATATTCTGTCATTTGACCTTTAAAATAACTCTTTGAGGTATGTAAAATTCCCCATTTAAAAATTATTTATTTCATTTTGAATTTATGGAATAAAACAAGCATTTCCATAACATAGTATAATAACAAGGTGATTGCATGTGAAACTGAAAATCTATTATCTACAGCTTTCTATTCATTTAAAATCTATAATAAAGTTATGGTGTAAATTTTTTTCTCCTTTTTTTCTTCCCTCCCCTCACCAAGATGATTATCATCAGACACAAAATATGTGCACAAAACCGTTCTCTACTATTTCTATTTATCTCTTCTTTCTCTGGAGGCAGATAGGGTCTTTCTTCATAAGTCCTCTGTAGTTCGCTAATTTGGATTTGTACAATAGTCCAAATGACTTAGTCGCTCAAAGTTATTCTTAAAACAATATTGCCGTTCCTGCATACGATGTTCCCTTGGTTCTGCTCATTTCACTCTTCATTATTTCGTGCAAGTCTATCCCAGTTTTTCTAAGATCATCGAGTTCATCATTTCTTACAGTACAATAGTATCCCATCGCAATCGTATACCACGACTTGTTCAACCATTCCCCAGTTGACGGCACATTTACAATTCTTTACCACCACAGAGCGTGCTGCTATAAATATTTCAGAACATAGCGGTTCTTTTCCTTTTTCCCTATTCTTCTTTGGGAAAAAAACCTAGTAATACAGATAAGGAAACTGATGCTGAGAAAGATTAAATGACTTGGCAATGTTTTCACAGTCAGTAGGCACATGCAACGGTGTAATGAAGGATGTTATGGACCCAAAGTCCAGTGCGTTAGCCACTGTGCTCTTGAGACATCTACAAATATCATCTAGATCTAATGACGTATTTTACAGATGAGGAAACTGAGGCTCAAAGAAATTAAGAAATTTGTTCAGATTAGCACAGCTACTAAATGTCAAGAATGAGATTTGAACCCTGATCTCCAAATTCTGCCCTCCAGAGGGCAGCTAGGCAGAGTGAAGGACAGCACGCCTCCTGAAATCAAGAAGACTTGATTTAAATCTGGCCTTAGACATGAGAGTGTGACTCTGGGTAAGTTGTTTACCTCCATCTGCCTCAGTTCCGTCATATGTAAAATGACTGGGAGGGGCAACTAGATGGTAGAGTGGATAGAGCACCAAATTTGGAATTAGAAAGACCTGAGTTCAAATATAACTTCAGACACTTACTGGTTGTATGGCTCTAGGCAAGTCACTAAACCCTGATTGCCTCCATTTCCCCATCTGTAAAATGATCTGGAGAAGGAAATAGAAAACTTCTCCCATCATTTTGCCAAGAAAACCCAAATGGGATCAGCAAGAGCCAGAAGCAACTGAACAACTCCAAGTTCTTCTTTTTAATTTTTTATTAAAGCTTTTATTTTCAAAACATAAGCATGGACAATTTTTTCAACAAAAACCCTTGCAAAACCTTGTGTTCCAATTTTCCCCCCTTCCCTCCAGCCCTCAGATGGCAAGTGATCCAGTGTATGTTAAACATGGTAAAATATATATATATATATATATATATTAAATCCAATAAATACATACATATTTAAACAATTATCTTACTGCACAAGAAAAATCAAATCAAAAAGGAAAAAAGAGAAAGAAAATAAAACACAAGGAAACAACAACAACAAAAAAGTGAAAATGCTAGGTTGTGATCTACCCTCAGTTCCCACAATCCTCTCTCTGGGTGTAAATGGCTCTCTCTATCCAAGTCTATTGGAACTGGCCTGAATCATCCCATTGTTGGAAAGCGCTATATCCATCAGAACTGATCCTCGCACAATCTTGTCGTCTACAATCATCTACTCACTTCACTCAGCATCAGTTCACATAGGTCTCTCCAGATCTTTCTGAAACCCTCCTGCTGGTCATTTCTTACAGAATAATATTCCATAGCATTCGTGTACCATCACTTATTTAGCTATTCCCTAATTGCTGGGCATCCACTCACTTTCCAGTTTTTAGCCACTACAAAGAGGGCTGCCACAGACATTCACTGCACTTGTGGGTCCCTTTTCCTCCATTAAGATCTCTTCGGGATATAAGCCCAGTAGAGACACTCCTGGATCAAAGGGTGTGCCCAGTTTGACAGCCCTTTAATCATGGTTCCAAATTGCTCCAGATTCTTAGCAAAGAGCTCGTTCCTCTCTACCACACTGTTTCTCACATCTCAGCAAAAATCAGCATTTGGTAGCAGAAAACAACCTAGACCACCTGAAAGTAAGCAGCGGTACCCAGCAGAAAATACCTGAGCATCAGCGGCGAAAGCAACCAACAATGTGTAGCCTCAGTAGTATTAGGTGTCCTGCTCACGGATGTGATCTGATTATACCTGTTCCCTGGGTGTTCCCTCTCTACCTGTGCCTTGGACAAGTGTTCCCTCTATATATTTTCTCCCACGTATGTTACTTCCACATGTTCTCTATCATGACTGTAATGTCATGTATGTATGTTATTTTTCCATTGACAGTTCAGAAACCTATTTGCATAAGATCTTTGTCATCACTTGTCCAGCTACTGAGTTTAATTAAACGTATTTTGATTTGAACTAACACATCCTCTGGAAGACCGGGGAGAGTAACACATCAATTGGGGCTTGTGGGTGTGAACGGATGCTGATGCACACGTAGGATCCAGCTCAGATTTGGGGGAGCTTTCAAGGGTGCCGTGTGACAGAGGAGAGCGAAGTTTGGAAGGTATATTGTGAAGCCATCTTCCATTTGAATTCCATACTGGACATTCTCCATGACAGAGATGAATACATTTGCCAGGTAATTGTCTCCATGATTTATAATTTACTTGATGTTAAAAACCAAAGTCCTTGAATAGAGTTATCTTTGTTGTTACATCTTTCAAGGAATCTCATTTGATTTTGACAAATGCACCAGAGACAACTTGTCAGAGGAGAGCCTGCTCCATTCAATCACTTAAAGAACATAGTGGGATTCTGTATTTTCTACACCCGTGGTGCAAATTGAAATAGAAATGGGGCCACTAAATTGTACCTAAGGATCCCTGTGAGTTCATGCTGATTAGAAAGCCACATATTAACATTATTTATGTTTTATTGTATTTTTATTTATTTTGTTAAATTAGTTAAATATTTAAAATATTTTTTAAAATATGAAGTATTTAAAAGTACATTTAAATAAAATATGAAAAAAATGGTTTGAGCTACACACATCCGTGTGTGTGTGTGTGTGTGTGTGTCTGTCTTTTGTGAGCTATATATTGGGCTTATGTTTGAGCCCTCTGCTCTCCCCCTTTTATTTAATTGTATGATTGTAAAGATATATTCCACATCTCCTTCTGAGACCTTCATCAAGGAAGTCCTTAACACATGTGTAGATTGCTCTTAGAAAATGTTTGTATAAATGGGAAAACAGATATGTGGAGCAGTAGTTACTGCTATTCTTTCTGATGATATTTTTCTTTTTTAAACAATCACCATTCCAACACACTCCTGGTATCTTCTCATTCACTTAATTTGAGAATCAGTCCCTCAATGTCATCAAAATTGGGGCTCGGTCTCATGTAGATGTTCTCCCCTGCTTTTTCGCGCTTTCTGGAATATTTTTGCCTTTCTATCCAGGACATTGATTGAGGTGCTGTTGAAGCACAAATGTGATAGCTCTGGTGTCCTTGATAGTGAAGAGAGTCCATTATAAAAATATTTACCAGATCTTTTCCATTTTTCATCTCCTTTTGGTTGTCCTTCCAAGATCGTCCTTAAAGCCTGCAGAACAACTTTGTTCAATTAGATTCTCTCGCCAAACTTTATTTCAGCTTATTTTTGTTTCTTCCACTACTTCTCAACTGTAGAAAGCAATATAGCTTATACTTTTTATCTGCTCATCCTTTTGTATGTGATGCATTTTCTGTGAGCTACTCTTCCTATTCCCACTGCATGGGAAGCCATGGGCCGCAGAGCTTGACCACGACTTCTCCTGACTAAGGAGCTGAGGGGAGGGGCAGATGAGTGGTTTTATACTTCTGTAACTCACCAGCCCCCACCAGGATGATTGTCCCTCCAAATGATTGTCAATTCATGTCAACAAATCAGACTTATTTAGCTTTTAGATCAATATATTCAGGTAGTGTTACAGTAAGCTCAGCTTATTCGGTCAAAACAGCCCCACAAATCAGGGCCACGCTCTCTTACAAAGTACATTCAGAGGTCACAGAAAAGTGACTTCAAACCTAGAAGGCGCATGTTGTAAAGGGGATGAGATCTGCTCTGAGGATCCCTTTAGTTTGAAGTCCTTCTTCCCCTCCATGGAACTCTCAGGAGTTCCTTTGAGGAACAGCAGCTCTTGGTTGGGTTCTTTGGAGAGTCCTGAAGTTGCCTTTTTCAGCATGAATGGTTTGTCCTTTGTTTATGACACAGACCCCATCACCAGCTACTATTATTCCAGCGAATGTTCCTGAGAAGTCCAAATCTTCCCCCTTCCAAAGTTCACAAGGTTCTCCTCTGGTCAAGGGCTGGGGAAGGGGCCAACGTGCTTTCTCTCTCCTCACTCCCACCCCCCAAGTGGTTCTTTCTTGCTTGGCTGAGATGGCTCCTTTCTCTACACTGCCGGATGTTCAGATCTCTGATTCCGTGTGCAATGTCATATCCAGTGCTTTCAAGGACTTTTGATACCTAAACTAAAGGTTTTTTTGACTGATTAAATAAAGTGTTCTTGATGGATTAATATTAGCAAGGTAGAGTATCTTAGCTACTTTTTTGTGGGGAGGGGTAATTGGGTGATTGCTTAATCTACCCCTATTCTTAGATCAGTAAGTCCTTAGATCAGTTATAAAATTATATAAAAATATATAGCAAATTGATTAAATTATAACTGATAAAAATCAGTTATAACTGAGTTTATATTCTAAATTAATATTGTCCTTAGCAGCTCTCTCTCTCTCTCTCTCTCTCTCTCTCTCCTCTTTCTCTCTCTTTCCCTCTCTCTGTCTCTCTCACTCTATTTCTCTGCTCTCTCTGTGTGTCTCTCTGTCTCTCTCCCTCTCTCTCTCTCTCTCTCTCTCCTCTCTCTCTCTCTTTCTCCATCTCTTTTTCTATCTCTTTCTCCATTCTTCTCTCTCTCTCTCTCTCTCTCTCTCTCTCTCTCTCTCTCTCTCTCTCACACACACACACACACACACTAATCTCTCTGTCTCTCTGGCTCTATTTCTCTGCTCTCTATGTGTGTCTGTGTCTCTCCTCTGCCTATGTCTCTCTCTCTCTCTGTCTCTCTCTGTCTCTGTCTCTCTCTTCCTCTTTCTTTCACACACACACACAAACACTATTCTCTCTGTGTGTCTCTCTCTCTGTCTCTCTCACTCTATTTCTCTGCTCTCTCTGTGTGTCTGTGTATCTCTCCTCTGCCTCTGTCTCTCTCTTTTCTGCCTCTCTCTCTATCTCTCTCTCTCTCCCTTCCTCTCTCTCTCTCTCACACACACACACACTCATCTCTTTGTCTCTCTGTCTCTGTGTCTCTGTCTCTCCTCTGCCTCTGTCTGTCTCTCTGTCTCTCTCTTTTTCTGCCTCTCTCTTTCTGTCTCTCTCTCCTTGCCAGGAGGTCAAACACTTGCAGGATGAGGCAATTTCTTTGCTCTTTTGGTCTCTTTGTTATGATCATTGATTAATCTACATTGAACTTCTTTAGGAAATGGCTATTATCGGTATTGATGTCCATCCCTCTGATCATTTCCCGTTTTTCTACATCAATAACTTATTTAAATGGTGAGGCTGAGGTTGTTATAATTGCACTTTATCTCTTTCCTTTATCTTTCCTCTTTGGTGCAGTTTTGAATTCATTTGAACTCTTGCTCTAACAAGTGAGTGCTGCCCAGAGACAGCTGATTCAGCAATGGCTCCCACAACTGTAATAAGTCATTTCTTTATCTCTTAAAACATAATGGGGGGAGGCTGGGAGGGGAAGGCACCTTGCCCGGTGCCTCCCGATTATTTTCTCAGAAAAAGCATTCCTGATCTTGAGGCAAAAACCTTCTTTGAAATCTCAAAGCCTTTGGCTTTATACTTTGCCCCCTGAACCCTATTTCCCAACATCATTTTCACTGTCCAACTTTTCATTGAAATCTCTCAAAAGCAGAGCACGTGTTGATGTAATTTGCCTCTCGTGTGGAAGAGGGAGGGATGAGCAAGGATGACCCCGGCTCTGCACCGGCATCCACAAAATGGGAGAAGATGCAGAGAAAGGCAGGCTTTCGGTTCTTTTGGATGTGGTGGATTTAGGGGGAAGACGGACCAGAGTCTTCCTCTGCTCTCTCATCAAGGCCTGGAAGGGAGTCTAGATGCTTAAAGGCCCTGTTAGCAGAGGGCGAGCTTTGGGGTTCTTCCCCCGTAAGAGCCCTGATTTTGGTCCCAGCAGCAATCGTGGCTCACCCCATTTTCTAATTGCTCCCTTCCTCATGGCCCTAAATAAAAATGAGGTAGAATGTAATGGAAGCAGCTGGATGCCGCAGTGGATAGAGTTCCAGCCCTAGAGTCTAGAAGGCATGAGTTCGAATGCGGCCACAAACACCTACTAGTTACGTGACCTCAGATATAACGTCAGTATATCTCAGTTGTCTTGATTTTAAAATAATAGCACCTGCATCTCGGGATTGTGGCGAGGATCAACTGAAAATATTGGTAATATTACTTAGCAAAGTGTCCGGCATATAGTAGGTGCTGTATAAATGCTTATTTCCTGCCCTTCACCTATCTCCCTACTGGAAAAAGAAAAAGAAAATCCATGTAACAAATCAACATAGTTGAGCAAAGCAAATTTATCTGCAGACCAAAATACGTGCTCCATTTTGTTTATTTAGCCATTCCCATAAGGAGAGAGGTAGCAAGCTTTATCCTCGGTTCTCCGTCCTTACTCCTTACTTGTCCTTGTCCAAACTCCTCATCTCATAAAGGAAGACATGAAGACCCAGAGAAGGGAAAGGGTGTGTTAACAAAGGGAAGTTTCTTGCCTCTGGATCAAGACTGCTCCGTCCATGAGCATGAATGTGATAAAGATCGGACATATTCATCACCCACCTTCTCAAAGACCCCCCCCCCCGATTTGCATTTTAAAATATTTGATTTGTTGGGTTGGCTCCCTATTACCTCTGAGTATATTAAATGCTTTTACTTGACATTAAAGATGTCAACAATGTGTGTTTTTGTATCCATAGACTTAGCATATAGTTGGTGGTTAATAAATACTTATTGACTGATTGAGTAGGACCTAATTTTGTATTTGAGGATTTTTTTTTCAAATATGGGTTGAACCAGGTACCATTGAGTTAAATTAGACAGCCAGACAACTAGTTAGGTGCATAGACAGACAGATGGACAGACAGACAGACAGACGATAGATAGAGAACAGAGATAGAGATAATAGATAAACAGATAGATGATAGATGACAGATAAGTGATAAATAAATAGATGGTAGATGGATAAATAACTGATATAGAAAGAGATAATAGATGATAGATGACAGAAAGATAGATGATGGATAGAAAGAAAAAAGAAAGAAAGAAAATACTCGTATGAAATATTTCTGTTAAGAAGCTGCCATCCAATGATTTCAGAAAGGCCTGGAGAAGCTCACATGAACTGATGCTGAGTGAGATGAGCAGAACCAGGAGATCATTATATACTTCAACAACAAGACTATATGATGATCAAATCTGATGAACCAAATCGATTCCAACGGCGCAGTAATGAACTGAACCAGCTACACCCAGCGAAAGAACTCTGGGAGGCGACTATGAACCACTATATAGCATTCCCAATCCCTCTATTTTTGTCCGCCTGCATTTTGGATTTCCTTCACAGACTAATTGTACACTATTTCAGAGTCCAATTCTTCTTGTCCAGCAAAATAACAGTTTGGACATATATACGTATATTGTATTTAACTTATACTTTAACATATTTAATGTATTGGTCAACCTGCCATCTGGAGAAGAGGTGGGAGGAAGGAGGGGAAAAGTTGGAACAAAATTGTCAGTGCTGTAAAATTACCCATGCATATAACTTGTAAATAAAAAGCTATTATAATGAAAAAAAAAAGGCACTTAGAAGGGAATGGGCAAGCAGTATACTGCAAGATATCTAGGAAATAGTTATGGCCTGGTTCTAGGAAAGATGAGGGGAACCGGGTGTTTGGCCATGTGCCAGGGAGGGGGCTTCCAAGTCTGAGATCCGGTGCTAAGCGCATTCATGGGGGAACAGGTGAGCCCAGTGAAAGGATCCTCTCAAAAGATGAGAACCCTCAGATTGGAGGGTGCGGAGCATGGACTTGTCTCTGCAAGGCCAGCCCCTGTATTTTACAGGTGGGGAAACTGAGACCCAAAGAGAGAAGGTGTCTTGCCTGAGACTGCACAGCTAGGAAGCAGACAGAGCTAGACCTTGAATGGAGAATTTCTGGATTCGGAGTCAGGAGACATGTGGATTAAAAGCTCAGCCCTGATACAGACAGCCTACAATGTGGGCAAGTCACACTGCACAAAAACAAGAACCCAAACCCCAAAATCTCTGAACTAGCAATGGACTTCAGAACCACCCGGAGAGAAATCCCTGTTATAACATGTCCAATAAGCTATCATTCAGTCTCTGCTTGCATACTTCCAAAATTGAGAAGCTCATTACCTTTCCCACTTATCCATTTTACTTTGGGACTCATTGTGAACATGTTTTCCCCAACACAAACTGAAATCCACTCCTCTGTCACTCCTACCCCCATTGCTCCCAGTTCTTCCCCCTAGGGCCAAACTCTGGTCTCTTGACCACACCTATCATGGTGTGGTCTTTTCTCCAGGACCAAACATGCCCTCCAGGTTGTCCTGCAGCTAGTCAAAGTCCTTTCACACTGTGGGGCCAGACCTGGGCTCGGTATTCCACACGTGGGATAGCGGAACATGGATCTCCTTATTCCTAAACCCTTCTGAACTCTGCCTCCATTTCCTCATCCACAAGGTGGGGCGGGATGCTCTAGTCTGCCGGCATCACTGGGGTATTGTGAGGTTCTCTGGTATTCTATTATTAAATGAAATATTATCTGTTATCCAGCACTCTGCGCTACAGGGGGAGTCATCGAACGACTGGGGGTATTTACCTCCGAGAAGAGAAGACTCAGGGATAAGTGAGAGCGGTTCCAACATGGAACAGATGGGCTGTCACATGGCCCCAGGGGGCAGAACCGGCAGCAATGGGGGGGCAGGGAAGGGGGGAAGGAAATTGCAAAGAGACCAATTTAGGGAAAACTTTCTAACGGTAAAAACCATCCCCAAGTGGAACGTGATGCCTCAAGAGACGCGGGCGCCTTCTCCTTGGAGAAGGGCTGGACTAGCCGGCCACCGAGGTCCGTCCCGGCTTTCTTTGTGTAATTCTCTGATTTCTTGCTCTGACAGAAATAAATCCAATCAATCAGTAAGATCCGGCTGAAAGACTCGCTAATCACCAGCACCCCTGTCGAGCTGAGTCAAGCCGAGCGGAGCCGGGTGTCTGTGTGTGACTTGTCATGGGAGCTGAGGTAACCTGTCACAGCTCCCATCTCCTGGAACGTCCTCACCTGGAGCTGAAAGATAAATATTGCAGTTGTGAGTCTCTCTGTCATGACTCAAATCACTTTCAAATTGTCTTTGCCTAACAATGTTCAAATTGTTCTAATGGAGAAGAAAATGGTAGTTTCAGGCTCAGGGATGTCACTTTCAGTGAGTCATTTCCATACACTTGTTATAGTTCAGAGCCGTCGGCAAAAGAAGGACCCCGGGGGTCCCCGGCACCCCCGTCCCTACGGACTCGGAGACCCTCGCTCTGGCCGAAGAGCCCGGGCGGCCTCTGCCGGAGTCACGGCTGAAAGGCACTCGGGAGTTCCGTTCAGACAACCACCTTATTTTACAGAAGTGACTTATTCAAGGTCACACAGGCAGGAAAACATAGAGTTGGGATTTGAACCCAGATCCTGATTCCAAATCCAAGACACTCCATTTCTCCACACTCTAAGAGACATTGGCTAAAGTGGGGAAGGTCAGGCTGCATGGCGTATTCTTGAGTGGGGAGGGGGATCAAACTAGAGGAAAGATGGTCATCTCGGAGTGTGTGTTGTTCATACTCTTTAATATGGCATAATCAGGGGCAACCTTCCTGGGCCTGTTTCCTCATCTGGAAAATGGGAATAGAAATACTCACAATTCCTGCTTTACACATTGTTCTACAGACGGTTGTTTGTAAAAGTGCTGGAGAAATGGGAGTCTTGGTGCTATGGATAGTTTTGGACTTGGTTCAGAAAGGCCTCGATTCAAATTTTGCCTCAGACTCTTACTAGTGGCGTGACCTTGGGTACATTTACCCACCTTCCTGAGGGATTGCAAGGATCAAATGAGAACATGTTTGGAAAATGCTTTGCAAACCTTATTATCATTCTCTACAGATGGAAGTTGTAGTGATAATTGTTATTATATGGAGAGAATTCTTGCTTCAGTACAGACCGGACCAGATTCCTCTGGGATCTCTTCCAATTCAGATGGTCTGGGATTCTACAGCAAGGTGACCGCCTCATTTTATACTTGGGGAAACTGAGGCACAGAAAAGGGAAGGTGCTAGAAAGTAATAAAGAAAGAGAAGAGTGAGCCCCCCGGGCTGGTCTGTGACAATGAGATTCTGGGGTGTTGCCCTCTTGGTTCAGCTTACCCATGGCTTAGCATAAAAGGGAGAAGCCCCACCCATCATCCCCATCGTCCTGTCCTCCATCCTCGGGTCCGTCCGACAAAGGTTAACAAACATGGCGCCTGCAAGAGGGGGCAGCAAGAGAGCCAGGTCTCACTTAAGTGATTTTTTGGCAGAAATCAAATTAACGGAGAGAAGAGGGTTTGCTGACAAGCCGTTCGATCATTCCCTGGGGCGGGAGCGGCTTGTTCTGCATGCCATTGTTTCCAGGAGCCCTTCATCAGATGATGATAAATGACATTTTCATTTGAAAGGAAAATATTAAAAAGTTCGGATTTGCAAGAACAACTTCCGATAAATATATTATTACATTTTGTCACTTGTTCGACTCAGAGAAAATAATAATAATTAATACGAATAAGAATAATAAATGGGATCAAAGTCCACTGATTTTCACTTCTCTCGTTGTGACATGCTCATTTTTTTAGAGCTAAAAGGGACCTTGGGGACCATCTTGTCCAGGCTCCTCTGATTATATATAGAGATACCGAAGCCTTGAGAAGTCGCACGGGCCAGGTGAGTAGCCACCCAGGGCCTGTGGTAGAGTGGATAGAACACGGGGCCTGCAGGCAGGAAGAACTGGCTTTGAAGCCTGCCTCTCCTCCCAGCTGGTAGTCATATCCTTACCTCAGCTGGGACGTGGTCATCTCATCCATAAAATGAGCAATAATAGGACTTATTTGTTAAGGTTTTGGGGACTCTCAAATGAGATAACTGTAAAGGGCTAAATACAGAGCCTCGCACACAGTAGGTGCTTCATAAATGCTTATTTCTCTTTTTTTTTTTTCCTAGAAAGCTCTGGAAAGGAAAAGGCCAAGGCTTTGAATAGATTAATCGAATATGGAGAACAGAGTTAAAAGCTGAGAACATACATAATTTGTCTTTTGGCTTTGTCCAGGAAGACAGGGATATTTAGAACAACGAATGCCAGAACTACAAGAAACTTAAGATGTAACATTTAGAATGAGAGAGCTTAGAGATCATTATGTCCTATATTTATCAGTTAAGTGGGGCCTAGATGAGAAAGGGAAGATAAATAAGTATTTTTACAGCTCCTACTATACGCCAAGCACTGGACTAACCACTTTACATGTGTTATTTTCTTTGTACCTCACCTTCTAAGAAGCCCATTTTACATATGGAGAAACTGAGGCAGAGATTGTGACTTTGCCTGTGTTCATACGGTTAAATAAATGCCCAGGGCTGGTTTGAACTCAGGTTTTCCTGACTCCAGGACCAGCATTCTATATTCTAGCTTCCCAAGGTCACACAGCAAGTTGACTCCCTGACCATTGCTCTTCCCAATCCACCCCGAACCATCCCATCATCTACAGCATTCATTGAGGACCGAAACAGCGGAGTTCCAGGGGGGTTCCTGCGCCAGGAAGTGAGCCAGGACAAACAGCCACGGTGCCCAATCACGAGGAGCTCAGAGACCTCAGTATGGGCCCGGTCTCCTCCTTCCGGAGTATCTGATTAGAGTCCCCCAGCAAGGAGCCCCTCCAGCATTCCTGCCTGTTTTCATTTTCGTCCCAACCAGTCATTCATCTTGTCCAACACTAATGCAAAATTATGAAAAACAATCAAAGGCGAAAACTCGGGTTATTAAAATGCATGGGGCCTAATTATCGATCTGATGATCATCTGCCTAAAACAAGCACGCCTGACTGGAGGAGGGTGTTTGAGGAGCATTAATATACATGCGTTTGTTATGGAGCGTCTAAATTGGAAGTTGGGTTTGCTTCTCACTGCCTGATGATCCCTGGCTCCGGGCCACCCAACGTGTGATTTCTTCTTCAACCCAATTATTAATTTCTGTCAAATTAAACCCAAAACGACCTCTCCTCCCAGCCGACCCCCCTGCTAGGAGCAGTCACAAAGAGGAAATTCAAATGTGAAGCGTTCACTCTCAGCAAAATTTAGCATTTGGGTTCCTAGCAGGCAAATCAATCTTCATCCCACCACCGTGGAGAGCTATGGTGGGTGTTGGCCAAGTGGGGGCTTCAAAGCAGAGAGCTGGACTCCAGAAGCCAGACTCCAGAAGCAGGACTCCAGAAGCGGGACTCCAGAAGTGGGACTCCAGAAGCTGGACTCCAGAAGCTGGACTCCAGAAGCCAGACTCCAGAAGTGGGACTCCAGAAATTGGACTCCAGAAGCCGGACTCCAGAAGCCAGACTCCAGAAGCAGGACTCCAGAAGCCAGACTCCAGAAATTGGACTCCAGAAGCAGGACTCCAGAAGCAGGACTCCAGAAGCCAGACTCCAGAAGCCAGACTCCAGAAATTGGACTCCAGAAGCAGGACTCCAGAAGCGGGACTCCAGAAATTGGACTCCAGAAGCTGGACTCCAGAAGCCAGACTCCAGAAGTGGGACTCCAGAAATTGGACTCCAGAAGCCAGACTCCAGAAACAGGACTCCAGAAGCCAGACTCCAGAAATTGGACTCCAGAAGCAGGACTCCAGAAGCGGGACTCCAGAAATTGGACTCCAGAAATTGGACTCCAGAAGCTGGACTCCAGAAGCCAGACTCCAGAAGCCAGACTCCAGAAGCTAGACTCCAGAAGCTGGACTCCAGAAGCGGGACTCCAGAAGTGGGACTCCAGAAGCGGAACTCCAGAAACCGGACTCCAGAAGCTGGACTCCAGAAGCCGGACAAGGAGGGCAGGGCTCAAGGAGTTGGTGGCAATGGGAAGGATTCTGGGAAGATTTGAAAGGAGGAGACCTCTCAGAGAATACTGGGATGAGGGGAGCAATAGGGGAAGGGGGTTTCTATAAGTGGATGGGCTGAGCAGGTGGAATCGACCATCCCTGTGGTCCAATTGAACAGGAGGAGGCAAGGTGTATGGCATGGAGAGGGAGAGAGAGCAGCTGAAAATGGCTCCAAGGTCATGAACCTGGGTGATCGGAAGGATGTTGACCGTCATCCACAAATAGGAGCCGCCTTACTCTCTACAGGGAATTCTGATTGGACTTGACCATCACCATGGATTTCCTTTATGGCAGTGGAGAGCACCTTTGTTTGGCACACATTTCCATGTTTCTGGACTAGCTTGATGTGAATAATCAGAGTATCGCTGAAAAAGATTATAGCCAGGGTTTGGTCATTTCAGAAATCTTCCCCAATTTTGTTATCCGCATAGACCTTCTTGGTGGAGGGCTGCCTTGAAAGGAGTGTTTTGTCTGACCGATTCACAGGTGGTTTCTTAAAAATAGACAACAAACAATAGGCACAGTGGGGTCTTGTCTAAGCTCCATCTTTCAGTGATTTTGTAAAGCTAAAGATGTGACCTGCTGTGAAATATCATTTGAGAAAGCCTGTCTGTCCCCTTATAATAACTTCATCATTTCCTTTCTGCTAAAATAGAACCAATTTCATTTTTTGTGATGTTATTGGTGCTTGTGGGCTATGGCTGGGGATGGCTCATTCTTTTCTGGAAGAAAGAATTCACTGTCTGTGAGTTGGAAGGGACCTCAATAGCTACTGAGTCCATCCCACTCCCCAAAGGAACCATTCATGACCTGGAGCTAATGAGGCTTCTGTGCAGTCTAGGAGTTTCGGGCCTCTCTCATTTTTTATTCTTGAACCATATAGCTCAACATGTATGTTTTCATAATTCTAATATTTGCCGGCCTTTTCATTCAAGTCACTGAATCGGTGGAGAATGGAGAAATCCTCCTACGTCCTATGAAGATCAACTGAAAGAACTGGGGGATGGTTAGCCAGGAGAAGAGAACTCGGGCCGGGGGGAAGGGGAGAGTGGCTGTGTTCCAACATCTGAAGGGCTGTCCATGAAGGAAGATTCAAACTTGTTCTCTTTGGCCCTGGAGGGAAGAACCAGGAACTTGTAAAGAGAAAGATTGAGGCTTCACATCAAGAAGACTTTCCTAACCGTGAGAGTTGTCGCCAAGTGGGATGGCCTGAGTTAGAAGGGATTTGGGGGAGAATGGGGGGGTGGGGGGAGGTCGGGACAGAGAATGATTCTCCTAAACTGGAGGTCTCTAGGCTGGTTGAGCGCTTGTCAAGCATGTTGTAGCATGGGTATGGGTTGAACCAGAAGGCAGCTGAGGTCCCTTCCAACTCTCCAATTCTATGGTTCTATATGAAAGCGCATGTTGATTTAATTTAGAGGAGATCACCATCATATTTTTGTGTAATGGCTCCCTCCAGGAGTCTAATGAAACCCAGGAACCACTTCTCAGAATTATGTTTATAAATGCACAAAATAAAATCCAAAGGGCCACGAGGGAAATGAATTCTATTGAAATGCAATTCTCAAAAGGCTTGAAAAAAGTTTACGAAGCTCAGGTTAAGAACCCTACTTTGGAAATTCATAGAATTTCTCTCCTTTTTCATCCTCGGCCACAGATGTCGCAACCTAAGTTCACATCCTGATGATCAGATGTCCCACGAAATGATGTTTCTGGCTGTCTTCGGGCCTATGATGGAACTGATTACTCTATCAACTCCCTTAGTTGCCTTTCCAAAAAGCCTCGAGGGTCTTCCTTCTGCTGGGAGGCAGCATTTACTTTCTAGCTTCATTTGTTTTGAGAACGGCTGGAGGGGTGGGGCCTTCGGCAGCAGGTTTAGTTATTGGTCATTGTTCAAGACTGTCCATTTACAGGTCTCACATTCAGAGAACCAGTGGCTTAGGTGACTGTAGGGCGTTAATGGCCAGGTGGGTGATTTGGAAGACCCTCTGCCCTCTTTCCCACCGAGCACCCTCAATCACCATTTAAACAGGATTTAAGCAGAAGGGACTTAGAAGACAAAGGGCCATGTTGTATTTTTATTTTCCTTGTTCTGTGGTTGCTTCTATATGAAAGCGCATGTTACCTAATGCAGGGGTCCTCAGACTTTTTAAATAGGGGCCAGTTCACTGTCCCTCAGACTGTTAGAGGGCCGGACTAGAGTAAAAACAAAAACTTTGCTTTGTGGGCCTTTAAATAAAGAAACTTCATAGCTCCGGGTGAGGGGGATAATCGTCCTCAGCTGCCGCATCTGGCCCAAGGGCTGTAGTTTGAGGACCCCTGCTGGATATCCCCTGTGTTTATCCAGGCTGGTCCTTGAAAATCATATGTTCTCAATTACGGAGACCAGTCAGGATAAACTTCTAGTTAACTAGAACTTTCCAGAGCTTGAATGTATAGCTCTTCTTAATGCATCATTAGCCGAAGGTATTGATACATATTGAAGCCCTGGAATAGGCCTTTGTTGGGGCTCAATCAATTAAATAAGAGACATTTACTATACCAAGCATTGTGCTAGGCACGGAGGACACAAAGACAAAATAATCCCTGCCCTCAATGAGCTTCCATTCTAATATCCATATGTATAACATATGTAAGTCCCACAAAAAGGAGAGCTAAAGTAATCTGGAGATGAATGGGGAGAGACCCAGGCAACTAGAGGGATCAGGAAGACCTTCGTATAACACTGGGTTGAAAGAATCCAGGGAATCCAAGATGTAAAGATGAAGAAGAGAGAGAGAAAGAGAGGGGAGGGAGGAAAAGAAGGAAGGGAAGGAAAGAGAGGGAGAAAAAGAAAGACAGAGACAGAGATAGACAGAGAGAACAATATAGGAATGGGGATAGCCAGTGCAAAGGCTTGGGGATAAGGTGCGTGTTAGCAACAGCAAGAGGTGTGGCTAAATTATAAAGTGAATGGAGGAGAGTCATGAAAGCTAGAAAGGTGGAATGGGACTAGATTTGGATACACTTTAAATGTCAAGCAGAGGAATTTATACTTGATCCTAAAGGCAATAGGGGGATGCTGGGATTTTTTTTATTGTTTTCTTTATTTTTCTGGTTGTACATGTGCATTCATTTTTTAAAAATACACATTTCTTTATGAATCATGTTGAGAGAAAAAAATCAGAACAAAAGGGAAAAGCCATGAGAGAAAAGGAAAAAAAAAAAAAAAACCAGAAGGAAAAGGGGGGAAAGTAAATATAGCATGTGCTGATTTACATTCATTCTCCATAGTTCTCTCTCTGGATGCAGATGGCATTTTCCACCCAAAGTTCACTGGGATTGCCTTGGATCACTGAAACACTAAGAACCAAGTCTTTCATAGTCGATCATAGCACTTTCATGCTGTTATTGTGTACAATGTGTTCTGCTCGTTTCCCTCAGTATCAGTTCATGTAAATCTTTCCAGGCCTTTCTATAATCAGCCTGTTCATCAGTTTTTTGTAGAACAATAATATTTCATTAATTTCACATGCCATAATTTATCCAGCTGAGGGGATAAATTCCCCCAACTGAGGGGCAGCCACTCATTTTCCATTTTTTTTGCTCCCACAAAAAGAGCCTCCACCAACATTTTTGCACATGTGGCTCCTTTTCCTTCCTTTATGATTTCCTTGGGAAACAGACCCAGTAGTGGCACTGCGGGGTCAAAGGGTATAGGATGCTAGGGTTTACTGAGGATTTTGATGGGATGGGCACTTTGGCAACCGTGTGGGAGATAGAATGAAATGGGGGGAAAGAGTCAGGAAGTCCAATTAGGTTACTTGCCATAGTCCAGGTAAGAGGACCTGAACTGGCGTGGTGACTGAGTAAATGAAGAGACGCTGTAGAAACAGAAGTGAAGATTTAGGTCAGATTTAATAAGATTAAATTTCACAGAGAGAAACCTGAATTCCCACGCCTGAATTCAAAACTCCGTGTTGCCCTCCTGCTCCCCAGAATCGGCGCAGCTTTATGAACAGTCAGAATTCTAATGCTCCATTTTCCTAGATTGGCCAGAGCCTGGGTGAACATAACTGGACCGACTCTTCCTTGTTTTATATACTCCGCAGAGGTCTAGGAGTCCCTAAGTTCTGTGTTTTAAAATCAATCCCATTCTCAGGATGCTCGTTTCCAGCCAGACACTCACCTCCCAATGTGCCTTTCTGTTTCTAAGTACCTAAGTTTATATGGTCAGACCAGTGGGAACACCCCAGGGCCACCCCAGTCACCAGTTTTGCTCCAAACCCACCATCCTTTTTTGGAGGGCTCTTGGCGATGTTTTTCCCCAACTTAAATCTTGGGGAGGGGAAGTGAATTTTCCAAGTTCACAGAGCTGGGGACGGGGACAGCCAGAAGTCTCTAACTCCCGCAGGAAGATTCTCTGAGTGGCTTGGGAGTGTGAGTGAGGTGGGAGGGTGAGGGAAGGAAGAAGAGTTGATCATGGCAGCTGGGGTGGGGGTGGGGGTGCAGAGGATAGAGCACCGGCCCTGGAGTCGGGAGGACCTGAGTTCAGATCTGGTCTCAGACACTTAACACTTCCTGGCTGTGTGACCTGAGGCAAGGCACTTAACCCAAATTACCTCAAAAAAAAAAGTTGATCATAGAATCTCTTCTGAGAAGCCTTAGCCCAGTACAGAAGGAAGAGTGCCCGATGGAGAGAAGGAGACTTGGATTTGAAGTTCAGCTCTGCCAAGGGTTGCCTTTTAAATCTTGGAAAGAGCACATCTTTTCTCTGAGCCTCAGTTTACTCTTCTGTAAAATTGGGAGTTTGGTCAATATAATTTTAATTTTTGATCCTATGCACTCTCCTATTGTACAGATGGGAAAACTGAGCCCCAGAGTAGGTGAATGACTTGCCAGTGGTGCCGTGGAAGGCATTCGGACTCTGGAGTCCGAGGAGCTGGGTCTGAGTCCCGCTGTGACCTTGCCAGATTGGGGAAGTGGGCCGACCAGGGCCTCGGAGTCAGGAGGAACCGGCTTCATATCCCACCTTCTCACCCTACTAGCTGCGTGGCCCCAGACAAGCCGTTTAATTTCTCTGGGAATGAATTTCCTTTTATACAGTGAGAAGTTTGGGGAGCTCACTCCTCAGTTCCCAGATCTGGGCTTCTGCTCTCCGTCACAGCCAGAACTCAAACTCCGCTCGTGTGACCTTCTAGCCAGGTGCCGGGTGGCTGCGGGAGCTCGGGGCTGGCGCGGCTGCCAAGCTGCCTCTCCCCAGGTTCCCGTGGGCCCTAAGCTTTGCCATCCTCCCGCTCTCCCAAGCTGGCGGCTCCTTGCCCCCTGGCACAGCCGGCTCCGGGCCGGCACCCCCTTCCTGCTGCCCCCGTCCCTCATTGTGCGAACGCTCACCCAGCGCCCGCCAGCCGGGGCATCTTTTATGCATGGCCAGCCCCGCAGCGCCAGCCCGTTGCTATGCGACAGATGAACTGGCTCCACGGGGGCCTGACATTAGGAAAAGCAAATTGACCAGAGGGACAGAGATGGAACAGGAAGAGCAGTCACCGCCCTCCCTGCCACAGCTCCTTAAGGAGCCAGGGAAGCGGCCCCTCGGCGCCCACCGTGCCCTGGGTGGGGGCGGCATCTGGCCTGTGTGCCATCCATCACCCTCCCCCGGCTCTCCTCCCCTTGGCCCAGGCCAGGGTGAGGGAGGAGACTGAGGGCAGGAGAGAGCCAGGGCCGGGGAAGGCTGGTCAGTGCAAGGACAATCAGGGGCAGCCAGGCCTGGGGGGGAGGCGCAGGTCTGACTCTCTGAGGGGGACCTTGGGCTTCTATTTGAACTAGGCAGTCTTTAAGGCCCCATCCCACTTCTGACCTCCCCTGTTCTAAGCCCCCTCCCAGCCCTGATCTCCCCTGTTCTAAGCTCCCTTCAGCTCTGACATTTTTTGTTCCAAGGACTCTCAGCCCCGACCTTTGTTACCATGTGTTTAAAGTCCTTTCTTCTTTTGAATATCCTGTGTTCTAAGGACCCTTCTAGCTCTCACAGATTTAGAGCCAGAAAGAGGTTTTAGAGGTCTCTGAGTCCAACCCCCTCATTGTGCGCATGAGAAAATTACAGAGGTCGACTTACCTGGAATCACATGGACAGTAGATGTCTAAGGCAGGATTTGAACTCGGGTCTCCCTGCCTCCAAGCTCAGTGCTCCCCCCAGTCTCCTTGAGGGCTGAGCCCTGACCCTGTCTGGACACCATTTGGGGGCCTTCCCTCAGACCCCTTCCCTGGGAGAGGAGGGAGCACAGTCCAGGCGTGGATAAACTCCACGGGCTGATGGGAAATGGGGCATTGGGACTGAAGGGGAGCAAGAAGGCCGATGTGTCTGGATCAAAGAGCACCTGAAGGGAGTCAGGGCAGCAGGTGGTGCAGTGGTTAGAACCCCTCAGGAGGACTTGAGTTCTAAATCAGCCTCAGACAAGCTGGGTGACTCTGGGTGAGTCACTTAACCCTGACTGCCTCAGAAAAGGAAGAGAACCAGATTGTGGAAGGCTCTAAATACTCAGCTAGGAAGCAAGCTTGCACTTGTCCCTAAAGGACAAAGGGAGCCAAAGGAGTTTACTGGACAGACGAGTGACGTGGTCAGCCCCTCTGTGCTTTAGGAAAATCATCTGGGGAGCCGTGGGAAGCGTGATCTGCAGTACAGAGAAACTGAGGCAGGGAGACAAGTAGACAGGAACGTAGGATGTAGAATGGAAGAGCTAAAGCTTCAGCTGAGGCTGGAAATCCTTCCTTTTAGACATAGCGACTGATTAATCAATTCAAATCAAATCCATTCAGAAACCATTTCTCTAATGCCCCGCACTGAGAGCAGAAATGGAAGGGACAGCCATTCTATCGGATAGATACGACACGAACAGAGAGAAGTAAACGGGAAATTACGGGAGGCGGAGGATGCACAAACCGTTAGGAAATGAGGGAGGACGCCCGGGGAGGGGGCACCTGGGCTCAGCCCTGAGGGAGCCAAGGACTCGGAGGGGTACAAGAGGGACAGCCGGAGCAAAGTGCGGGACAGGAGATGGGGCCGTGAGCTTGGGGCCGCGACCAGCTGGGCTGGCACGGAGAGGACGAAGGCCGGTAGCGTTCAAACACAGGTGGGAGACGGGCCGGGGAGTCTCGAAATTCAGCTGAAAAATACTTTTTCCCAAAAGGCAACGGAGAAGCGCCAAAGATCTCTGAGGAAGACAGTTAGAAGGTCAGAGCAGTGCTTTAGGAAGGTTGTTTTGACAGCTGTGTGAGGGTGGATTTTAGGGAAGACTGAAAGCAGGGAGACCAGCTGGGAGGCTAGTGTAATCATCCAGATGAGAAGCGATGAAGGTAGGAACGAGGGTGCTGGCTGTGGGAGCAGAGAGAAGGAGTAGATACAAGAGGCACGAGGGAGGGTCACTGAGAAACTGGAAATGAAAGGAGATAGACACAGAAACACAGAGAGACAAAGGCAGACAGAGACAGAAAGACAGAGAGAAAAAGAGAGAGAGGAGACAGACTGACAAAGAGAGACGGAGGCAGAGGGAGAAAGAGAGAGAGAAGAAGAGGGGGGAAAGAGAGAGAGACAGAAACAGAGAGACAGAGAGAGAGAAGGGAGAAAAACACACACAGAGGGACAGACAATGACAGAGAGAAAGAGAGAAAGAAAAAGAAGAGGGGGAAGAGAGAGAAAGAGACAGAGGCAGAGAGAGGGAAAGGGAGGGAGGGAAGGAGAGAGAGAAAAACTTATATGTGATAAATATTTCCCTTTACAAGTAAGTTATAAACATACAACCTTTATGTGAAGGCCATAAGAGTGGGAAAAGTGACCATCTCTCCACTCCGGAACAACTCTCATTGTTAGTTTTTCCCAACCCAGCTTAAAAACTGCAGTCACTGCATTTTCCTTCCCATACCCCACCCTCATGGCTCCAGGTCTGCTCCTGGGGTGGGGGGGAGGGAGGGGGAGCAAGACACAACTAATCCTTCCAAAATAGAAAGGGTCCTCAGGAACCTAAACATGGCTGCCCCTTCCCTCTCTCACATTCTCCTGGGCAGGCTAAGGCTGCCTACTTCTTTCAACCATTCTGTCTCTAGCATGAACTCGAGCATCTCGGCCATTCTCATTGATCTGCAAGTGCTCCTCACTGGCCAACGCCCCTTAAAACGTGGCAGCAGAAGTCCACGCTGTAGACCTGGTCCGGGCAGGGCGTCCTAGAAGCTCTGTCTCCCTTTGCACGTCTCCTGGTCACCTGAGCGGTTCTGGTGATTGCTTCTGCCCATTTTGAGTTTTCCACCCTCTAAAACTTCCAGATATTTTTCTAACTTCTTTCTAATCCTATCCCCTTTCCCATCAAGTACCACTTCCTGGGGCCTCCTATGAGGACTTCCCTCAGAGAAGAATCACTGATGACTACTCTTCGGGTCAGTCCGTCCATTCGGTTCCAAATCTGCCCTAGTATCCTGTTGTCTGGTACCTGCTTTTCCCACGAGAACAGCTTAACACTCCTTAAGAAAGGCTTGACTAAAACATTGGGGAACCATCTCCAAACGCTTCCTTCTCTCAGTGCTCACAACCACGTGGACACACATCCCAGAATTTGGTAAGGAATTGAATCAACCCCCTCGGTGAACAATTGGAAGACTCTGCTCTTATGTAAAGACCGAGAGCACCCGTTCCCGGCTCCGGTCCTGCCTTTCCCAGTCCCCTGACCGTCCCAAGGTCTCTGATCATTCGGTCGTTACATCTGCTGGTCCTTTCTGTACCCAAGGATAGCATTGATCTCGGCGAGGGGATTCGACCTCATCCAAATGGCTAAGCGTGCCCTTGTCCTGCCCTGACTGAGGCTGGGGATCAGCTCTCCATTAGGAATATCGATTGGGGCTGTTCTAGTCTAAATCTCATTAAGGCAAATTTAGAAATCCTAAGCTTCTTTGCGTTCTGTGTAGCTGACACGTTCTGGTTCAGTTTCTTCACATCTGGCCTTGCCAGTGGCCTCTGGGTGGGAGGTGGGGGTCTAGTCTCTCAGCTCCTTAGCTGTTCTTCTCACCGTCCATGTGATCTGCAGTAGAATCGGATGGCAAAATGTCGGCCTCTACCTTCGTTTTTACTGTTGTGAATCCGAGCAGCTCAGAGAGATGATGGAGGAAGGCGAGCCACTTCTCTGAGGGCACGGAGGCTTTATCTCTGTGTTCTCACCCCCCAGCAGCAAGTATCGAGCACTTACTGTGTTAAACATCGGCTATATGGAGGAAGGTTAAAAGGGAGGTCCTTCCCACGGACCAGAAGGAGACACAACTCCCGGCACCCCGATCCCCCAACCTCACTGAAAAAAGAAAACAAAATCCCCGTCGCCACCATGTACCGTCAAGCCCGGCAAATTCTATAATTAGTCATGTTTTAAAAAAGAAAAAAGTCTCATTCTACTGGAGGACTCCATTACCTTTCTATTAGGAGGTAGCACCCTGATTCATCAGGAGTCTTTGGGATTCATAATTGGTCATTGTTGACCAGAGTTCTAACAACACAAAAACTGATTATCTTTAAAATTTCAGCGTCATTGTACAAATTGTTCTCCTGAAAAAAAATTTAAAAAATACATTGTTCTCCTGCTAATGTGCTACATTTTGGACATGGTGAGTCTGAGATACTGTTGGGATGCTTATGTGACATCCAGCAGGGGATGTCTAATAAGTGTCTGGTGGTTTGAGACTGGACTTCAGAGAGGAGACGGGGTTAGATAAATGAATCCTGAAATCATCTGCAGTCAGTAAACATTTGTTAAGTGTCTTCTAGGTGTCTGAAACTGTGCTAAGTGCTGCATCTCAATGGAGAGATAATCAAACCCACTGGAGCAGATGAGACAGACAGACAGAGAGACAGGGAGAGACAGAAAGAGACAGAGGCAGAGAGAGACAGAAAGAGACAGAGAGAGACAGAAAGAGAGAGAGAGACAGAAAGAGACAGAGAGAGAGAGACAGAAAGAGACAGAGAGAGAGAGAAAAAGACAGAGAGAGAGAAAGACAGACAGAGAAAGAGAGAGAGAGACAGAGAGAGAGAGAGAGACAGAGACAGAGAGACATAGAGAGAGAGAGAGAGAGAGAGACAGAGAGAGAGAGAGAGAGACAGAGAGAGAAAGGGGGGGAGGGAGGGAGGAAAGGAGAGAGAGACAGAGACAGAGATTGATTTTGGGCTGGAACCCTGCAGTTCATCCACACATGGGAGACAGCACGGATAATCCAGAAAAGACTTGAGGAGGCGTGGTGAGATAAATAGGAGAAGAACAAGAGAGAAGGATGTTTTGAAGCTCCAGAGAAAGGAAAACAGCCACTCTAGGCAGGTGGTCAGTAGTGTCAAGTGTGCACAGAGGCAGCAGTGACAGCAATAACACCGACTAGTCCAGCTCTCGCTCTAAGGCTTTCCGGCCGTTTCGTAGACGTGAGGTCACTGGCCAAAGGCGAGACCACTGGAGGGTGAGCACGGGGTGGCCATTCAGAATCCCCGGGAACCTCAGAGAGAGCGTCTCTCCTGAGCAAGGAGGTCAGGGGCCAATGGGTTGAAAGGCCATGGGGACCCGGATTAGGAGGGATGTCAGATGAAACAAAGATTCAATTACAACCGGACAAACAGCCAATGAGCTTCTCCATCCAGCGCTGGATGGAAGGAGGCGACAGCTGGAGGCCTGAGGGCATCTTGGGTGGGGAGGGGAGAAGCCTTTCCAGGGATCTGAGGGCCATTATGTTCTCTAGAAAAAGGAGCCCGAGTCACCG